>NC_092745.1:98970121-99285041 GCF_047496795.1 Chiloscyllium punctatum | reverse complement strand
TGGAGGTGAGGGAGGAGGTGTGGGCGCAGGTTTTGCAATTCCTGCGGTGGCAGGGGATGGTGCCAGGATTGGAGGGTGGGTTGAAGGGGGGGCGTGGACCTGACCAGGTAGTCACAGAGGGAACAGACTTTGGGGAAGGCGGAAAGGGGTGGGGAGGGAAATATATCCCTGGTGGTGGGGTCCGTTTGGAGGTGGCAGAAATGTCGACGGATGATTTGGTTTATGCGAAGGTTGGTAGCGTGGAAGGTGAGCACCAGGGGCGTTCTTTCCTTGTTACGGTTGGATGGGTGGGGTCTGAGGACGGAGGTGCGGGATGTAGATGAGATGCATTGGAGGGCATCTTTAACCACGTGGGAAGGAAAATTGCAGTCTCTAAAGAAGGAGGCCATCTGGTGTGTTCTGTGGTGGAACTGGTCCTCCTGGGAGCAGATATGGTGGAGGCAGAGGAATTGGGAATACGGGATGGCATTTTTGCAGGAGGTAGGGTGGGAAGAGGTGTAATCCAGGTAGCTGTGGGAGTCAGTGGGTTTGTAATTAATGTCGATGTCTAGTCGGTCGTTATTAATGGAGATGGAGAGGTCCAGGAAAGGGAGGGAGGTCAGAGATTGTCCAGGTAAATTTAAGGTCAGGGTGGAATGTGTTGGTGAAGTTGATGAATTGCTCAACCTCCTTGCGAGAGCAAGAGGTGGTGCCAGTGTAGTCATCAATGTAGCGGAGGAAGAGGTGGGGAGTGGTGCTGCCAAAAAGACAGAAGTAATGATAGCTGGAAGGAATTTCTTAGAAGAAACAAGTGTGAAGTTTGAACTTGATGGTCTCAAACTGGGTAAAGTAGACAAGTTTGGCTTTTTAGAGAAAAAAAATGATAACAAGATGGCAGATGTGACACGTAGTTAGGAGGATAGATATAGATATAAATTTGTGAAGACAAAGGAAGACAAGAAACCTCAAGCTTTAACAAGAAATCTGAAATTGCTGCATTCTATCCACCTTCACATATGCCTCAGAAATAAGTAAATAAGAACTACAGATGAAAATAGAGTTATAGGAAGTCATGTGCTCCTCATGAAACAGATGAGGAAATCCTTGAAAATTTCAAGAAAATATCAGTATTCCGGTTACTCGATCAGATCCAAAGTGCTACAATGATGTCTCCAGAGGGAAGAAAAAGGATCAACCAAGATATTGTTGGATGAAGGATGTCCTTGAGTGTTTGTATATGAGGTAATATTGTCGTGGTAATGTCACTGGAGTGGTAATTGAAAGACCTAGGTCAATTCTGTAGGGATATGGGTCAAATCCCACTATGATTGCTTATTGAATTGAGGTAAATTGGCCAAGTAGGCTCACTGTTGGATTTTGGTTCCAGTCTCTCTGAAGGCTTAGGTTGAATCACATGGTGGCTCAATGGTTAGTACTTCTGACTCACAGTTCCAGGGATCCAGGTTCAATTCTACTCTTGGACAATTTCAGGATTCTTAGCAGAGGCAGGAATGCTGAGACTCAAACAAACAGCTCTGCCAACCATCCAACCCAAGCTTTGGGTCTGCTACGTGGATGACACCTTTGTTATCACTAAACAAAACAAATTAGAGGAAACCTTCAAGATCACCAATAATACCCTTACTGCCATAAAATTCACTAAAGAGGAGGAAAACGATAACAAACTGCCATTCCTAGATGTCACAGTAGAGCAAACAGCCAATGGGCAACTTCAAACCAGCGCCTACAGGAAAACAACACACACTGACCAAGTATTGAACTACTGAAGCAATCATCCCAACATCCACAAACGAAGCTGCATCAGAACATTACTTCAACGAGCCAACACACACTGCGCACAGAGGAACTACGCAGAGCAGAGGACAATCACCGTGTATTCAAAAAGAATGGGTACCCAATGAACACAGTCCGCTGATGTTTCAGCAACAAACCCAAACAAGCAGCGAAAACACATCCAGAACATCCTAGCCACTATCCTCTACATCAAAAACATCTCGGAAATGATTGTCAGACTACTCGGGCCCTTTGGCATCATGGTCGCCCACAAACCCACCAACACACTAAAACAGCAGCTAATGAACTTGAAAGACCCTATACAGCCAACAAGCAAAACTAATATCATGTACAAAATACCGTGCAAAAACTGTAACAAACACTACATTGGACAAACAGGCAGAAAACTAGCCACCAGGATACATGAACACCAACTAGCCTCAAAACGACATGACCATCTCTCACTAGTATCCTTCCATACAGATGAATAAGGACACCACTTCGACTGGGACAACACATCCATCTTAGGACAAGCCAAACAGAGACACGCATGAGAATTCCTAGAAGCATGGCATTCCAACCGGAACTCTATCAACAAACACATTGAGTTAGACCCCCATTTACCACCCCTGAGAAAAAGAACAGGAAATGACATCACCACGGGAAATAACATCACCAACCCAAAGAAACCCAAACATATAAATAGAAAGCAGGAATCATGTACACTGCTTCGCCTGAGGCCCACTGAAAATGTTATCTGGTAAGGTGATGAAATGTCTGGAATTGAACCTCCCAGCTCAGCGAGCAAACCTACATCCACAAAAGGACACAATCTCAGAATAAGGGGTCATACATTTAAGACAGAGATGAGGAGGTATCTGTTGGCTCATTAAGTATATTCAAGATTGAGATAGTTTTTTTAATCGCTGTGGGAATCGAGGGCTATAAGGAAAGGCAGGAAAGTGGAGTTGAGGATAATCAGATCAGCCTTGCTGTCATTGAACGATGGAGCAGATTCATTGGGCTGAAAGGTGTACTTCTGCTCCTGCGTCTTATCTTATGGTGGATGAATGAAGACAGCACAAGACAAATTAGTGTGACAAAACATGACAGCTGTTCTTCTGGCAATAGTAGTTGCACATAGCAGTAGCAGAAAGGAATTGAAATCCTTTAATTCAGTGAAATCCCAAGTGCACAATCCACTTTTCCATTCTTTTGAAGTTTACAGTTCTGCTACTGCCCAATTGTGTCCTCACCAAAATTGAATTTCACCACTTTTCATTTCACCATAAACAAACATTACACAGCTTTGATGTTTTGGCACACAGACATAAAAAGCCAGCAGAAGAACAGTAGAGCAATCTGGAGGCATGAAAACTTTTCCGCTTTGACTCCTTCCTCTTTTTATTGCACATCTGTAAACCAAATGTAAATCTGAAATCAATATTCTCAGACAAGCAGATTGCTGGTCATTCTTTTGAATGATGAAAGGAATGTTTATTACTTTGGACACATTAAGTGATGCATCTGATTCTAACAAGATGTTAATGTGACTTAGGAACAGCAAGTTCTTTTCCAAACCATACACCATTCCTGACTCGGAACAATATTGTTGTTCTTTCACTGTTACTGCGTCAAAAACCCGGATCATCTTTCTAAGAGCAATGTGGCTGCATCTACAATGGGTGAATTGCAGTGATTCAAAAGTCAGCTTACCACCACCACCTTAAGCACAATAAGGGATGGATAATAAATTCTGACCCTTCCAGCTACTCTCTCATAAAATAACAGATCAAACACTAAAGCTGACTATAATTCTGTTATTCCTGATGATGGGCTTATGCCCAAAACATTGATTCTCCTGTTCCTTGGATGCTGCCTGACCTGCTGCGCTTTTCTAGCACCACACTTTCGACTCTGATCTCCAGCATCTGCAGTCCTTGCTTTTTCTCAATATTCATATACTAATCCAGACATCCCTTAAATGTTGTAATTATACCAGCCTCCACCACTTCCTCTGGCAGTTCATTCCATGCATGCACCACCTTCTGTGTGAAAGGTTTCCCCTTTTAAATCTCTCCACCCCCCCCCCCCCCTCCCTGCCCCATTCCTAAACCTATTCCCTCTAGTTTTGGACTCACCCACCCTGAGGAAAGACTTTGGCTGTTCACCTGCCCCTCATGATTTTATAAGTCTCTATAAGATTACCCCTCAAACTCCGACACTTCAGGGAACATAGCCCCAGCCTATTCAGACTCTCCCCATAGCTCAAATCTTCCAATCCTGGCAAAATCCTTGTATATCTTTTCTGAACCCTTTCAAGTTTCACACCATCCTTCCTATAGCAGGGAGGTCAGAATTGCATGGTATATTCCAAACTTGGCCTCACCAATGTCCTGTACTGCCGCAACATGACTTCCCAACCCCTATACTGAATGAACTGGCTAATAAAGGCAAGCATACCAAACACCCTCTTAAATATCCTGTCAATCTGCAGCTCTACTTACATGGAACTTTGAACCTGCACTCCAAGGTTTCTTTGTTCAGCAACCCTCTCCAAGACCTCACCATTACGTGAATGAGTGCTACCCTGATTTGCCTTTCCAAATGCAGCATTTCACATTTGTTTAAATTAAACTCCATCTGCCACTCCTCAGCCCATTGGCCCATCTGATCAAGATCACATTGTACTCTGAGGTAACCTTCACTGTTCTCTGCGCCTCCAATTTTGGTGTCATTTGCAAACTCGCTAACCATAGCTTCTACATATGGTGATAGTATTGTTATTTTAGTATGACATTACCATATGTCCCTGAACTGGCTGAACAGATAGAAGGTGTTTGCCAACGATGCTGATGGAGACAATATTTTCACAGTGTGATTACTTGCTAGGCTTCCCTCTCTTTGTGTTCATTTCCATTCTATGGCACATATGCATCTAGGCTCTGGAGAGCTGACTGAAAGAG
The DNA here is from genome assembly GCF_047496795.1 of Chiloscyllium punctatum. Lineage (NCBI taxonomy): Eukaryota > Metazoa > Chordata > Chondrichthyes > Orectolobiformes > Hemiscylliidae > Chiloscyllium > Chiloscyllium punctatum. Next base: position 99,280,302 of record NC_092745.1, on the reverse strand, counting down.
AATAGAAATGGAATCTACCAGAGCATATTGTCTTGCCTTGCCTTGAACTTGAAATGTCTGGAGCCTGAAGCTGCTTGTATGTTGGTGCCTTTGGCTATCCTTGGTTTACAGTTAAATAACAATACACAGAACTTTAATTGTTAACTTCTGTAATAATTTGTAGTAGTGCTTTAAATACAGTGAAATCATAGTAACAGTATGTTAAACTTAATAGTAATTCTTAGCAGTTTTGTTAGAAATCAGTCTTTGTGCTTAAATTGATTGCTACTTTAATCACAGTTGTATTTTGTGAGTTCACAGCACCGTGTTCCACCCTAACCAGCAACAATTCGTATGGTTGGTTAGTTGATAACCTGAAATATGTAATGTGATCCATTGGCTGATTTCAGTTGATTGATGTTTTAATCACAGTTACGATTCATAATTTTTAATGGTCGCACCTTAGTAGGCTCCTAACAGTGGCACCATAACCTTTGTGGTGGTGTCACCAAGAGATGTATTGATCATAGAGTAAGCTCTACAATTATTATAGCCTCACATTTTTCTCCGCTGCATTAGTCAGGTATAATTATGCTAATTCATCTTGAGGAACCTTTCATGTCCCCGCACTGGGTAAGTCTGTTAGTGCTGTTTTCCTTACTGTACAAACATTTGTGAGTATAGTTTATTATATGCTGTCATTTGTGTTTAGTGCACTTGCTATGGTCAATACAAATTGCTGATGTATTTTGTTGTTTTATGTTTTCCCCATGTTTTCTTCCCCATACCCTGTCCCTCCACATAAAACTGCAATACATTAATGAACCCAAGTATTACACACACATATATATTATATATATGTAGTTCTCAGCACATGTTCCAGCAACACGGTTTGCTTGTAATGTTCCTGAGGAATTAAGAAACAGTATTTTCCAGAATGTTTACCTCTGTTCACAAAAGCACAATTCCAGCAGAAATCGTTTTGTGCCCTGAGTCCTGCGCATGCGCCAATGTCAGCTGCCGACAGAGCATCTTTCTGTGAGAGGTACTGTACAGACAGCAGCTTCCTGAGAGACACATTGAACAGCTTCCTGTGAAAGGTACACTACTCTTGGATTTATCCCTTTTGTTGGAAAAAATGGAGGGGTATAGTGACAAGACTGTTAGCAAGAAGCGTACCGAGATAAAATTCTGGGTGGAACACAAAAAGACTGGAAGAGAAGCTGGATATTGTAAAGTGTTTTGAGCATGAGGAGAGAATATGTGATGTAGCTCGCTTAACAGAGTGAGGGAGTCTACCTTACGCACCATGAAGGTCATCTGTCCCTGAATTAACAATTTTTTAAAAAATGTACTGTTAATTTTATTTTTGTTTCATTGATAGATATGATTTATACCTTCATTCAGACAGTGCTATACTTTAAGTTAGACGTTTGGGTGATTTTTGAGTGATCATGAGTGATATTGTTTGCTGATCTGCCCCAGCCCCACTTTTCCCAGAGGCCCCATTATTTATATTCAGTGATTTTCTATTAAGTGAGGTTTTGTTGGAACACAACTATGGCGTTATAGGAGAACTACCTAGAATGAGATTCCCACATTGTGCTCACCATTGCCGATCATACAAATGGGCGCCGACGTGCTAGTTCTCTGCATCTGTAGGCCTTAGGTCTCCTTTGATGAATTTTCCCAGAGTTTACTTTCACTTATTGTGCTAACTGTGGGAGCTGTTTTCTTTCTTCTAGGTAGAGGGATTACAGGAAATTTACATTCTTTGGGCATTTGTTGCCAAATTTGGATCAAGATTTGCCATTTTGACAAATGATGGACCTAGAACTATCCTGTCTAGGGTGTGTAGGTTTCATTGGCCATTTATAATTCTGTGATCAGTACAACAGGAGTTAAACACACCTTTATCATTTCCTTAGTTTCTTTTACAAACAGAGACTGAACTAATAACAATTATTTTGACATGCTATGTGATACACTCTGCCCCCAAGAGGAACCTTTGGGACTCTGTAGAGTGGATCCTGCATGTACTTTAAGCATTGCAGCTGTGTTCAGTGGTCAATATCTCAACTTAATTTTGTTTGTCATTATTTCCTTCCTCCTGTGTTACATTAACAGCATAGGCCAGAGAGGGGTTGGGGGCGGAGAGGTCGGGAAGAAGATTGCAGGTCAAGAGGGCGGTGCTGAATCCGGGGGTTGGGACTGAGATAAGGTGGGGTGAGGGGAAATGTGGAAGCTGGAGAAATCAACATTCATCCCGTGTGGTTGGAGGGTTCCGAGGTGGAAGATGAGGTGCTCTTCCTCCAGGCATCGTGTGGTCAGGGTCTGGCGATGGACGAGGCCAAGGACCTGCATGTCATCTCTGCATATTTTGACACTGTCCTGTCCCCCTTAGTCGAAGAACTACGTTCGGGACACCACCCATGCCCTCCACCTCCTCCATGATGTTCGCTTCCCTGGTCCCTAATGCCTTATCTTCACGATGGACATCCAGTCCCTATACAGTTCCATTCACCCATCACGAAGGCCTCCAAGCCTTCCGCTTCTTCCTCTCCCACCAACCCAACCAGTACCCTTCCACTGACACCCTCCTTCAACTGACTGAACTGGTCCTCACTCTTAACAACTTCTCCTTCCAATTGTCCCACTTCCTCCAAACCAAAGGAGTAGCCATGGGCACCCACATGGGCCACAGCTATGCCTGCCTCTTCGTCGGATACGTGGAACAGTCCATCTTCTACAGCTACACTGGCACCACCCCCCACCTTTTCCGCTGCTACATCAATGATTGTATTGGCGCTACCTCGAGCTCCCACGAGGAGGTTGAACAGTTCATCCACTTTACTAACAACTTCCAACCCGACCTCAAATTTACCTGGAACGTCTCAGACCCCTTCCTAGACCTCTCCATTTCTATCTCGGGCGACCGACTCAACACAGACATTTACTAGAAACCGACCGACTCCCACAGCTACCTAGATTACACCTCCTCCCACCCTGCCCCCTGTAAAAACGCCATCCCATATTCCCAATTCCTCCGCCTCTGCCGCATCTGCTCCCAGGAGGACCAATTCCACTACCGAACAACTCAAATGGCCTCCTTCTTCAAAGACCGCAATTTCCCCTCCGACGTGGTCGACAATGCTTTCCACCGCTCCTCCACCCTTGAGCCCCGCCCCTCCAATCGCCACCAGGGCAGAACTGCACTGGTCCTCACCTTCCACCCCACAAACGATGATACATCGTATCATCATCCATCATTTCTGCCACCTCCAAACAGACCCCACCACCAGGGATATATTTCCCTCCCCACCCCTATCAGCGTTCCAGAGAGACCACTCCCTCTGTGACTCCCTTGTCAGGTCCACACCCCCCACCAACCCAACCTCCACTCCAGGGACCTTCCCCTGCAACCGCAAGAAATGCAAAACTTGCGCCCACACCTCCCTCCAAGGCCCCAAGGGATCCTTCCATATCTGTCACAAATTCACCTGCACCTCCACACACATCATTTACTGCATCCGCTGCACCCGATGTGGCCTCCTCTACATTGGGGAGACAGGCCGCCTACTTGCGGAACGTTTCAGGGAACACCTCTGGGACACCCGCGCCAAGCAACCCAACCGTCTCATGGCTGAACACTTTAACTCCCCCTCCCACTCCGCCAAGGACATGCAGGTCCTTGGCCGCCTCCATCGCCAGGCCCTGACCACATGACGCCTGGAGGAAGAGTGCCTCATCTTCCACCTAGGAACCCTCCAACCACACGGGATGAATGTAGATTTCTCCAGCTTCCTTATTTCCCCTCCCCCCACCTTATCTCAGTCCCAACCCCCCCGGATTCAGCACTGCCCTCTTGACCTGCAATCATCTTCCCGACCTCTCCGCCCCCACCCCCTCTCCGGCCTATCACCCTCACCCTCACCTCCTTCCACCTATTGTATTCTCAGCGCCCCTCCCCTGAATTCCCTCCCTCCTACCTTTTATCTCAGCCTGCTTGGCACACCAGCCTCATTCCTGAAGAAAGGTTTATGCCCGAAATGTCGATTCTCCTCCTCGAATGCTGCCTGGCCTGCTGTGTTTTGCCAGCACCATATTTTTCAATAATTGAATGGTGAAGTAGACTCGATGGGCTGAATGGCCTAATTTCTGCTTTACGACTTATGGTCTATCATATTCATGGTTTTTGTTAAGGAACGAGGAATACAATGGTCAAAGTGGGAATTTGTGAACTTGTTTTTTTGAGGTCAAAAGATGCCATATGCTTAAAAGGTTACTTGCATGTTCTTGCAGCCTTCAAACAACCTTGATGTGAGACAAAGTTTGAGGTAGATGTGACCAGAAAGAGTGACACAGGTAAGCCTTGGACCAATTCCAGCCTTTTGTCTTGAATATGAACTCTTACCTTGTAGCACTGATTCTGTATATCCCAAACATCATCCAGCTTCAATATTGCTTTCCATTAATCTTACCTCACCTCAGCCTATTTGCCATTGGTCAAATACATTGATGCCTTTTTTAGTTCCAAACTTGGTGAGGGTCAGGTGGGGCTGAACAATGCCATTTTCAGGTGTTATTCAACCTATTGAGACTCAGAATGTTGAGCAGGAAGCATATGCAAATTTCCACCCAGAATCACCACCCGAATTAGCACTCTTTTCTGGCCCCCAAAATCTCCCTGTACAAATTATGACTGACTTCCATGATTTTCTCCATTAACTATGCAGTAAGACTGCAAAGCCTCTCAAGCCATTTGTGTCCTTGTTTGTGGGAGCTGCCTGATGTAAATATTATTACCTCTTTACTCCCACAGTTACCTTTGTCATTTAGTCTCAATCTGTCCTGTATGCCAATATGTTATTCCTCCATGTTGTTCTAACTTGTGTTCACTGTCATTCATTATATTTGTGCTGATTTATAAGGCTGGAGTTGGTGATGGCTTGTCAGATGCCCATGAAAACCTCCTAACAATTCAAAGATATCAAACTCCATTGATGTGAAAATATCTATGATGAATTCAGTTTGAAATTTGAGGAGCTTCAACAAGTACCTTCGCTTGTGAAATGTGTTCAGCTGCATGTTCTGTGTTATTAATCTTGAATTTTTGAAGCCTCTTCCCTTTGACATTTGAGAACAAGAGATGGAAGACATCAAATCACACGGATGGGGATCTATATATATATAGCTTCCCATATAAATGCATGAAGCAGTAATGTGTTATCCCTGGGCAGCCATGCATCCAGCCAAGAGAGATGAAACAAACTTGTGATAAGTATTAAAACATTAGCCTACCATGCTATTCATGTTAAATTGGAGGATATGGGGTGACCTTATATAAGTTTATAAAATCATGAGGAGCATAGATAGGGTGAATAGCTCAGGCCTTTTCCCCAGAGTAGGAGAGTCCAAAACTAGAGGACATAGGTGAGAGGGAAAAGATTTAAAAGGGACCTAAGGAGCAACTTTTTCATGCAAAGGGTGGAGCAGGCATGGAATGAGCTGCCAGAGGAGGTGGTGGAGGCTGGTACAATTACAACATTTAAAGGCATCTGGATGGGTATATGAGTAGGAAGGGTTTAAAGGAACATGGCCAAATGCTGGCAAATAGGACTAGATTAATGTAGAGTATCTGGTCAACATGGACGAATTGGGCTGAAGGGTCTGTATCCATGCTGTTACATCTCCATGGTTGTGGGTTGATGTCCAAAAAGCAGCCTGCAAGCCTGACCACAATGAACCAGCCATAAGTTCACACACTCACTCCATCTGGTAAAATATTGCAATCCAAGAGTTGACTTAGTACTCACAAATATCACAGAAAGTGACCTGCTTTGTGCACTAAAATGCTGAGTGCATGTTGTTTGTGATCTATGGAAACTGATATTATGCATGAATAGATTGTGCGCAGCTAGCAATTCGGACCCAATTCTACTTTGGTTCAGATGCTTCCCTGTGGGATCAGTTAATTTTACCTGCAACAGGAAGAAGTTTTAACGCTGAGTAATATCACACCATTTTCATACACACACTATGTAATAAAGCAGGAATTCCTTCTGTTTTACACCAGCAGGCGACATTTCACTTCAGAAACATTTCATGGACTTAGCCAAGCTTGAAGCTAAAAATAAGCATTTGAAAGAATGTATTGCATAGAAACCAACAACTTTGTCAGAGATCAGGAAAAGCAAGTCACAGCTGCGAGATAACTGGGATGTTTTGGTTGTCTTATTAAGGTGTACTCGAACATACCTCAGAAATTGGGCAGTGATAATATTGACATAATTGCCTTTACAGAAAATTCCATATAGTCTTGTCTCTGTAACATCTGTTTTGATGATGCAACCTTCCTCAAGAGCACATGCAAACATATCTTCCTTATTCTTCAACTGAAGATTCTCATCCAGTATAATTGGCAGACTCCTCCACCAGGTCTGATCCATTTGACCACTTTCAATCTCACCACTTGCCCTACCTATCAGATTCCTCTAAGTATACAACTCTACTCCACCATACTCCATATACAATGAATTATCCTGTACTATTTTTGCTAAGTTCAGTGTGATGGCACCAACAAAACACATGCTTCCCCACCTTCCCCTTTGAGCATTCAAGAGGAATCATTCCTACCATGACACCATGGTTGACTCTTGATTCAATTCTAATACCCTTCCCTTTGGCACGCAGCCACACCTTTCTGTGCAAGCATCAGAGATACAATGTGTCTCATTGCTACCTTCCTGCATGTGACCCAAGAGCCTATATGTTCCTTGGAATTGAGGCAGTGATGTACTTGTACCCCTTTCCGTTTTGTATACTGTACTCATTGTTGACTATGTGATTTACTCAACAGTAGGAAACCAAACACTTTGCAGATTATCTCATTCAATTCAGACTACAAGCATGATCTTGTCCCTTGCCATTTTAATTCTCCACCTTGTTTCAATTGGGAATTTTCTTTCCATGGCCTAGTAAAGTGCTTCAGTGAAAACAATGCAAGTTCATGTAAAAACCAATCATCTTTCAACTCTGTACTCTCCAACCTACTGAACTTAAAATTGAGTTGAATAACATTAAATAATGATCTCCGTCTTCATTTTATTCTATGTTCTTATTTTCTACTTATTTTGCTGGCTTGTTTCTTTCTTTATCCATTTATGTTGCATTTAGATGGTTGGTATGTAGTTATTCACACCTCATCTGGATTCAACCTGTTTTCCTTTACTAGATTCAGTCACTTTATTCAGTGCTGGTGAGTATATCTAGCATTTCTTTTGTACTATGGTTTTATTTGAGCTATTTCCTAAGATTTTTGTTAATTGACAGCACCCATAGGATTAACCAGTCTGGCTATGCCCTTAATGGGTGGCATGGTGGTTCAGTGGTTAGCACTGCTGCCTCTCAGTGCTAGGGACCTGGTTCAATTCCCACCTCGGGCAACTGTCTGTGTGGAGTTTGCACATTCTCCCCATGTCTGCGTGGGTTTCCTTCGGGTGCTCCAGTTTCCTCCCACAATCCAAAGAAGTGCAGGTTAGGTGAATTGCCCATAGTGTTAGGTGGATTAGTCAGGGTAAATGTAAGGGAATGGGTCTGGGTGGGTTGCTTTTCAGAGGGTCGGTGTGGACTTGTTGGGCTGAAGGGCCTGTTTCCACACTGTAGGTAATCTAATCTAATTGAAGGATTATTATTTTGTTGATCATGATAGGGGTAAGGATGACCTTACTGAGGAGAAGACATTTGAGATGCTGAATAATATTGGTGAAACATTGTTGAAGGTAACAGGAAGAGTTTTAGTGAGACATCAATCCTCATAACTCTCCAGTTAAACCATCATGGGTATTTTGATATATCAGCAATATTTTATAGCCAATTTGTCTTGAAACAAATGCAGGCCTTTTAATAAAATTGCAGAATCCAGTTTGAAAAGATGTTGAGAGAATATATTTTAATTAAAAATAGTACAGGAGTTAAAGAAATCATTTGGTAAAATATTTCATGTTCTCATAGTCATCTCAGTGTGCATCATATGAACCAACTGCTGAGAACTAAGATAGATTATTTAAAAATTGACTGAAAATTGGCAATCATACAAGACCGTGTTGCACATACAAACATTGAGGTGTGCTTTGTTATAATATGAATGAATTTGAAGATGGGCATTAACATCTGTATTCCACTTTTATTATAGTACAGTAATGGAAAATGCATTTGTACCATTGTAATACAGATTTTACAGAAATAAAGATGATTTCTGAATGAACAGTACATTGAGATTTGCAAAGAAGCAATCTATTCCAGGTTGCTGTTGAACATTGCACAAATACTAGAAGGATGAAGTAATTATTCAATCATTCTCTGAGATCATTCTAATAGCAGATCTTACCAATGGGAAACAAAATTTTGAGTGATGTTATTTGCATAGGTAGTTCCAAAAAATACTGAGTCAACTGGAGCATGTTTATTTAAACCAATCAAGCAGCTGAGTTGATTGCATTTTCTAGATAGATCGCAATGTCTTACTTATTATTGAATGGTTTCTTTTTAAAATTTTGGGAATTCATGACATTTTAAAAGAAAGTTGACAAAAGTATACGCCAATTTAAAGGTAAAACTATGTTGTGATATTTGAACAATACGGTGATGCTCTTTAAAGAATAGGGTCCAATTTATAATTATCCTTGGAATTTGCTCTTGTATGGGCTGAGCTGATAACTGCAGAACCATATGTAAGACAAGTAATCAGTGAGGAAACTTGACTTTGCAGGTAAAACAACCAATGCACCAAATTATTGCGAATGGAAAGAAAGTAAAATCTTGCTATGAATACAGTATTGACTAAAGTGGTCTACATTCAAATACAATGCAATATTGAACACACAGCTTACAGCTCTTTTAGATCAGACTCATTTTCATTGTGGTTCCCCTGGTGCTAATTGTATTTGTGCATCAGTGTGATATTAATTTCCAGCACTCCATCATTCTCAAACACACTACGTTCTTGGGTCTTTTATTTTCTCAATTTTTAAAAAATGTTTGACTTTTTAACAGAATAGACTGTGAATTTCAGCTTTATCATACAACAGTGCAGCAAAAGGAAGTCTTTAGCCATTGGAAGGAAGTAACAGAAAATCATCAAATAAGTCTATTTCTATTCGCATTGTAACATCCAAGTTGACTAACTAGAATGTAGTCCAATGGAAAGGTCTGTTTAGTTTCTCCTCAGTTTTCCTTTCAGGACAATAATAACATATGAACATGCAAGGGACAGTAAACCAAGATTGAAAATCAACCAATATTAGTGGCTCAGCAATTCTGTTATCTTCCTCTAAACTGATACAAGTCCAGCTTGTTCTTTTCTTTAAACGTTGCAACTGAGTACATTACAAATATATTCATGAGTTTTAATCATCAGTAACCAAAATGATAAGCACTAGGGTTTTACGGATAGATATGCTTTATGGATAACTACTTCAAATTACAAATTCTAATATGCTTGAAAATTCATAACTTAGCTATCTTGTGAAAGGAGCAAAATAGAAACGATAGCTGTTACATTTTCTATTTCCTTTGTACCCAAATATTGCATTGGAGCATCACTCCTGTTTGTTGTTATCTTGGAGCCAAGCAATATTTGCACGTCCAGTTTTCATGAGATCAGTATTGGACTGGACTCTAGAATTCCTAATCTGTAATGGTTTCCCTTAGCAATCCATAATTTGATTTGTAAATATGACAGTCATGTGATATGTACAGATAGTAATTATGATGTATTCTTGATTATGCTGCAGAATCATAAGATGACACAATTGAGACTGAACATTGATAATTATCATTAAAAGCAAAAATAAATGCAACTATTCTGGGAACTTATGAACAAATATCAAGCAGGTAGCAAACGAAGGAAGTACAAAACTACCAATCAATATTAACAAACAATTAGCAAAGATAATAACTGAAGCCAGTGAAAACGCAATAGTTTTGATAAACACTTTCGTCGCCATCTCATTTAATTTGTATCCTGAAGATATGCTATAATAAGGTTTCAATAGAAGTGACACAAAATAAATAATTTAACACAAATTAATTTCTAAAATCACCTTTCCTGTGTTTGCAATCTCTCTAATCAAGGTTTCCATTCAGAAACATAACTTCTTCCAAGTAGTGGAATTTAGGTTCATAGGATTTTCTGCAGTAAAGACTGCTGGCTCTAACTATCCTAAATGAAGATACTTAACCAGGAAATGGGATACTTCACCAGGAATGTGACAGTGATGTTTCCTGTATCTAAACTATTGACTACAATCCCAGATGCAATGAAAGACTGCCTCCATCCTGAGTCCAATGAACATTCCACATTTGGTGTAGAGAGTGGATATAATGCATGCCAAGAATTTTTAAATGCATAATTTTCAGAAAGGCAGACTATCTGCAGGGCAACCTAGTTGTTTGTAAGCCTTGTCCCCTTGCTGTGCAGCAATGGGAAACAAGTGATGGTGAGTAAATCCTTAATTTAGCTGTAAGTTTCTTTCCATGGACTTCACACAGTTGTAAGCAATCAGTGTCAGCAAATATGCATGGAGTCATTCAAGCAGAAAGAAAGTTACATCTGAAGGTTGCTGTGCTTTCTCTTTGTATAAAAAAGCACTTACTTTTAAACATGCATAACAGAAGATAGACATGATCAACAGTGCAGCAGTCTAATTGTTAAGTGGAAGCATCCCTGTTCCTCTCACAAGCCTTTATTTCAAGTTCAATTCAACACTTCCTTCATTCTGAAACTATCTCTGCTGTTGTCAGCTTGGCTCAAGATTTGCATTCTTTCCTCCAAGTCATAAAATTGTAGGTTCATCCTCACTCAAGGTACTTGAGTAGAGATCTAGATACTTTCTAATCAAGCTGTTCAGAGATATTATGACACAGCTCTAGAATAGATGGGACTTGAACTCAGGAGGTAGAGGTGCCATCACTGCGTCACAAGAGCCTTAAAAAGCCTTGAAAAAAAGTGCAGTACTGAGGTGCTATTGAAGAGCAACATTATCCACCATTAAAGTGAATGCAAGGTGTCTGGGCAGTATTCATATTCCTCTTCATTCCTTCTTCAACTCCTGCCATTCATAATTCCTGACCTGCTCCTAATCCTATGTCACCCTTGATTATTCCTTGTTTACTTTTTCATTTTCCACTGGATTGTTCAACCTTATATTCTTTGCACAATTCGGTAAAAACAATGACTGCAGATGCCGGAAACCAGATTCTAGATTAGAGTGGCGCTGGAAAAGCACAGCAGTTCAGGCAGCATCCGAGGACCAGGAAATTCTATGTTTCGGGCAAAAACCCTTCATAAGGAAAGATTCTGTGCACAATTCTCCAACTGATTGTTTCCCAAATTACTTCTTAGTAACTTCACAGTAAAGTCTTGCAATATAGTATGAGTTAACCACAAAATATATCCCCAGCCCTATAATATAGTACATTTCCACTGATTCAAATTCTCCATGAACCTATTAATTAATGACATGGGGTGGCATGGTGGCTCAGTGGTTAGCACTGCTGCCGCACAGCACCAGGGTCCCAGGTTCGATTCCAGCCTTGGGCGACTGTCTGTGTGGAGTTTGCACATTCTCCCCGTGTCTGCGTGGGTTTCCTCCCACAGTCCAAAGATGTGCAGGTCAGGTGAACTGGCCATTCTAAATTGTCCATAGTTCTCGGTGCATTAGTCAGAGGGAAGTAAGTGTGGGTGGGTTGCTCTTCGGAGGGTCGGTGTGGACTGTTTCCACACTGTAGGGAACCTAACCTAATATTTCTGTGCAACATAATTTTCAGAAACATGTTACAGGAAATATGTGGTCACATCAAAGAGGTTACAGAGGCGATTTATGAGGATGTTTTCAGGAATGAAGCATTTTAGCTATGAGGCAAATTTGCATAGGTTTACGTTCCTTTTTTTGCAACAGGAGTTCCAAGGATTTAATACAAGTGTACAAATTATGAGAAACCCAGACAGAGTACATGCAAAATAAAATTCCATTATCAGAGAGGGCAATAATTCAGAACATAAATTTAAAGTAATTGGTAGCAGGATTAGAAAGGAGTTGTGGAGACAATTTTTCACCCAAAGGGTGGTCAGGGTCTAGAACTAACTGTCTTAAAGTATGGTAATGGGAACGACACTTGTCATACTTTGAAATATTTGAGCATGTACTCAAAAGGCTATAACAGTCAGCTTAGGAACACTGGACTAAATGCCTACCATTATACTGTAAGTTTGCAGTTTCTAAATTATGATCATTGCATTGGGATATCCATCGCATTATGTCAGCAGTTGATTGAAAAGATGCACAGATCTCAATTAGAAGTAATTTTGACTTTAACTTAAATACTGATTGACAAGAGGAAGCTTGAACTGGTCCCAAATCAATAATTACACAATTATTGAACCTTAAACTTTGTTTCAGCTTGGAATGAAAATCAGCTGCTATATTGGTCACTCTCTTACACCTTTATCCTCAATTATGAAACAAAAAGTGATCCATCTGAACTAATCAATCATATCTGGAAGAAACTCCAAGCAAGCTGGAGTTTGTTATATCTAGACAGGTTCTTCAACTAAGTATGTCGGGGCTTGGTTTACACAAAGACAGTAAACAGGCAGGAGGTTGGAAGAACGCTGAAAGCCAAGCAGCAGCAGAAGGTGGAGAAGTTAGTGTTTAAGGTGTAACCCTTCTTCAACTGGGGGTGTATATACGGGGAGCTGCAAATAAAGGGGGTGGTGGGGCAGGGTGGTGAAGTGGGGACAGATGAAGACAGGCAGAGGGTATGACCTGGTTGGTAAATGGGAGGAATGAATCTGGTAGGTGGCCAGGAGAAGTGAAAGGGAGGGGAAGGGAAGGGAGGTTATTTGAAATTGGAGAGCTCAATGTTGAGTCCTCCAGGCTGGTGGCTGTGCAGACAGTAGATGAGGTGATGTTCCTCCAATTTTCAGTTTGGTTTGTGTTGTCCTCCTCTAGAGGAGGCCAAGGATGGTCATGTTGGAATGGGAAGGGGAACTAAAATGGGCGGTGACTGGGAGGTCCGGTCGGACCATGTGTGCTTGACTGAGATGCTTGGTGAAACGTTCCCTTAGTTTACGTTTGGTCTTCCCAATGTAGAGAAGACCACATCGGGAGCATCTGATGCAGTAAACAAGGTTGGAAGAGAGGCAGGTGAACATAAAGACAGAGCAAGGTTAGATGTCAGAAGACTGTGCCTTTCTAAGAGAAAAGTGGACTTTTACAACAGGCTACTGGTTTGTGCAGTGAAAGACAAGTTTGGATCTGTTCCTACCTAGAGATCACCTTGTAAAGAAGGTAATTACTGTATAATATTTATCAGGGTCAGATTGGTCTCCTGCACTTATTTTGATCACTTAAGACATACAAAGAGGACATTCTCACATTTGTTTTTCCCAAATTGGCTTAGGTTTTGTTTTGCTTGCTTTTTGGGTAAAATGGGGAGTGTATGTATTGTGATGCACCAGACATCATAGTCTGTGGAACAGGGATGGACAGTTGGATGTTTCATTGTCGATTATTATTTGAATGTTCCTAACTTCTTCACTCAAAACACGGAAGAGAATAGTTGATCATTGTTGGGAAAAACATTGTGGTGTTGAAAAATTAATTCCTTTGACTTCAAAGTGGTAGCAAATTTAATTGTGGAATACAAAACCTTTGGTTCCAGTTGGGGGTTTATTTGTTTCACACTGGCAGGTTTATTGAGAAGAATCACTCAGCTGGAAGAATTGAATTATGGTGAAATTCCAACACATTTCTGATGGCATTTAAAATGCTAATGGATCTTCCATTGTAATCTTTATGTGGAAAAAATTATGAATATTCATTAACTTAACAACAGAATTTGCTATTCTAATCCTTCCTAAGCAACAGAATTTAAAGAAAATGTTCTATATTACGTCCAATGAAATCAATTTAACAGTGAGTTATGAATCTCACATTGAAAGATAATTTCTCTTTCTCCCTCCTGGTATCATTAACAATGTAATACACTGAGCAGTTCCTATTATATGCAAATATGCTCTGTTATTAAAAATAAACCATATCTAACGATCATGGAGCCTAAGGACAAAAAGTAATCCACAGAACCATTGTAATAAGAAAGGTTAATCTTCTGTACAATTGTGTATTTCATTAAACTTCAGTTTATAATTATAGATCCATGGCTTTTTTTAACATCAATCATCCTTCAGAATATATCAGGGAACTGAGGAGATGTAAAAAATATCAATACTATCTACAGTCTTGTATTCATTAATTCTGATCATCATTCAAAATGCAATTAGGAACCATCACACACTTGGCTACACGATTGCCTTCCCAGTAACCAACATCCTGACCATCATGGCAGTGGCAGCTGGTGCACTTGTCAACCCACACAGTGGTCCCTCCTGGGATTACATGACTTTGCGTGAAGTCGCTGTAACAATTTGGACCTTAAAATTTGAAATAGTGGAGAAAAAAATTCAAATTATTCATTGTGGATCTATGGATTGGAGATGAAGGAATCAAGTTATCAGGTTGCAACACTTAAAAGAATTAAAGCCAGAAAAGCAAAAATATCAAAGTCTGAGAGGACCGAAGGTTCTATTTCCAAGCTATACATCTCTGACTCTACATAAAACAGAAGGATCAGTCAGTATAAGTTAACAATTTGGGCAGGGCCTAATTGCACTTCCTCAGCACAAAAAATGAAAAGAGAAGCAAGTACAGGGCGACCTTTGTATCCACAGATCCGGTTACCATGGTTTCAGTTACCCGCAGTTTACTGCGTCCCCAACTTATTATGTGGAACATTCCAGAACCAGGAATCGGGGCTGCTGGAGAGGTAAATTTCCCATTTAAATGAATGGATTCGCTACACTGCGGTTGCCCTGTATTTAATAAGATCAGAATTTAAATTGGAGGATGAGGAAAAAAAATAGAAAATGGAACCAATATTCCAAGCAGAGAGATTGTTAAGCAAAGTAATGGTTACTGCAATGGTGACCTGAAATCTTCTTCCCAACCTCTCCACCCCCACCCCCTCTCCGGCCTATCACCCTCACCTTAACCTCCTTCCACCTATCGCATTCCCAACGCCCCTCCCCCAAGTCCCTCCTCCCTACCTTTTATCTTAGCCTGCTTGGCACACCCTGACCTGCTGCGCTTTTCCAGCAACACATTTTTCAGCTAATGGTTACTTCAGCCAGGCACACAAAGAAATATTGAATGCATCAAAGAAATGAAATAAAGTGTGTATATAAAAGGCAGGAAGAGACCTATGCAAGAGAAAATTACGACACATCTGGATAACAATAACGGGATAGGTCAGAGTCAGCATGGATTTATGAAGGGGAAGTCAGCTTGATTAATCTTCTGGAATTTTTTGAGGATGGAATTCTGAAGATGGACAAGGGAGATCCAGTGGATGTAGTATACCTGGTCTTTCAGAAAGCCTTTGATAAAGTCCCACATAGGAGCTTAGTGAGCAAAATTAGCACACATAGTATTGGGGGCAAAATACTGACATGAATTAAAAATTGGTTGGCTGACAGGAAACAAAGTGTGGAGATAAACGGCTCCCTTTTGGAATGGTAGGCAGTGACTGCAGCTTTTTACAATGTACATTAATGATATAGATGATGGTATTAAAAGTAATATTAGCAAATTTGTTGATGACACAAAGCTGGATGGCAGGGTGAAATGTGAGGAGGATTTTAGGAGAATACAGGGTGACCTGGATAGGCTAGGTGAGTGGACGGATGCATGGCAGATGCAGTTTAATGTGGATAAATGTGTGGTTATCCACTTTGGTGGCAAGAACAGGAAGGCAGATTACTACCTAAATGGAGTCAAATTAGGTAAAGGGGCAGTACAACGAGATCTAGGTGTTCTTGTACATCAGTCAATGAAAGCAAGCATGCAGGTACAGCAGGCCGTCAACAAAGCTAATAGCATGCTGGCCTTCATAACAAGAGGAATTGAGTATAGAAGCAAGGAGGTCCTTCTGCAGCTGTACAGGGCCTTTGTGAGACCGCACCTGGAATATTGTGCGCAGGTTTGGTCTCCAAAGTTGAGGAAAGACATTCTGGCTATTGAGGGAGTGCAGCGTAGGTTCACAAAGTCGATTCACGGAATGGTGGGACTACCTTACACTGAAAGGTTGGAGCGATTGGACTTGTATATGCTTGAGTTTAGAAAGCTGAGAGGGGATCTGATTAAGACGTATAAGATTATTAAAGGACTGGACACTCTGGAGGCAGGAAGCATGTTTCCGCTGATGGATGAGTCCCGAACCAAAGGACAGAGTTTAAAAATAAGGGGTAGGCCACTTAGAACAGAGTTGAGGAGAAACTTCTTCACCCAGAGAGTGGTGGGTGTGTGGAATGCTCTGCCGCAGAAGGCTGTGGAGGCCAAGTCTCTGGATACTTTCAAGAAAGAGTTGGATAGAGCTCTTAAGGATAGTGGAATCAAGGATTTTGGGGATAAGGCAGGAACAGGATACTGATTGAGGATAATCAGCCATGATCATAATGAATGGTGGTGCTGGCTCAAAGGGCAAATTGGCCTAGTCCTGCACCTATTGTCTATTATCTATTGTCTAAAATATTTTAAAAAGGGAGAAATTGAGACCAAGAATTGTCCATCACATTTGTACTTAAAATACAAAATGCTGGTAAGCAGTGCATCTCTCATTATTCCCTAAAACAAAACAATAGGTCAAACACAGAAGCAGCCCATGCAATTCCCCCCTTCACCCCCTCTCCCAGCACTGTGTTAAATGAACTCCATCCCAAGTATCAACCCAATCAGTTTCCTCTACCAGAAAGGAAAAGGACAAGGTTTGACCCAATTAGTGTATAGGACATTTAAAAACAAATTATGGTATATGGATGTTGCTGGAATTTATTGCCTGTCTCAGTTGCTATAGAAACGGGAATGGTGAGCCACCTTCCTAACCACTACAATCCGTGTGCTGAAGGTACTCCCACAGAACTGATGAGGCACAGTTCCCAGGATTTTGATGCAGTGATAATAGCAATATATTGCCATATCTGGACGGTTTGTGACTTGGATGGGCATTTCCTATGTGCCTCATCTATTTAGTCTGTTTTGGAGGTGCTGACACAGAATCATAGCAAGCTCCACTCACCACACTGCACTTTAGACTTGAGTTTATAGATGATCAAAAGGTTTTCAGGAGTCAGGAGCAAAGTTCCTGCTAAGCTGTGTGGGCATGCAGCAGTCTGAGAGATCAAGGTGGGAGGTGTAGTAGGGAAGCAGGAGTCAAAAGGTCAAATCAAAATCACACACGTTCATATTTGCTGATAAAATAGCAATATTTAGCAAAGCTGATCCTAATCTGTATTTGTCCTTCCCAAATAAAACAGACTGTTTCATGATCACCATATATGTTAGCTAAATCTTTATCGGATAGAAGGAATTAGATTACTTACAGTGTGGAAACAGGCCCTTCGGCCCAACAAGTCCACACCGCCCCGCCGAAGCGTAACCCACCCATACCCCTACGTCTGCATCTACCCCTTACCTAACACTACGGGCAATTTAGCATGGCCAATTCACCTGGCCTGCACATCTTTGGACTGTGGGAGGAAACCGGAGCACCCGGAGGAAACCCACGCAGACACGGGGAGAACGTGCAAACTCCACACAGTCAGTCGCCTGAGGCGGGAATTGAACCCGGGTCTCTGGCGCTGTGAGGCAGCAGTGCTAACCACTGTGCCACCGTGCCGCCCGCAATGTTTTATGTCTTGAACAATGACATTTGGTATAGGTATTTGCTACAATGCAGTTGCATTGAGAGATGAAAGGGAAGAACGACAATGATTTGTGGTGAAAACTGAGTAAGTCTCTCCAAAATGGTCTAATCTAGGATTTGCAGGACTGTTCTCTCACCTCAAGATGTCTCTGCAGTTAAGTGAGAAAATAACCGGTACTTCAATTAGGAACACATTCCCACATGACCAAATAATTTCCAATGTCTTCCCATTCAGTGAGCTATATTAATTTTTAAATCTTACCATCCTTGCACTCTGGGCAGCACTTTCCTTTCTCATACTCTGGATTAACACATGCAGGTGGAGCACAATCAGCAACTAGACAGCGTGCAATGCCATCCATGTCACAGGTACATTGTTCACACTCTGATGGCTGAAATATAACATGAAAATATTCACATGAAGGTTTGCAAGCAATCTGTCATAAAATGAATTAAAGGCAAGAAATTTGAAACAGGAATTTGCTATTCAGCTCTTCGAGAATGTTCTACCATTCATATCTAATATCGCAGGATAGTTTGTCAACTCCACATTAATCCCTGTCCTAAAAGTATCAATTGACCCTTAGGATCCATAAACATTTGGTAAATCAGAGCTCCAGATTGCCACAATGTTTTGTATTTTTTTTTAAAAAGCATCCTAATTTCATTTTTTCTGTTGTCTAAGTCTACCTTCAAACTAAAAGTTCTTACTGATGCTTCAGCTTTTGTCTGGCAGCCAATATGTCGAGTGAATGGAGCAATGCCAATCTTCAAAAGGCTGAACGTGGATCCCATGGTGAGATACAGCCAGGCAAGTCATCAGAATCCTTGAAAATTGCTCATTTTTCAAAAACTATACTCTTACTTAGGGCATTGAAAACAACTGCAGTTGAGCAGAGTTGTGTGGTGGGCCGTTCGAAGGCGGGGGTGCTAATACAGATGTCAATTCCGGCACTCATGGCTAGGTGTTCATTCTTGAGTAGAATTTGAATTGGAGGGAAGTGTCCAACCTCATCTAAACCATTACGTATGATCTAATTTCTGACACTTATCCTCACTGGCACATTTTTCCCAGCTTATTCTTGGACTTCAGGGTTCTTGTGGTGCAGTGATGGTGTCCGTACCTTGGAATGAAGAGGTAGGGTTTGAAATCCCACCTGCTCATAACATATCTGAACAAATTATTTAAAAATATCTCCCACTCTGTGCAGTGTTAGTGTCCTTACCTCTGGGCTAGAAGGCCAGGTTTCCAGTCCCACCTACTCCAGAAGTGTGTCATCACATATTTGAACAGGTTTTTTAAAAATACCCAATCTGGGACTTCACATTCTCAAGTAAAATCTTACAGTTTAAGATAAATATTGTTGCATGATATAAAGGCTTACCACATTTACAATAATATTTAGGAAATACAGGGTGATCAGGAATTGCCTAGTGATATTGTCAATGAAAACAAAGAAATGATAAACATTGAATAATAACTTTGCATTAATATTTGCAGTACAGGAGGGTGGTGGCATTCTGAAAATCCCAGGGAAGCTTAACAAGATTACATAAGCAAAATAATTCCATTCTATGAGTTTCCTGCCCAAACGAAGGTCTTTGGATCGCGATTTGCTGAACCATCTTTTCTTGGTGTTTTAGTCAGTGATGGTTTGCAATTGCTTTCCACTCAGAGGGACAAGTTTACTTAAGTCAAATCAGAAATAAAACTTTGCCGTCGCATTATCTTAAACATTAGTTATTGAAGCTAACAGGCTGCTTCTTAAGCAAAATTTTAGCACTGGAGTAAATAATGGCACTCGATAGTCACAACTTCCTCGGACTAGATAGTTTCCATCCCAAGAGTTTAAAACAAAACAGATGAAAACCCTTGTTGCCGTATTCCAAAGATTTTTTTGGTTTAGTAACAATTCCTTTAGATGCAAAATTATGTTACTCCATTATTGGAGAAAAGTGAGAAGGATAACAGGGAATTACAGATCACTAACAGTATTGTTAGAAATTATTTGTCTATATTTAAGGATAGAGTACTGAACACTTTGAAAATTTATATTCATTTGTAAAGGATAGTATATCCATGATGAAGTTGACTGAACCGTTTGAAGAGTTGACTAAATTACAGGGCAAATTAGTGCAAATGAATGTTATATATGCAAACTTCCAGAAGGCAATTGATGATGTTAAGCTAAATTGGAACTCGTGGGATTGAAGGCACATCGTTGCTACTCAATTTCTTTAACAGGTCAATAATCAGAAACTAGGGATATTGGGAAGATCCTCCAAGTGACAAGAGCTGGCTAGTGGTGTGCTGTCAGCCTGCAGTGATTTGTTTTGGGACATCACTAAGTTTACTGAAGACTTACTGACAGACTAGAAAGCTATTTAGCCAAGTTTGCCAATGACACAAAAGTAGGTGGCAGTATGAGCAGTGTATATAGAAACATAAATTATAAGGAGATATTAATAAAGTAAGCAAGTCCGTGAAACAGTGGCAAATGGATTTCAGTGTAGGCAACTGTCAGGTCAATGTCTTAATTAAATAGGTAAGTCAGAGAGCCTTTTACTGAAAAGAAACTTATAACATTGGAGGTCCACAGAGACTTAGGATCCCATATAAATGGATTAACATATTATGAAAAGGTGCAGCAAATAATCAGTGTTAATTGAATGTTGGTCTTTTTATCTGGAGGACAAAAATGTGAAAGTTATACTAAAGCCTAAAGACTGTTTGGAGTACTGTGAACACTCCACGTTCCACACCTTTTGAAGATATATCGTCCTTGGAGGAAACATGACCGATTTACCAGGATGATACCTAGACTCCAGAGGTTAAGTTATGAAGCAAGATTGCAACAATTCGAGTTGAATTCCCTGGAACCTATGAAAAGTGTAATTTCAGTGAAGTTTAAGAGGTACTAAGGCAAATAACTAGTATAGACAGGGAGCAACAACTTTTGCTAATTGAAGGGTCGAGAACTAGTGGGCGAATTTAAGTTAGAGTCAAATCTTTTATGTAACAGTTTGAAACTCTTCTTCAAATGCTAATTGATGCTTAATAGATTATTAATTTTGAATGAGATTGATACTTTTGTTAACCAAGTGTTTTAAGAGATGAAAGTCTGCTTTTATGAAAGTACACGTGAATTTACAAATTAGGAGCTGGAGAAGGTTTCTTGAGCCTGTTCCACCATTCAATAAGATTGGAGCTGATCGGATTATAGCCTCAACTTCACTTTTCTGCCCACCTACTTTACTCTTTGACAAGAATCTGTCTACCTCTGCCTTAGAATTATTCAATGACCCTGCCTTCGTTTTTTGGTGAAGTGAATTTCACATCCTCTCAGAGAAAGAAAATCTCCCATCCTATGTTGACTCACCTGTTCCTGACACTAGCCATTCTGAGCTAACACTGATTTTACTAATATTGAGCCAGAAGCCACCTTCTGATAATAAAATTTACAGTTACAGTAAAAATGTCAACACTTTCAACAATTAACAGCCCACTCTAGTTCACTGCCGCCTCTTGGCCCCCACATTCTTACTGTGTCTGATATTTTTAACTTAACTTCAAATGTATTACATTGACTACAAAATTGTTTGGAACATCCAAGAAAAAGTTGCAATATAAATTCAATTTGCTTTGTTTTGATGCCTGGATTATGTTTCACAGGAACATTATGAAATAGAATTTGACACTACCACATGCCGGAATATTGAGACAGTTGATTCTAATCTTACCAGAAGGGTGGGTGTTTTAAAAAAAAAAGCAATTTAAGGAACTTGATAGTAAGGATGAGAATTTTTAAATTGCTGCATTTCAAACTGGGAGCCAGTGTTGGTTGGCAAGTAGAGGGGTGAACAGAATTGGGTCTAAATTAGGAAACAACATCAGACTTTGGGCAAATGAAACATTATGAAGGTAGAGAACAGGTGTCCAGTAAGGAAAACACAATAATAGTCAAGTCTAAAGGTAATAAAGCTATGAATTAAGGTTTCACAGAGTCGTTAAGCATAGAAACAAACCCTTTGGTCCAACTAGTCCACACTGACCATGTTCCCAAACTAAACTAGTCCCACCTGCCTGTGTTTGGCCAAGTGTTTCCTACTCATGTACTTATCCAAATGTGTTTGAAATGTTTAAACCGTACCTGCGTTGACCACTTCCTCTGGCAGTTCATTCCATACACTAACTACTCTCTGTGTAAAACAAGTTGCCCCGGGGGCATTTTCAAATCATTCTCCTCTCAACTTAAAAATATGCCCCCAAGTTTTGAACTCCCCCATCTGAGGGAAAAGACCTTTTCTAGTCTCCTTATCTATGCCCATCATGATTTTATAAACCTCTATAAGGTCACCCCCCAACCTCCTACAGTCCAGTGAAGAAGTCCCAGCCTATACGAACTAGTTTTATAACTCAACCCCTCCATTCACGAACAGAGGGACCATGGGAAGAGCTGAGTCAGGTGATGATACAGAGAAGGAGGAGGTAATCTTTTGCTGATTGAACAGACATGGAGTCAGAAGCTCAGCAGGGATCAAATAGTGTGCTAGGGTTACAAACAATTTCTCTCAGACCCAGACAGTGATAAGAGCAAAGGATGAAGTGACCTTTGATTAAAGACAATGGATTTGCTGGTTCTCAATTTTTGATGGGAAACAATGTTGCTCACCAACTCCAAAACTGGTTTAGTCTCTGAAAATATTTTATGAGTTTCACTCTGCTAACGTTCCCCACCCTCCTCTCTGACTTATCACCTCCATCCCCACTCACTGATTGTACTCTTTGCTATCTTCTCCCCAGCTCCCCCCCACTCCCCCAACCCCCATTTATCTCTCCACCCTCTCTATTCCTGATGAAGGGCTTTTGCCTGAAACGTCGATTTCCTGCTGCTCGGCTGCTGCCTGACCTGCTGTGCTTTTCCAGCACCACTCTAATCTAGACTCTGGTTTCCAGCATCTGCGGTCCTTGTTTTTACCCTGAGACATCCTGAATCTAAATAGTCCAATGGATCCAGAATGAACAAAATTCACAATAAAATCAGAGCAATGCCTCATCTTACTTGAGGCAAAAAGCTCTGCCAATAACTCTGAGCCAACCTGACACAATAACTATAAAACAAAAAATACAAAAGTCATGGATTGAGGCATTTAAGTCCACCTGCTTCAACTTGGATTATTAGCCAATTCAAATTGTTACCTTTCAAAACTTTTGTGAAAAATTCCTGGAAGTAATGTCCTTTGATTTATGGATATCAAATACAATAGAACCCTTTCTAATGCTATTTTGGAAATCATACAAAATGTTATGAGTTCAGGTTCCATAATATTTGCCAAGAATAAGAATCATTCTAATGACAACTTTGGAAAACAAGTTACTTAAAATGGTTATATTAGTAGCAACAGACCAGTAATCTTAACTCAAAGCATGCAAAACTTCCTGTCTCCCTGCTATTGGCCTACCATAATGTTTTTGCCAAAGTTATGAGCATGGAATTAGATTAGATTAGATTACTTACAGTGTGGAAACAGGCCCTTCAGCCCAACAAGTCCACACCGCCCCGCCGAAGCGCAACCCACCCATACACCTAACCTAACACTACGGGCAATTTAGCATGGCCAATCCACCCTGACCTGCACATCTTTGGACTGTGGGAGGAAACCAGAGCACCTGGAGGAAACCCACGCAGACACGGGGAGAATGTGTAAACTCCACACAGTCAGTCGCCTGAGGCAGGAATTGAACCCAGGTCTCTGGCGCTGTGAGGCAGCAGTGCTAACCACTGTGCCACCGTGCCGCCCGTATTGTTCCTGATTTTAAAATGTTGCAAGTTTACATAATGTTGAGTAGGAGGAGTCTCCAGGGTACAAAGTTTCTTCTGGAGGCCAAGATAATGGACTTGACCTTCCATAGATTGAAAATTGCAGAAGACAAAGAGTCAGGATTTTCAGGTTGGAAAGATGTAACAAGTGGAGTACCACAAGGATCAGTCTGAGGGGCTCAATTTTTACTATCTACATTAATGATATGGAGGAGGGGCACAGCGTAATGTACCCAAATTAGCTGGCAATACAAAAATAGATGGGATGGCATGTTGTGATGAGCACATAAGATATAAATAGATTGAATGAGAAGCAAAAACTTGGCATATGGAGTTTAAAATGAAGTCAAGCACTTTATTAGGAAGAATCAAAAGGCAAACTATTATTAAAATGGACAGAAACTGTAAAAAGATGTAGCACAGAGGAATGTGGGTATTATTATGCATGAAACTGAAAATGTCAGGCACAGCAAGTAATTAAACAGGCAAACAGAATTTTGACCTTTTCTGCAGAGGGTTGGAGTTTAAAAAATAGTTACAACTTATAACAACTATACAGGGTGTTAGTGAGGCCGCAACTGCAGCGCTGAGTTCAGGTTTGTCTCAATATTTAACAAAACGTACCAGCACTGAGGGCAGTTCAAAAGGCTGATTCCTATGGTAATGCAGTTGACTTATCAAGAACAGTTAAACAGGTTAGGCCCTTATTCATGACAGCTTAGAAGAATTGGAGCACAAGATTTTGATGGGGCTTGACACCGTAGGTGTTGAGAAGATGTTCCCCCTAATGAGGGAACAGGAACTAGGGGACATAGTTACAAAATAAAGGGACACCATTTAAATCTGAAATGTATCCGACCAATAGATCCACATCAGATGCCATATCACGTGCCCTTCACTCCTCCTTAGAACATCTTGACGCCAAGAACAGCTACGTAAGAATCCTACTCATTGACTACAGTTCAGCCTTCAACACTATTATCCCCTCGAGACTGATTACTAAACGTAGTGATCGCAGACTAAGTGCCACTCTCTGAAACTGGATCATTAGTTTCCTGACCCACAGGCCACAATCAGTGAAGATTGGGGACAATATTTCATCCTCACTAACACTCAATACTGGAGCCCCCCCCCCCCCCCCCCCCCCCCAGGGGTGTGTACTCAGGCCCTACTGTACTCACTGTATACACATGACTGTGTCGCTAAATACCAGACTAATGCCATTTACAAGTTCGCTGATGACACCACCATAGTCGTCGAATCTCAGATGGCAACGAAACAGATTACAGACGGGAGGTGGAAGATCTGGAAAAATGGTGCACTGAGAACAACCTAGCTCTCAATGCCAGCAAAACCAAGGAACTCATTATTGACTTTCGACAGGATGTTACTCATGCCCCCTCTACCCATTAACAGAACAGAGGTGGAACGAGTGGAGAGTGTCAAGCTCCTGGGAGTGGTCATCCACAACAAGCTTTCTTGGACTCTTCATGTGGACACACTGGTTACAAAGGCCCAACAATGTATCTTTTTCCTCAGGCAGCTGAGGAAATTTGGCATGACGGCGAATACCTTTGCTGACTTTTATAGGTGCACCATCAAGAGCACTCTGTCTGGATGTATCACTACCTGGTATGGCAACTGTACCTTTCAACATCGGAGACAGTTACAGAGAGTGGTGAACTCGGTCTGGACAATCACAAAGGCCAACTTCCCATCTGTAGAATCCATCTACCAGGCCCGCTGTCAAGGAAAGGCTGCCAGCATTATCAATGACCCATCCCAACCTGGCAATATTTTTCTACAAGCTCTACCATCGGGGAGACGGTACAGAAGCCTGAACACATGCACCAGACAGTTTCGTAGCAGTTTCTACCCTACTGTTGTTAGAATACTGAATGGACTCACAAACTCTTAACATTCGCCTGTACCTATGTTTTTGTTTTTGTTGCTGTTTACCTATTATTTACTTATCTATGCTGTTTAACTGCCTGCATTGCTTGCAAGACAAAGCTTTTCACTGCGCCTCAGTACACGTGACAATAAATTCAATTCAATTCAATGTAAGGCATTTAGCCATTTTCTGATCCAAACCGCTAAATCACCCTCAATCTCATGCCTCTGTATTTTGTGCAAAAGCCTACAGTGGGGAAACTTATCAAACGTCGTACTGAAATCCAACCGCTTTACTCTTATCCACCTGTTTGGTCACCTTCTCAAAGAACTCAGTAAGGTTTGAGAGGCACGATCTACCCTTCACAAAACTGTGTTGACTATCCCTAATCAACTTATTCCTTTCTAAATGATAAACCCTATCTCTTATAACCTTTTCTAACACTTTATCCACAACCGAAGTAAGGCTCACTGGTCTATAATTTCCAGTGTTGTCTCTACTCCCCTTCTTGAACAAGGGGACAACATTTGCTATCCTCCAGTCTTCTAGCACTAATTGTGGAGACAATGACGACATAAAGATCAAAGCCAACGGCTCTGTAGTCTCCTCCCTAGCTTCCCAGAGAATCCTAGGATAAATCCTATCCGGCCCAGGGGACTTATCTATTTTCACATCTTCCAGAATTGCTAACATCTCCTCCTTGTAAACCTCAATCCCATCTAGTCTAGTAGCCTGTTTCTCAGTACTCTCCTCAACAACATTGTCTTTTTCTAGTGTGAATACTGATGAAAAATA
This sequence comes from Chiloscyllium punctatum, assembly GCF_047496795.1. Classification (NCBI taxonomy): domain Eukaryota; kingdom Metazoa; phylum Chordata; class Chondrichthyes; order Orectolobiformes; family Hemiscylliidae; genus Chiloscyllium; species Chiloscyllium punctatum. The sequence continues at coordinate 99,253,992 of NC_092745.1, read as the reverse complement.
TTCATTTAGTGCTTCTCCTATTTCCCCTGACTCTATACACACCTTCCCACTATTATCCTTGATTGGCCTAATCTTAATCTGGTCATTCTTTTATTTCTGATATATCTATAGAAAGCTTTAGGGTTTTCCTTGATCCTATCTGCCAATGACTTCTCATGTCCCCTCCTGGTTCTTCTTAACTCTTTCTTTACGTCTTTAGGCTAACTTGAAACTCAAAAGTGCCCTAACTGAACCTTCATGTCTCATCCTAACATCAGCCTTCTTCTTCCTTTTGACAAGAGATTCAACTTCTTTAGTAAATCACGGCTCCCTTGCTGTTCCTTGAATAAGCTCTGCATTTCAATTGTGCCCATCCCCTGCAGTTTCCTTCCCCATCCTATACTTCCTAAATCTTGCCTAACTGTATCGTAATTGCCTTTCCCCCAGCTATAACTTTTGCCCTGCAGTATATACCTATTCCTTTCCATCACAAAAGTAAACATAACCGAATTGTGGTCACTATCACCAAAGTGCTCACCTCACCTCCAAATCTAACACCTGGCCTGGCTCATTACACAGTACTAAATCTAGTGTTGCCTCGCCCCTTATTGGCCTGTCTACATGCTATGTCAGGAAACCCTCCTGCACACATTGGACAAAAACTGATCTATCTAAAGTACTCGAACTATAGTATTCTGAGTCAATATTTGGAAAGTTGAAGTCCCTCATGATAACTACCCTGTCACTCACTCCTGTCGAGAATCATCTTTGATATCCTTTCCTCTAAATCTCTGGAACTACTTGGAGGCCTATAGAAAACTCTCAACAGGGTAACCCTTTCCTGTTTCTAACCTCAGCCCATACTAATTCAGTAGATGAGTTCTCAAATGTCCTTTCTGCAACTGTAATGCTGTCTTTGGTGAACAATGCCCCCCAGCCATCCACCACCATCTTCTGTGCTCTTACTGAAACATCTAAACCCTGAATCTGCAACAACCATTCCTGTCCCTGCTCTATCCAAGTTTCTGAAATGGCCACAACATCGAAGTCCCAGGAACCAACCCATGCTGCAAGTTAACCCACCTTATTCCGGATGCTCTTGGTGTTGAAGTAGACACACTCCAAACCAATTTCTTACTTGCCGGTGCACTCTTGCATCCTTGAAACCTTATTTCTGACCTCACTACTTTCAACCTCCTGTATGCTCAAACTACAATTCAGGTTCCCAACCCGTCTGTTAAATTAATTTAAACCCACCCGAACAGCATGAGCAAATGTCCCCCACCCCCAGGATAGTGGTACTCCTTTTGTTCAGTTGAAGACCATCCTTTTTGTGGAGGTCTCCCACCTAACCCAGAAAGAGGCCCAATTATGCAGGTATCCAAAATCCTACCTCCTGCACCATCCCTGTAGCCACGTGTTCAACTCCTCTTTCTCCCTATTCCTCACCTCGCTAGCACATGGCACGGGCAACAAACAAGAGATAACAACTCTGTCTGTTCTAGCTCTAAGCTTCTGCCGTAGCTCCCTGAATTTCTGCCTTAAGTCCCCATCCCTTTTCCTACCTCTGTCGTTGGTGCCTAGGTGGACCACGACTTGGGGCTGCTCATCCTCCCCTTCCAGAATCCCAAAAACACAATCAGAGACATCATTATTCCTGGCACCTGGGAAGTAACACACCAAATGTGAGTGTCTCTCGTTCCCACAGAACCTCCCATCTATCCTCCTAACTATTGCTTTGCTTCTCTTCCCCTTTCCCTTCTGAGCAACAGGAACAGACTCCGTGCCAGAGAACTGTACCCCATGGCTTATGCCTGTCATCCTCCGCAACAGTATCTAAAACGGGATACTTGCTGTTGAAGGGAACGGCCACAGGGGGGATCCCTGCACTGCCTGCCAGTTCCCTTTCTGTCCCCTGACAGTAAACCATCTCCCACCTTCTTGCACCTGAGATGTGACTACCTCCCTGTAACTCCTCTCAATAACCCCCTCAGCCTCCCAAATGATCCGAAGGTCATCCAGTTCCAGATCCAGCTCCCTAACACGGTTTTCAAGGAGCTGGAGTTGGGTGCACTTCCCCGCAGATGCAGTCAGCAGGTACACTAGTGATGACCCTTACCCCCCACATTCTACAGAAGGAACATTCAACTGCCCTAACTTCCATTCTCACTATTCAAAATTCCCAGCGAGACAACTGAAAAACTAAAGGATGAGTGCTGGGTCAACTACTTTTCATCATTTATATAAATGATTTGGATGTGAACATAGGAGGCATAATGAGTAAGTTTGCAGCTGACAGCAAAATTGGAGGTGTAGTGGACAGTGAAGAAGGTTACCTCAGATCACAACGGGATCTTGATCAGATGGGCCAATGTGCTGAAGAGTAGCAGATGGAGTTTAATTTAGATAAATATGAGATGTTGCATTTTGGAAAAGCAAATCAGAGCAGGACTTATACACTTAATGGTGAGGCCCTGGGGAGTGATGCTGGAGTGCAGGTTCATAGCTCCTTGAAAGTGGATAGATAGGATAGTGAAGAAGGCATTTGGTATGCTTTCCTTTATTGGTCAGAGTATTGAGTTAGGAGGTCATGTTGCAGCTGTACAGGAAATTGGTTAGGCCATTTTTGGAATATTGTGTACAATTCTGGTCAGAGGCTGGGGTTGTTTTCCCTGGAGTGCCAGAGGCTGAGGGGTGACCTTATAGAGGTTTATAAAATCATGAGGGGCATAGATAGGGTGGAGGAGTCCAGGACTAGAGGGCATAGGTTTAGGATGAAAGGGAAAAGATATAAAAGGGACCTAAAGGGTAACTTTTTCACACAGATGCATGTATGAAGTGAGTTGCCAGAGGAAGTGGTGGAGGCTGGTACAGTTACAGCATTTGAAAGGCATCTGGATGGTTAGATGAATAGGAAGGGTTGAGAGGGATATGGGCCAAGTGCTAGCAAATGGGACTAGATTAGGATATCTGGTTGGCATGGACAAGTTGGTCCGAAGGGTCTGTTTCCGTGCTGTTCATCTTGATGACTTCTCCAAGACAGTAGTGAATATTTGGCATTCTCTTCCCCATAGCATTTTGGAGGCTAAATCACTGAAAGTATTGAAAGAGGAGATGGATAGTTTTTTTTTGAACGATGTTTTTATCTGTGCTAAAGGCTACAACGATGAGGAGTTGTGACACATGATGGTACCAGAATAGATCATTCATGACTTTGGTTGGAGCCATTTTGGTGTTGTAGGAGGGACAGTCTGAGACAGAATTGGAGAGATTCAGACAGAGACAAAAGCACAAATCTAAATTGATAACATCTTGAAAGAATTTGCTGAAAAGTGGAAATTGGACAGCTGGTGAGAGCACAGTCAAGAGGGAGACATACTAAAGAGGATGAGTACTTTTGAAGTGTAGTTTATAGTGTTCTGTATCAAAGTGCTTCTACCTGTGAAGTACATCTGTATTTCAGACAACCCTTTTAAGTGTGAACACAAAACAATAAATATCACTATTCTTTCTGAGAAGACAGTTAATTGAATGCTTATGTGCTGTTATCCAGACAGCTGTTCCAAAATCTTCTGTGGTAGACATTAACAAAAAAGTTTATTTTAACCACAGCAGACTGTTTGAGTGGAATATTCTTGAAAAGCATTGTCAGCGCTCAAGGGATTAAACTGACTGCACATCTACGCAGCCTTGCGGAAAGAAAGACTACAGAAAACAAACCTGGAACAAAAGTTGGGGAATGAACATTTACGGATCATAGCGTTAAACAGGAGAGTAGAGAGACAGCAAGAAACGAAGCCGTGAAATAAAGATGATCGCAAAGGATTTGGCGAGTTTAAGGGTTAGACAAAGACAAATGTCGGGTGGAGACGAAAATGTCATGTAACAAAGTAATATCACAAAAAAAATTCGGAGAGAGAGAGAGAATATGAAACACCAGAAAGCAGACCAGATGGACCAGAAAGGGAACAGAAACAGCTAGACAGACATGAAGCAACTTTCTGTGAGAATCCCAATTGTAGTTTATCATCTAATTGGGATTAGTTGCCCCTGAGTCCTCCTTCACAAAATGCCAAATCTGTCCCCTGCAACAATGGTATTTCTGGATGGCCGCTTTGATACCTGGAAGTGCTGGCCCAGCTCGTACACAGCTCCGCGGTATTCACAGCCGATCCTCTCGCAGCGAGGGCAGCAGTCGCTCGGGTAGTGGCTGACATGGATGCAGGCTGGAGGCAGCGGTACACACTCGGTGTGAGGGGCACACACTGGGCCGGCCAGCGTGCACTCACATTGGCTGCAGGGATCCGACTCCAGCGTGTACCACTCACCCACATAATACACCCTGCCGTTCGCCTCGCAAGTCCTGGGCATTGAGAATGCCAGGCTGTGCCCTCCTAACAGTGCCAGGAGCAGGGCGAAAAGCAGCTGGCCCGCCTGCACTGACATGCCGCTTGGTGGCTCCTTGTAAATCCGGCGGCTGCAATGATGCGGGAGAATTGTTTGGAGCATCTGGGATTGGGGAGGCACCTTCCGTCCAAATGCGCAGGAATGCTGCTGTATCGATCCGGTCTCCTTCCACTGTCTCCGTTTCCAGACGTTTGGATACGGCGGTCACTGCAAAGAAATACTTTCGTTTCAAATAAATGCTCGAACAGATTTTTAAAACTCTTTTGGGAAAACGCCGAGATCTATCTTTGTGGATTTCGGGAGGAGGGGAGTAACTGCAGCAGCAGCTGTAAATGTAGAATTTGCAAAACGTTCAAATTCCAGCTGTAAACAAAACGCAAAACAAAAGTCACTGCTTATGCTTATTGGTTCGTCACCCAAATGTCTCTTTTATTCCCCCCAGCGAGTGCTTGACGCTACAATGTCTGCTCAGGACATGAGTTTAATTCTTATTCTCAGTGGGAGGGATTCTTTGCCCGGATTATTGATTTGTCTTGATTTTCCTGCCTATCTTGTGTCATTGCAGATACCAAGAGTCGTCCCACCCCCTCGCACGTGCTGGACCAATAAAAATAGGTTAAAAATCACACAACACCAGGTTATAGTCCAACAGGTTTAATTGGAAGCACTCGCTTTCTGAGCGCTGCTCCTTCATCAGGTGGTTGTGGAGAACACAATTGTAAGAAACAGAATTTATAGCAAAAGTTTGCAGTGTGATGTAATTGAAATTATACATTGAAAAATACCATGATTGTTTGTTAAGGCTCTCACCTGTTAGAATGACCATGTTAGTTTCATTTCTTTCATAAGTAAATCACAAATCTCAGGTTAACTTTAAAAATTGGTGTCAGAAAATATGTTGAAGGTGTTAGCCCGTGTTCTCTGTCTGTGCCATAATGTTTAGATTGATTCTAATCTAAAAAATGAGTTAACAGAGTCTTGCATGCAGTTTTTAAACAGAGTACAATGTAACTCTGCAAGTATAAATTCACCCCACAAATGTATATGTGTATGTGTATGTATCAGGGGTGGGGGTTTGTGAGCGTCTGTGAGAGAGAGTGTATATGAGTGTAGACAGGTCAAAGTCTGTGGAGGGTGCATGTCTGAGTGTGGGAGTGTGTGTCTGTGTCAGTGTGTGTGTCTGTGTATAGGAGTGTCTGTGTGTGTGTAGGAGTGCCTTTGTGTGTGTGTGTGTATGCAGGAGTGTCTGTGTTTGTGTAGAGTGCAATGGTAGTCACCTGTAGTGTGACATGAACCCAAGGTCCCAGTTGAGGCCCTCCCCATGGGTACCGAATGTAGGTATCAGCCTCTGCTTGGCCATTTTTCGTTGCTGCCTGTCCTGAAGTCCACCTTGGAGGATGGTCACTCGAAGGTCCGAGGTCGAATGTCCTGGACCACTGAAGTGTTCCCCAACTGGGAGGGAACACTCCTGTCTGTTGATTGTTGTGCGGTGCCCATTCATCTATTGCCGTAGCCTCTGCTCGGTTTCCCCAATGTTAAAGTTAACCTGAGAATGTAAGTTTAAAACACGTTTTGTGTTTTTCATATGAAAGAAGTGAAAGCAACATGGTCATTCTAACAGATGAGAGACTTAACAAACAATCAAGGTATTTTTCAATGTATAATTTTAGTTACATCACACTGTAAACTTTTGCTATAAATTCTGTGTCTCACAATTGTGTACTCCACAACCACCTGATGAAGAAGCTAGTGTTTCCAATTAAACCTGTTGTACTATAACCTGGTGTTATGTGATTTTTAACTTTGTACACCCCAGTCCAACACTGGCATCTCCAAACCAAAATTGAATAAAGATTTGTACACTTGTCTTTCACTGTGTCTCACATCTGCACATACACTTCATGGGTGCTGGGGAAAATATAAGCACTACCGCAGTTCGGCAGTAGTATGGGGCTAATGTTTTAAAAAAAACAGGAGATTTAGAGTCTCCTCGGTTTGGGGAACCTGACTCTGGGCTGGATGGTGCCACAGTCTGTGTGCTCCTGTTGGTATTGAGGAGGAGAGTTTCTTTGTCTTTTTCCCCCTTCGTTTAGGGAAGACATTTGTTTCTTTTATTGGAAGTTTCTTTACAGAGAAAAAAATATTTAAAAAGGAATTTTGAAAACCAGGAGATTTGGAGTCCACTCAGTTCAGGGGACTGAGTCTGTGCTGGAGAACAAAATAGAGTCAAAGAGGTCTACAGCATGGAAACAAGCCCTTTTCCCAACCTGTCCATACCGCCCAATTTTCACAATTTAAACTAGTCCCATATGCCTGCTTTTGGTCCATATCCCTCCATACCTATTCCATCCATGAACCTGTCTAAATGTTTCTTAAATGACAAATTGTACTCCCGTCCACCATTACCTCGGTAGCCTGTTCTAGACACTCACCACCTGCTTTGCGAAAAATATGTCCCTCTGAACCCTTTTGTTATTTCTCCCCTCTCAAGTTAAACCTATGCCCTCTAGTTTTGGACTCCCCTACCATGGGGAAAAGCTGTTAGCTATCTACTTTAGCTGTTCCTCTCATTTTTATAGACCTCTATCAGTCTCCTACACTCCAGGGAAAAAAAAGTCTCAGCCTATCCAACCTATCCTTATAACTCAAACCTACCACTCCTGGTAGCATCCTAGCAAATGTTTTCTGCACTCTTTCTAGTTTAATAATATCCTTTCCATAGTAGGACAACCAGAACTACACACATACTGCAAATGTGGCCTTACCATAGCACCATAATACCAAGGCGTTTCTATCCTAGATTAGAATTATTGGGTGTAAGGACCGCTATGTCAAGGAGTTAGGTTTGAGATATTGTTACCTGTTCAGAGATGTTCTGACACACCTCTGGACAGATGGTACTCCAAGTCAAGCCTTCTGACTCAAAGATAAGGGGCTGGGATGTCCTGATCATCTTGGCTTAACTAGCAGGGGCACCAGGTTTATGGAGCCTTAAATCAGACATTACTTTGCCAAGTAAAGAATGGCAAAACTTAATTGTAGACTTCTCAACCAAAGGGACCACTGCGGCTCATGACAAAATAGAAGATTACAAAAGTCAGATAAATTATAAATAATCTGTTGCTTCATCCAAGGTTAATATTGTACACTATTCTAATAGCTTATTATTTAGAGCATCATACGCTCTTATAGGACGCACCAGTTGGACTCACAAAGTGTCAGTCTCAAGTTACATTTATTGAATACAAGATTTTTAACACAAGAAGCAATGATGAATGATGAAGCAAAATTCCTTTCCTGTTGTGTTAATAGATTTGTGTATTTTGCCAGGTGCCCACAAAAAACAGGCTGCAGCTTTATTCATTGCATTTTTGATGAATAAATTTTAATGATACTTTTAAAAAAATTCTTCTAAGTTGAATCAAATGCTATTAATTAAAATTAATACGTATTCAGCAAGACATTAATGTACAAAAGGAAAGTACAGCAGATATTTAGTAGTCTGACATGAAAACTAGAAATGTCTGAAAAAAACTCAGAAGGTCGGCAGTTAACATTTCAGGTCAATGATTTTTTTTCCTTAAAACCTCGCTGTTTAATTGGCAAGCACAACTGTGAGCATATATTTGCTTGTCAACTTAATTCTCCACCTTGCTGTCAACGCTGATTGCTCCTTGTTGTTTTCTCGCACAATCAAACCACATGAAATCTCATGGTCCAGCATATTCTCTCCCTGTTTATGATCAAATGGGGGTTCAATTCTGTTCAGTAAACAATGTTGGAGGACATGCCAGGAGCAACATGTGACAAAACATGCCTGAAAATGAGATGTCAATCTGGTAAAGTAACCACACTTGCAGGCCAAGTAATGTAAGCTGAACACAAAGGACAGAGCTGTGATACCATAACCAAGGGATCAGATATATGCTCTGCAGGCTTGCCATTTTAGTTGTAAATAACTGACCAGAGTGAGATTATTTAGCAATACCGTTAATGAATCCTCCACAATCAACACTCTGATTATTACCATTGACATGAAGCTGAACTGGACCAGCAACATAATGATTGCAGCTATAAGAGCAGGTTAGAGGTTAGGAATTTTGCAGCATGTAATTCAAGCCCTGACTCCTTGAAGTCTGTCCACCAATAAATAATTGAGAGCCTTGAAAATATCTGGGATAAAGCAGCTCATTTGATAGATACCCCATCCACAACCTTCAACATTCAATCTCTCCAGCAGCAATGGCAATACTGTGTATCATCTTCAACAAGATACAATTCAGCATTGCACGAAGACTCATTTGCAGTACATTATCCAACACCCACAACCTTTACCACCCATAAGATCAAAGACAATGGAATACCGCCACCTATAGGATTCCCACCTAACCGAATACCATCCTGACTTGAAGCGATATCACAATTCCTTCACTGTCATGTGATCAAAACATTTGGCACTCCCTTCCAAATTGCACTATGAGTGCATTTGTGTGTCTACACTACAAAAAGCGAACTCACCACCACCTCCTCAATGCCAAGTGGCAATGGGCAATAAATGCTTGCCTAGCCAACAATATCCACACAAAAGAAGAAAAAAAAGCAACAAACCATTTTCTGTGCCATCAAGTTATCTCACATTTATTGAATGAGTTGAACACACTCCAAATTTCTAAAACACCCACAGGATTGTTCATGTCAAAATGCTATGTTGCCTCCCCTGAAGAATCTCTTCTCTGATCATCCAAACATTCTGCTTTTTTCTCATATTATCTTAATAGGACATATTAGAGAGGCATTGAATGGGTGACCAAGGCTGGTTCAACCTCCACAAATTACAACAGTATCACTGTTTTGTGATTAAATTCTAGGATCAAATCAACAAATTGTGATCTGGACATAACCCAGAAGAGAAGACTTTTCTTTACTCCTACTCAGAATCTCCAAGCTTTCCACATACAATTTTCAAACCACCTTCAAATTCATCCTTTATCATGAACATGGATGACCACTTCATTTAGGAATTGCTGGTTTATCATCATTGGCTTAAATTTTGTCCCATCTTCACTAATATCGTTTTCTCTTCAACTTTGCTCACTATTTTGACTGGCCAACATGTCAAAACTCATTCATGCTTTTGTTCATGTTTGATTAAAAATAGCTGAAATCCAAAACGCCTGTTATCAGGTTCTCCTCAGAGGGGCTGTGAAACTTTGTCTTCTCTTACAGAACAATATTGATTCTGTTCATAAACATGTTACACCATTCAGAAATGCTTTGAAATTTACAATGCCTAATTTTCTCACTTGTTTCAGGGCAACAATTTGGACAAATCCTCAAAAAGTAGAGTCCATTCTGACAATTTGCATTGACATGTTTTGCACTTAGTCTTTCAACAGTGGCCACATGCTAGACTTTGCTATTTACTCTTAGACATCTTCCTAAGCTTCCTCTAATCTCTAATATTCTTTGGTATATTGAAATCCCTAGCTGCTGCACAATTATTTGTCTGCTTTGCAGTCTCAACAACTTTAAGTATGAATTGAACTGTGCATCAGACATTCCTTCTTGATATCAAGTTGCCACATTAGAGGATGGGACGTGTGGGAACCCAGCATGCACCCATGAGGTGGTAACCTTGATGACATGTTGCCATGCACAGATGCGAGGAGCTGAACAGCCACATTCAATGGTGTATGTTTCATAGGGATGCCAGTGCACTATGCTGTATGAGCTGCTGCTCATGAGGGAGAAAGCTGTCAGTAATCTCCTTAAATATAGAAAACTCAGAGCCTGCTTGGTCTAATGTAGTAGAGAAAAAAACACTTCCTGGTTCAATTAGAAGATTCTCTTACAATTAACAAGATATAATCTGTTGCATGTTAGCAACTAGTTACAGGTTACATTGACATGACAGATTATTAGAGAGGTATTGATTTAACCAGATGTTAAATCTCATTCCTTCAAGATTCACAAATCCTCATGACGTCAACATGGTGCTTATGGCTCTCCTTGGTATTAAAACTTTCAGACCCAAATGAAAGTGTCCTATTGTCTGGTCCTATCAATGAGTAGGTTTGCACAGGATGAGTTTGACCACAACATGTAGGGGCAGAAGTAGACCATTTGACTCATCATAGCTCCTCTGAATCCTCAGCTCCTGCCTTTCTTCATAAGCCTCAATCCCCTTAATGATAAGAAAAACTGTCCATCTTAGCCTTGAATACACTTAACAACCCAGTTTTGACAGCTCTCTGCCATAAACAATTCCACAGATTCATTATCTTACGAGAGAAAAAAATCCTCTTCATCTCTGTCTCAAATTGGTGGCCTACCTTTCTGAGATTACGCCCTCTGGCCCAGCTAAGGAAAACAACCTCTGTGCACCTACCATGTCAAGTCCCCTAAAAATCTTATATGTTTCAATAAGGTCTCTTCTCATTCTTCGATACTCTAATAATTACAAACCCAACCCACTCAACCTCTCCTTTTAAGAAAATCCCTTCATACCCAGGATCAATGTTAACTCTTTTCTGGACTGCCTCCAATGCCAACATATCTTTCCTTGGATAAAGGGATCAAAACTATTCACAGTATTCCAGGTTGTCTTTAGCAGGGAGTGCATGGTAAATAGAGTGAGATTGGATTTTTAAGTTAGAAGTACAGGTTGAGTTTTTTGTAGGTTTGATCATTACTTAAGTACACACAGTATTTGAGTTTTAAAGTGTGCTGTGGAGTTTATTCCGTAATGGGATTTCCAGCTGATGAACACAAAGAATAGAACAGGAGAAGATTGTACGGCTTGTTGAGCCTGTTCTGCCAAGCAATCACCAATCAGAATGAAGATTTTGATATTTGCATTTAATATGGAATTTCATTATAAGGCATTGAATCATGCAATGTCACATTTAAAACAAATCATAGATTCTACTGGTTGTTTATCAAGTGAAGAGCTACAAAGGACAAGCTAATGTAAGCAGCAACAATTTTAAAGATGAAAGGAAAATTGAGCGTGCTGACAGGCCTGAAATAAAAACAGGAAAAACAGGAAACAATTACACTCAGGAAATTCTTGTTTGATGTACAGGGATAGAAATGATTGCACTTGAGATGCCCTTATTTATTCATCTATTAAAACACAACGCAATCTGTAACTCAGGGACATAACCTCAGTTTTTACCTTAATGCTCATCAGGTTTCGTTCATCTGAGTGAATAACATCTCTTACATCATTTTCCTCTGATTCTGTGGTATGAAGTGTGTGAAATCATATCAAGGCATTTATAACATTTGCATGTTTAAATTTCATTTACTTTTTTGTGGAATAGAATGCCACCAAAAGACAGATCCAGTATTTCAAAAGGCACCCATGAGAGTTCCAATTTGCATCAGCATAACAAACTCATTTGTGGCAAGAATTCACTTAATTGTCAAGACCACCTAATTCCAGCTCAGTAACATTGCCAACTATTTCCCTATCTCAGCCAATCTGCTACTGAACCACTCATCCATCTGTTTAATACTTCTAGTCTTAATTATTCCAATGCTATCCTGGTGAGCATTTCATCATCCATTTTACATACCACTGAGTTTATCCAAGAGTTTCTTTCCCTCATGTTCTAACACACATTGTTCCATTCACCAATCATCTCTGAATTCATAGAATCACTTGGGGTTTGCTTTAATTTTAAAATTGTTATTCTTGTTTTTAAATGCCTTCATTTTCTCTATCCTTGTAACGTCCTCTAACCTGACAATCTTGCAAAATCTCTCCCTCTAATTCCAGCCTATTGCTGAATTTGATCTTCTTGTCTGGACCCTAACTGCTGGAATTTACTCTCTGAATCTCTGCATCTTTCTTTCTCTCCTGGCTCTTTGACTCGGCTTTCAACTATCTGTCCTAATATCTGTTGGTGTGACCTCCCATCTGTAGAATCCATCTACCAGGCCTGCTGTCAAGGAAAGGCCGCCATCATTCTCAAAGATCCATCCCACCCTGGCAATGTGTTTCTACAACCTCTACCATCAGGGAGAAGGTACAGTAGCCTGAACACACGCACCAGCCTGTTTCAAAACAGTTTCTACCCTATTGTTGTTCGAATATTGAATGGACTCACAAACTCTTAGCACTTGCTTGTACCTGTGCTTTTGATTTGTTGCTCTTTACCTACTATTAACTTATCTATGCTATTTAATTAGGTGAGGTGCTTGCATTGCTTGCAAGACAAAGCTTTTCACTGTGCCTCGATACACATGACAATAAATTCAATTCAATTTAATGTTAAAATGCATTTGCTAATCCTGTTCGGAAGTGCATTGGAACAGTTTTTTTAAAAAATGTAAATACAAATTATTGTTGTTTTACAGAATCTTTTCAAAAAAAGGTTGACAGGTGGGAATTAATTGAATAGCCATTGCCCAAATTTTATGATGCTGCTGAATGACTTCCACGTCAGGGTTAGATGAATGACACAACTTCAGTTCAGACATATGATTCCAGTAAGGTCAATCCTAGGGGATTTATGAAATCAGGCAAATTCCTGTAACTGAATAATAATAATAATAATTAGTAATATATGTCTCAAATTAATGAATTAGATCTATGCACACTTTTTTTCTGCACAAGTTGATTTATTCTTAATACATTTGCAATGTTTCTTGTGCCACATTTTGTTTATTACAAATTCCTATGACCACATTTATAATCAGTTTTGTTTATGTAAACTTGTCACAATATTGGTATAACATCCCAACCTTTGCAAACATATGGCACATTTAAACCCTATGCTTTCGTTCTACGACTGATATTGGCCATGTAGTTCCTGCATATGTGAAGATTCCCCAATGTATCTGCTTTTCAGATCCACATTGACAGAAAGCACAGGTCATGTTTCTGTACTTCACAGAATTAATTAGAAATATTTACACCCTAAGCAGTTCTGAACAGTCAGCATATATCTCTATTAATTAAAAGTTTAATCCCCTTATAAACTCCCCTTAGACACAGAGGAAAAAACAGATTACGACTGGAGTGAAAAGCTAGGAAAAGAGTTCAGTGATTCCTGTTCACAAGGGTTGTTCAGATATTTCTTATGATTCTTGTGTTGGCCTGAACACTGCTTCTCAATCATTCTTCTCTAGGTGTTTTCATGAGTTTTCAAGAGGCACATGGTGGCTGGTTCTTTTATAAAATGTCTCAGGCTTATTAATTAAACATCACAGCATATAGAACCTGTTAGAGGAAAGATAAGCTGATTTTCATCAGGCTTAAATTGGCTTTTACTATAGAGAGAAACAAGAGAGCTGGTAGTCCAAATGCTTCTCTGCATCTTGTTCACAGCCCCAAACTGGTCAGGTACCTGAGAGCCAATCACGTAATTGTTAACAAGCAGAAGATCATTGTCATTGGTAACTAGTAACTAGCCCACAAACTAATCTGTTACATTTTGTCAATGAAAGCTCCATTAGTACACACTCTTCATCTCCAGTTCATCTGCAACCACTGCTGTAATCCAATGCTGTGCACAGTTTACACAATAAGTATCAAGTTACTTGCTTTCGAACCATACAACAATCCTTGCAATCCCTAATTTTAAAACAGTTCTTTTCTCATACTAAGCCACAATTTAAAAAAGAACAAAAATAAAAATACATTGGCTTTAGAGTTGTAGAAACAACTTATTAGATCCAATGAGTCCATGTTGTTGTATGTACTCTACCTGAATTTCAACCCAATCCATTTATTTCAGACAAGTCTTTCTATTCCCCTTTCTCTTGTGTTCATCTGGTTTTATTTCCAAAGCCTCTAAGCTACTTGCTTCAACCACTGCTTGCAGTATTGTGTTGTACAATTGTACTATTCTGAGTCAAGAAATTTCTTGTTTTTATCTATTTTGTGCAATGTTCCCTAGTTTTAGATTCTCCTGCAAGTGAAAATGTTCCCTTCACACTTAACCTGACCAACCAATCTATTGATATAAAAACCTCTCTAAGGTCTTTTTCTCAATTTTCTCTTTTTCTCAACAAAAGAGACAGAACCTGCTCAAATGCTTCAAATTGCTGTAATTTCTTGGTCAGGTGTCTTCCATTTCTTTTGTATTTTCTCCACTGCATCTATGTTCTTTTTATTGAATAAAGACCAGAACAGTGCAGCATAAATGTGGCCTGCCTAAGGTGCATTACAAGTTGATCATAAGATCACTACTTTTGAATTTAATTTGCCTTTTGTAAGGTTCCTCATAAAACCCCTTAGTGGGTAAAGTTATACCTTATTGGATTGGGGCTAATATATTAGCATGGATCAAAAATTGATTGACAGACAGGATACAGAGTGTGAAAATAAATGCGTCTTTTTCCGAGTGACAGGCTATGACTGTGGGGTACTGCAAAGATCAGTGTTTAGGGCAACAGCTATTCATTATATGTGACCATAAGAGTACCTTGGATGAGGAAACCATGAGAAATATTTCCAAGTTTACTGGTGACACAAACGTGAGTGGGATTGTGAGTTCTGAGAGAATGCATGGAGGCTTCTAAGTGATTAAGATAAATTGAGTGAGTTAGCAAACACATGGCTGTTACAACATGACTAAACATGAAGTTGTACACTTAGGTGTGTAAACCTATGTTTTTAAATGGTGATATATTCAGAAGTATGGATGTAAAAAGGGATCTGGGTGTTCTTGTAAACCAGTAAATGCAAGCACACAGGCAAGTGCAGCCAGCAATTAGGAAGGCAAATGACATTCTAGCCTTCCTTGCAAAAGAATTTGAGTTCAGATATAGGGATATCCTACTGAAACTATACAGGGCCTTGGTGAAACCACACCTGAAGTATTGTGTAGACTCTCTAAGAAAGCATATAGTTTCCATGGAGGGAGTGTATCAGAGGTTTCATTCGGCTGATACTGGGGTTGGCAGGACTGTCTTAGCAGGAAATATTGATTTGACTGGGTCACTAGAATTTAGCAGGATGGGAGGGAATCTGGTTGAAATGTGTAAAATTCTAAAAGGGCTGGACAGAGTAGGTATAGGGAGGATATTTTTGCTGCTTGGGGGAGTCTAGAACTGATGGATACAGTCTAACAATATGGAATAGATCATTTAGGTCTGAGATGAAGAAAGGTTTTGTCACACAAAAGGTAGTGAATCTGTGAAATTCTCTATTGGAGAACACAGTGGAGGTGAAGTCACTGAATATATTCAAGAAAGTGATTGATAAATGTTTGTAGATTTAGAGACATCAAGGAGTATGGGGAGAAAGCAGGAACATGACATTGAGATTGAGGATCAGCCATGATCAGATTGAATGGTGGACCTACTTCCCTTCCTAGTTTCGATGTTTGAGTGTCATAGTTGTCATTTTAGGGATTGAACTGCTTCAAGATGTTGCAGGTAAATCAACAGAAGTTTAATTTAGCTGCTTACTGAACATAGTTAGTAAGTTTGCAGATGACACCAAAATTGGAGGTGTAGTGGACAGCGAAGAAGGTTACCTCAGATTACAACGGAATCTTGATCACATAAGCCAATGGGCTGAGAAGTGGCAGATGGAATTTAATTTAGATAAATGTGAGGTGTTGCATTTTGGGAAAGCAAATCTTAGCAGGACATATATACTTAATGGTAAGGTCTTAGGGAGTTGGCTGAACAAAGAGATCTCGGAGTGCAGGTTCATAGCTCCTTGAAAGTGGAGTCGAAGTTAGATAGGATAGTGAAGAAGGCGTTTGGTATACTTTCCTTCATTGGTCAGAGTATTGAGTACAAGAGTTGCAGCTGTACAGGACATTGGTTAGGCCACTTTTGGAATATTGAGTGCAATCCTGATCCCCTTCCTATCGGAAGGATGTTGTGAAACCTGAAAGGATTCAGAAATTATTTACAAGGATGTTGCCAGGGTTGGAGGATTTGAGCTATAGGGAGAGGCTGAATAGGCTAGGGCTGTTTTCCCTGATGCTTTGGAGGCTGAGGATTGACCTTACAGAGGTTTATAAAGTCATGAAGGGCATGGATAGGGTAAATAGCCAAGGTCTTTTCCCTAGGGTGGGAGAGTCCAGAACTAGAGGGCATAGGTTTAGGGTGAGAGGGGAAAGATATAAGAGAGACCTAAGAGGCAACATTTTCACTCAGAGAGTGGCGTGTGCATAGAATGAGCTGCCAGAGGAAATGGTGGAGGCTGGTACAATTACAACATTTAAAAGGTATCTGGATGGGTATATGAATAGGAAAGATTTGGAGAGATATGGGTTGCGTGCTGAAAAGTGGGACTAGATTAGGTTGGGATGTCTGGTTGGCATGGACCAGTTGGACTGAAGGGTTTGTTTCTGTGTTCTACATCTCTCTGACTCTACGAAGAAATCTCACAGACAATCCAGTACTGAAACAATGATTTGAACTTTATTACACATAGCAACAAAAATAAGACCACTCATGTAAACAAGTTAAGCCTCACAACTCAACTTGGCTATTACCTGATTTATGATGGAACTTAGCTACGATGGCAACCAACAGTGTCTGTCTCTGGATGCATTCAGGGTTCGATTCTTATGTCGTGTTGTTCTTTGAAGTTCTGCTAGGGGAGAGTTCTGGAGTTGCTTTTTGATACAGGTTTTTGTCCTTCAAGTCCATGATATTATTGATGTTTCTTTAGATTCATTTCATTCAAAACATTGATTACTTGTCTGGATTCCATGGGTGTACAGCTTGCTGCTATGAGAATTAAACTTCTCTGTTCCTTGTTATGTTTGGCCTAAACTGTTTGTTTTAAGCCACATCCTGTCTTGTAATTAACTGCTTAAATTCTTCAGCAAGGCAGTCATTTGTCCTTATGGCATAAGGCATCTAGTTATCAAGCAGGTGTCAAAACAGTCTTTTTTCTGTAGCCTGGACTCCTTGCTTAGTGCTAATTGTTTTTGTCCCTTAATAATTTATTCTAGTGAGTTGTTGCTGCTTCTTTCCGTATGTAACAAGTTATCTTGATTCTTTTAATCCATGAACAGTTATTAAATTTTTGAAGTTTATAATATCACAAAGAGGTATATGAATTCTCTTTGAAGCAAGGGACAGCAATTATGTAGTGCTGTAGAACCATTTCTGGGTTGCATGCATGATCTACTATGTAGGTAGTTCACTTCTAGTTAATACAGGGAACTGAAACTAAGGAAATTGCCAGAAGCTCTCTATATCTATTCCAATTTCAGTATTCTTAGAGATGTCTGGATATGCACCACTGTAATGACTTTACTTTACTGGGTAATATTTTGTCAGCTTTGTATTTTGTGACATTGCACTCATTGGATGGGCTACGTCTTAAGTCTATTATTGCTTTAAATTTCTTTACCCCTTTTTCTAGCCAGATCAACATTATGCATAGAGTAAATATGATCCTTTTAATTTAGCTGTTTTGAATTTCATCTGCTATGGTTATGTCAACTTCCAAATTTAACAATTTGAATCAGGTAAATGAGTGAAGTTATTGAATGCCTCCAGTGTGGAAGTAGGCCATTCGGCCCATTGCTTCCATATCGCCTCTCTGAAGAGATATGTTGAACTCACTAAAGAAGTATATGATGAATAAAGAATTCTCACTCACTTTCATCTATAATGTTGTTGTGTCTTTTTTCTTTACCTAAACTTTCAGTTAAGATAAATACAACTTTGTTGCTTCATTTTCAAAGTAATGTTTTTGGACTGAGTTTAAGAAATATGCAATGCTGTCTGGTGTACATGATTATTTTCAAAGGAAACTAGTCTTCTTTTGTTAATATAAATAAAACCTAATTAGATCAAGTTTGTTTAGTTACTACCTCAGTTTGTTCACATAGAAATGCATGTGAGTTAGTCATTTTGCATCCACTTGTCAGATGTAGGCTGAAGCTTGAAAGGGGTGTTATGCTCAATGGAATTTCAAAATATTTTGTTTTTGACCTTACTTAGGAAACATCTCTACAAACAATGATGGAAATACTACCATCTGTTCAAATAACAAAGACTGTTTATGAATTAACTCCATGTACCCTGTCACCTACTCCATTTTATTTGCCCATGAACAGTCCTTGACTTTAGTATTGCCCCTCCAGAGTCAGCTATCAGAGTATCAGTATCTCTGACACACCCCTTTTTATCTGTCAGCTAGGGCTTCCTGATTGGATGAGGTTAACATGTCCAAACAGTGACCTCCTATTCTATGAGGTCGAGCTGGCTAA
Organism: Chiloscyllium punctatum; assembly: GCF_047496795.1. Classification (NCBI taxonomy): domain Eukaryota; kingdom Metazoa; phylum Chordata; class Chondrichthyes; order Orectolobiformes; family Hemiscylliidae; genus Chiloscyllium; species Chiloscyllium punctatum. The sequence continues at coordinate 99,235,405 of NC_092745.1, read as the reverse complement.
CCGCATTACAATCGCTGCATTTCGTACTACAATCACTAGCCCTAAATAATGAAAGGTCCCTGAAAGGAACTGACCAATGTGAAAGATCTTTTGTGATTTGACTTGATTGACAGCTCTGTGCTCCACGTTTACTAAAATTGGAATATATTTTGAGGAATGTTGGCAATTCCTGTTATTTCAGTTCCCTTTGTTGGATTATGACTGACCTTAAAATTGTGTTGCTGGAAAAGCGCAGCAGGTCAGGCAGCATCAAAGGATAAGGAGAATCGATGTTTTGGGCATAAGCCCTTCTTCAGGAATGACCTGTTCAAATAGAAAATTTTGTGAACCTGCGTGTTGTAATGAAAGATGTATGATTTACAGTTTGGATTTCAAACTTGTGGTATGTGGGTATTGATGTATTTTGTAAAGGATTTTAGACATTGAGAAGATCAATCGTTCCAAAAACATGATTTTAAACCTGTATGTCCTGAAGTGTTCACGGAGGCTTGTCTATATTGTATGGATTTACAACAGGAGAAAGAAAACATTGAAAGGTACTAGGTTGCTTTTGAGCTTACAATAATCGAGACTTGATTTTAATCTAGAGAAAATCAGAATTTGGTAAGGTTTGGGGGCAGTTTGAAGAAGATTTAACTGATCATATACAAGCAAAGGTTCTGCTAGACAAGGGATTGTTCAACCCGTTAAGGAAATAATTTACCACAGTAAAAGGCTTTGCTTGTGAAAACTCCAGACCAGAGTGTTTGGTTAGAAGTTCGCTTTGGCTATTCAAAGCAGGGCAAGTCTAAGGTTTCACTTGTGCAAGAATTCAAGGAAAATGTTTCACTGCTTACAGGACAGGAACTAATGAGAAAAGTAGTTTAATCAAACTCACTGATTTGCAAGAGAAGGAAGCATTCTCTGGATTTTAAGAAACTATAAGGTGGTGTTAGTAGGGAGTAGATGGGATTTGGTTTTGCTTCATGTTTTGACAATTTTCAACCTTAGCATGGGGAGTCCAAAACCAGAGGCCATAGGTGTAAGGTCAGAGGAGAAAGATTTTAAAAAAACCTGATGGTCATGCAGAGGATGGTGTGTCCAAGGAATGAGCGGCCAGATGATGTGGTGGAGGTAGGTACATTACAATGTTTAAAAGCCATCTGGATAGGTTTATGAAGAGAAAGGATTTAAACGGATATGGGCTAAATGCTGGCCAATGGGACTAGGTCAGATTGGGATGTCTGGTCAGTGTGAATGAGTTGGACTGAAGGGTCTGTTTCTGTGCTGCACGACTCTATGACTCCATGTTATATTTAGATAAATTAGTTTGGTTTAACTTAATTTTACTAATTTTACACATAAAATTTCTCTTTTATTGTTAAAGAGAAATCTGCAGCCTTGTGTTTCAATCAGAGACTGTCAGTAAAAGATTGTCATGGTAATTTAATAGAAAATCAAGTATCAGCAGAAATCATAACAATGTTATGCTTTGAATGATATTACAATGCTTTAACGTTGGAGGTCTATTCTTCAAAGAGCATTCATGGACATGTTGGGATGTAGTACACCCCTGATTCAGGATAACACCTGTGCTCTGTGATGTGAGACCAGCACAGCACCCAATCAATAATAGAGGCATCATAAGTACATTGGAGTATGCATATTATGCATAAGGTATACCTACTTTCAAGCATCTACAATCTTAATTCAATGTTTGCAATGTTCTAAATATTTATATGATTACAACCTTGCATTATCCTTTCCGATACAATTTTGTAAATAACCATTTCATGGTTGAATCTAAATAAAACAGCCTGGCTACGTAACTTATTCAATCCACCAGTGAGCGCAAGTAGCGCAAAGGAGCCGACTGTCTGACATCAAATGCAAAATTATAATTATTAATTCTGAAGCTTGTGTTCATCATTCAAGCCACATTTAAGATTGATTAACTTCAGAGAATATGGCATATGAAAACGTTGGTGTTAATTGGATTGTATCTGAACATATATTAAGGAAACAGGAGGCAAGCTTTACATTTGCTGAAAGGAGACTGGAGGTTGAAGCTTTTCAACATGCAATCATCCGAGCTAGGACGGAAGACTTGAATAAAAGATAAACCATTTTATACAGCATGAGAAGAGGGTGCTGACTGGTTGAGTCATCATTGACAGGGAGATGCAACAAGACCATTTAACTGTCAATCTTAATTCTCAGACCAGGTAAGAAGATTCTGATTGGCCAGGCTGTTGCCTTTGCTAAGAATGGTCCAGCAAATCAGTACTTCTTCCTATAAAATAGCGTTGTTTATTTTTAACTCCATTTCTTGCATCCTGGTTCTGATGAGTGCAAGGTGAAAAGCTTCAACTTATCGTCTCCTTTTACCAATGTTTAAGTTCTGTACTGTTTATGTATAGCTTGAAATGGAATACTGATTACACAGGCATTTATGCAATTTCATTTATTTATCATTATATGACATTGTTTTCAGGTTCTATAATAACATTAATTGCTTTTAGCACAGCCAAGCCATTTTCACCCACTCATAGTTCCCATTATCATATATGTAGTCTTGCTTCTTTGTTGGCTTATTATAGATCATCCCTTTGTCTGCCTTACCTTTTTTCCGCCTCTCTCTCACCTCCAACTACCCTAAACATCATCAGCGTAAATACTATCTTTTTTCCAAGCAGCTATCAGTTCTGAGGATGTGTCACTGGATTAGAACCATTAACTCTGTTTTTCTTACCACAGATACCTGCTGAGTTTCTCCAGCAGTTTCTGGCTGGGTTTGTTTCAGACCTCTGGCATCTACTATTCTTTGTTTTATTTTTAGTGTTTCCCTCCTGGTGAGTTCTGTAACCATTAATATTGCATCTTCTTCAGTTCAAGCATATCAGAAATAACTGACTTAGAAAGGCTACGTGCATAAGTTGAAAACTTTAAATTTAACACTGGAACAAAATGGGTTTTAATTGTCCAGCTACATGTTTGAGTAAACTGATCTTGATGTGTAATATTAAAATTTATAAGCAGCAATTGCACTCTGAAAGGGAGGAAAACAGTTCTGAACTTGATCTTAAAGGGAAATAGTGGAATCTGAAACCAAGTCAGAAACTCAACAGTATCTATTGAGAGAAGTAAAGAGTTAACATTGCGAGTTCAATTTGATCTTCCTTCAGCAACAAAAACAGAAATTGCTGGAGAAAATCAGCAGGTCTGGCAGCATGTTTGGAGAGAGAAACAGGAGTCGAAATGCTAACTCTGTTTCTCTTTACACACACACACATGCTGCCAGGCAAATTGAGTGTCTTTAGCAATTTCTGGTTTTGTTTGTTTCAGATCTCCAGTATCTGTAGTTCTTGGTTTTATTTCAGTGTTTTCCCCCTGCTGAGTTCTGTAATTGTTAATATTGCACGTTCTTTCGTTCAAGCACATCTCCAGTAGTTTGTGCTTGTGGAAGTGATCAAGTTTATGCTGGTGACCAGCACCTGGATGATGCACTGACCCTGCATGGATTTGCTGCTGGGTCTCGCTTTAAGAAGAACTCCATTTAGGGGTTGGACGATCGTAAATTGGCGGCGGCTGTTCTCGCGAGAGGTGGGCCTTGGGAGATGAGAGTTTGTGATGGCGACGGTGTCAGGGAGGGTCAGTGTCCGGGCAGAGCTGAGGTTTGGTGGAGGCGGAGGTGAGTGCACATTGCGGCCGACATTGCCTGAGTCCGCGTGCCAAGTGCCGTTCTCGGTGTTTCAGTCACACTCTCCGGCTAAATCCCGCCCCCATCTACCCCACCTCCTAATCGCATCCTCCCATTTCCCCCCCCACCTCCCAATCCCCTCCCCCTCTCCCCCCCTCCCCCCTCTCCCCCCCTCCCCCCCTCCCCCTCTCCCCCCCCTCCCCCTCTCCCCCCCCCTCCCCCTCTCCCCCCCCTCCCCCTCCCCCTCCCCCTCCACACCCCCATCCACCTCCATCCCCCCACCTCCCTCCCAATGCCACTCCACCCCACCCCTTCCCATTCCACTCCACCCCACCCATTCCCCCCGCCCCGCTCGCCCCCATTCTCCCCCATGTCCCCTGCTCCGATCCCCCTCCCCCCGCTCTGATATTCCCCCCCCCCGCTTCCCTCATCCCCTCCCATTCCTTCCCTCCAACCTCCCCCATTCCCCCCCCCGCTCCCATTCCTCCTCCCCCCCCCCCCGCTCCCATTCCTCCCCCCCCCCCCCGCTCCCATTCCTCCCCCCTCCCCCCCGCCTCCCATTCCTCCCCTCCTCCCCCCCCGCTCCCATTCCTCCTCCTCCTCCCCCCCGCTCCCATTCCTCCTCCTCCTCCCCCCCGCTCCCATTCCTCCTCCTCCTCCCCCCCGCTCCCATTCCTCCTCCTCCTCCCCCCCGCTCCCATTCCTCCTCCTCCTCCCCCCCGCTCCCATTCCTCCTCCTCCTCCCCCGCTCCCATTCCTCCTCCTCCTCCCCCCGCTCCCATTCCTCCTCCTCTCCCCCCCGCTCCCATTCCTCCTCCTCCTCCCCCCCGCTCCCATCCTCTCCTCCTCCCCCCCGCTCCCATTCCTCCTCCTCCTCCCCCCCGCTCCCATTCCTCCTCCTCCTCCCCCCCGCTCCCATTCCTCCTCCTCCTCCCCCCCGCTCCCATTCCCCTCCTCTCCCCCCCCGCTCCCATTCCTCCTCCTCCTCCCCCCGCTCCCATTCCTCCTCCTCCTCCCCCCCGCTCCCATTCCTCCTCCTCCTCCCCCCCGCTCCCATTCCTCCTCCTCCTCCCCCCCGCTCCCATTCCTCCTCCTCCTCCCCCCCGCTCCCATTCCTCCTCCTCCTCCCCCCCGCTCCCATTCCTCCTCCTCCTCCCCCCCGCTCCCATTCCTCCTCCTCCTCCCCCCCGCTCCCATTCCTCCTCCTCCTCCCCCCCCCGCTCCCATCCTCCTCCTCCTCCCCCCCGCTCCCATTCCTCCTCCTCCTCCCCCCCCGCTCCCATTCCTCCTCCTCCTCCCCCCCGCTCCCATTCCTCCTCCTCCTCCCCCCCGCTCCCATTCCTCCTCCTCCTCCCCCCCGCTCCCATTCCTCCTCCTCCTCCCCCCCGCTCCCATTCCTCCTCCTCCTCCCCCCCGCTCCCATTCCTCCTCCTCCTCCCCCCCCGCTCCCATTCCTCCTCCTCCTCCTCCCCCCCGCTCCCATTCCTCCTCCCCTCCCCCCCTCCCTCCCCCCTCCCCCCCCCCGCTCCCATTCCTCCTCCTCCTCCTCCCCCCCCCCCCCCTCCCCGCTCCCATTCCTCCTCCTCCTCCTCCCCCCCGCTCCCATTCCTCCTCCTCCCCCCCTCCCCCTCCCATTCCTCCTCCTCCCCCCCCTCCCCCTCCCATTCCTCCTCCTCCCCCCCCCTCCCCCTCCCATTCCTCCTTCCCCTCCCATTCCTCCTTCCCCCCCCCTCCCTCCCCCTCCCATTCCTCCTTCCCCCCCCCCCTCCCCCCATTCCTCCTTCCCCCCCCCCTCCCCCCATTCCTCCTTCCCCCCCCCCCTCCCCCCATTCCTCCTTCCCCCCCCCCTGCTCCCATTCCTCCTTCCCCCCCCCCCTGCTCCCATTCCTCCTTCCCCCCCCCCCCTGCTCCCATTCCTCCTTCCCCCCCCCCTGCTCCCATTCCTCCTTCCCCCCCCCCTGCTCCCATTCCTCCTTCCCCCCCCCCTGCTCCCATTCCTCCTTCCCCCCCCCCCTGCTCCCATTCCTCCTTCCCCCCCCCCTGCTCCCATTCCTCCTTCCCCCCCCCCTGCTCCCATTCCTCCTTCCCCCCCCCCTGCTCCCATTCCTCCTTCCCCCCCCCCTGCTCCCATTCCTCCTTCCCCCCCCCCTGCTCCCATTCCTCCTTCCCCCCCCCCTGCTCCCATTCCTCCCCCCCTGCCCCTTCCCCCCCCCCTGCTCCCATTCCTCCTTCCCCCCCCCCTGCTCCCATTCCTCCTTCCCCCCCCCCTGCTCCCATTCCTCCTTCCCCCCCCCCCTGCTCCCATTCCTCCTTCCCCCCCCCCCTGCTCCCATTCCTCCTTCCCCCCCCCCCTGCTCCCATTCCTCCTTCCCCCCCCCCTGCTCCCATTCCTCCTTCCCCCCCCCCCTGCTCCCATTCCTCCTTCCCCCCCCCCCCGCTCCCATTCCTTCTTCCCCCCCGCCCCGCTCCCATTCCTCCCCCCCCCCCGCCCCGCTCCCATTCCTCCTCCCCCCCCGCCCCGCTCCCATTCCTCCCCCCCCCGCCCCGCTCCCATTCCTCCCCCCCCCCCCCCCGCTCCCATTCCTCCCCCCCCCCCGCCCCGCTCCCATTCCTCCCCCCCCCCCCCCGCCCCGCTCCCATTCCTCCCCCCCCCCCCCCCCCCGCCCCGCTCGCCATTCCTCCCCCCCCCGCCCCGCTCCCATTCCTCCCCCCCCCCCCGCTCCATTCCTCCCTCCCCCCCCCCGCTCCCATTCCTCCTCCCCGCTCCTCCCTCCCCGCCCCCCCCCGCTCCTCCCTCCCTCCCCCTTCCCCCCTCCCCATCACTGATTTACTGATCTTTGAGGGGCTCCGTTCTCCCCCTAGTTACCCCCATCGTCCTTAATGTATTTGTAAAAACCCTTTGGATTCTCCTTAACCCTGTTTGCCACAAGCTATCTCCTGTCCCCTTTTTGCCTTCCAGATTTCCCTCTTAACTATATGTTTACTGCCTTTATACTCTAAGGATTTTCTTAACCAAACCCTCAATTTCTTCAGTCATCCAGCATTCTCTCTCTGCCTTCCAGCCTTTCACCGTAACAGGAATATACTGTCTCCGGATTCTCGTTATCTCACTTTTGCAGGCTTCCCATTTTCCAGCTGTCCCTTTACCTGTGAACATCTGCCCCCCAATCAGCGCTCGAAAGCTCTAGACTAATCCTGTCAAAATTAGCCTTTCTCCAATTTAGAGCTTCAACTTTTAGATCTGGTCTATCCTTTTCCATCGCTATTTTAAATCTACCTGCCAATGTAGTTAACTCAGCCACATTAGGGAGATTTAAACAATCCTTGGATAAGCACATGGATGATGGAATAGTGTAGGGGGACGAGCTGAGAATAGTTCACAGGTTGGCGCAACATCGGGGGCCGAAAGGCCTGTTCTGCGCTGTATTGTTCTATGTTCTATATGTACCACCCTCAATTTAAAAAGTTGCCCTTCTGGTCACTTTTAAATCTTTTCTCTCACTTTAAACCTATGCCCTCAAGTTTTGGTCACTCCTACCCTGGGGAAAAGACCTTGCTTCCAATTCCCTTTTTTCCAGGAAGAGCGTTCCAAAGGTACTCTGTCCTCTGATGTGATTTCCTCTTGTCTGTCTTTTAGGCACGGTGGCTCAGTGGTTAGCACTGCTGCCTCACAGCACCAGAGACCCGGGTTCAATTCCCACCTCAGGCATCTGTCTGTGCGGAGTTTGCACATTCTCCCCATGTCTGTGTGGGTTTCCTCCCACAGTCCAAAATATGTGCAGTCTAGGTGAATTGGCCTGCTAAATTGGCCGTAGTTGGGTGCATTCATCAGGGGTAAATGTAGGGGAATGGGTCTGGGTTGGTTTCTCTTTGGAGGGTAGGTGTGGACTTGTTGGGCCGAAGGGCCTGTTTCCACACTGTAGGGAATCTAATCTAAATGGGCGATCCCTATTTCTCGATTCTTTGTGTTCTCCACATCCTTGTCAAGACTGCTCTAGAATTTATTGTTCTGGACACCAGTCACTTCTTGCTCTTCGAAACTCCAGACTTTGCTCATGAGAGAACTCTTTCATTTACGTACTGGTTGGTAAACCTTCTCAGAATTGCTGCTAGTGCATTGACATCCTTCGCTGGGGAGACCAATACACTGCAGTACTCCACTCATGGGCTCAACACTTCTCTAACTTCAAATAATTGTTGGTCTTGCTAATATTGATCTTCCTTTGTCTACCTCCTGTGCAGCCATAACCTTGTCTGCCTGTCACTGTCTGAGCACCCTACGGTCTGTATGTCCTTGTTTGCTTTAATCTGCTTGCAGAACAAAGCTTTTCACTGTACTGAGGTATATGTGACTACAATAAATCAAATCAAACAGGTGTCCTGTATAACTGAAGCATAACTAAATTATTGTGTTGAAGTCCTCTTATAATCCTATAACCTTTTTGTAATTTAGTTCTGTGCCCACATAAAATCTTTTGTGATTAAAGTATGAGGATACCCAGATCTCTCTGCATTTGAGCCCTGTAATCTCTCAGCATTTAAATATTGCACTTTTTTTATTTTTCTTGCAAATGGGTAATTTTAGACTTTCCTGCATTTTACTCCACTTGCCAGATCTTTGGCCCCATCATATAATCCAACGATATGTTTTTGTAACCCCCTTGTGTCATCTTCACAACCCACTTTTCTATCTTTGTGCCATCAGCCAATATGATAACCATACCTCCTGTGTTTTCTCAAGTTATTCATGTAAATTGTAAACCGTTAAGATTCCAGCACCAAACCCTGTAGTACAACAATTGTTACATTTTGCTAGCTTGAAGAAAAAGGCTCCTGCCCTATTGATTTCTGTTGGTCAACCAAACTTCTAACCGTGCTAATATGCTGTCCTCTGTATGACTAACTTTTACTTTCTGTAATCCATGTTTGATGTGGTACCTTATGCGTCCTGGTAATCTAAGAACAGGGGCATCCAGCAGTTCCTAATTATCTACAGCATGTTCTCTAAACAATTTCAGTGGATTGGTCAAAGCTAGTTTCCTTTGCACAAAAGCAAGCCTGATTTCTTTGAACTAATGATCTAAATGCCTGCTATAATGTCTTTACAAATAGTCATTGGGAGAATGCCATCTGCCAATGTAATAGGATCATCCCTGAATCAAGGGAACATTGGAAAACTACAGTCAATGTCTCAGCTATTTCATTAGCCACTCTTAAGACCCTAAGATGAAGGCCATCAGGACCCAAGCACTTGTCAGCAATTTGCTCAGTACCACTTCTCTGGTAATTTTCCTGAATTCCTCCCCTCCTTTCCATTGCCTTATTTTTTGCTGCTCTGGGAATGAAGTTAGTACAGTACAGGACAGGACCAGGCCCTTCTGTCCATGTCTATGCTGACCGTTCTAAACTAATCCCATTTTGCATGCATCCCAGGGTCCCTCTCCTCCTATTCCCTGGCTGTTCACGTGTCTGTTGAAGTACCTCTAAAACATTGCTATTGCATCTGTTTCTACCACCTCCCTTGACAGGCACCTTCCACTTAACTTTTGTTTTACAAAAAATATGCCACGCCTGTCCTTTAAACATCACCCCCCCCATCTTATATTAAGAGTCTTAGTATTTTCAATTACCACCGTGGGGAAAAAGACTGTCTGTCCACCCTGTGCATGTTTCTCATAACTTTATATACTTCTATCAGGTAAAACCCTCAGCGTCTGACACTCTATAGCAAAACCAATCAAAGTTTGTCCAATCTGTCCTTATTACTAATACATCCAATCCAGGGAGCAGCCTGGTAAACCTCCTTTGCACTCTTTCTCGTGTCGTGTCCTTCCTGTTTGGCGATCAGAATTGCACACAATACTTCAAATGTGGCTTAACCATAGTTAGGTGTATTCTCTACAGTAGAGGTAAAAACAATGACTGCAGATGCTGGAAACCAGATTCTGGATTAGTGGTACTGGAAGAATACAGCAGTTCAGGCAGCATCCAAGGAGCTTTGAAATCGACGTTTCGGGCAAAAGCCCTTCATCATGAATTCTCTACAGTGAAGACTCATGCAAAATACTTGTTCCATTGCCATTTCCTTAGTTGAAGAACTAATAATACAAAATAACTTTTTCTATAAGATTAAAACTCATCTTGTTAAATCATTTTCTTTTTAAATATTTATAGAAACTCTTATCTATTTTTATATTTCTGAATAATTTTCTCTCATGCTCTATTTTTTCATCCTTATTTTTAGTCATTCTTTGCATTATATTCTGTCCATGCAATGACCTTCTTTACACAGTGAGTGGCATTCACTGAAATTATGATTTTAGTCATGCACATCTGTGTTCTGTGAATTGTGAAATTTTTGCTAAAACTGACAAAAATACTTAAGTCAACATCTAGAATTAAATGCATTCTTGGAACTAGATCACTGCACTGTCACTGGATCAAAAACGTGGAATTCTCTGCCTGACAAAATAGATTGTGTATGTCTACATTGTAGGGACTGCATGGTTGAAGAAGGCAGCTCACCATGTTTTCAGAAGCAATTTAGGATGGATACTAAATGCTGGCTCTTGTTGATAGTGGGTTCCCACTCATTACACTTTATACTTTTGAAAAGAATAAGCTTCCCCTTCACCCTCTTGCAACTTTTGCCCAAAACTGAAATCTAAGTCTTCTGGCCCTTAGAATAGCCGATTAGAACAGTTTTCAATACTTACCTTGCATGAATCTGTTGTCATCTTGTACGCTTTATATCTTAAATTTCCTTTCAATCCCCTTCTCTCCAAACAGAACAACCCAGCTGAAAATCTCACCTCTTTGGAACCATTCTGTTAAATTTCTCTTTGCACCTATTTAGACACCCTTGTATCCTTTCTCAGCCATTGTGAACAGTTGTGGCCTAACAAAAGTTAGATTGTATGATGTAGGAATTGAAGTAGGTTAGTCAGCTCATCCTGTCTGTTCCACCACTGAGTAAGATCATGGCTGATCTGATCATTCTCAACTCAGCAAGATAAAAGTCTTTTCATCATAGCGCTTAAATGCTATACTGATTGAAAAATCTATCTTGGCCTGAATACAAATAATGACCCAGCCTCAAACCCGCTGTGGTAAAGAATTCAGTGGATTCAGTGACCTGAGTGTGGAAAAAAATCCTCATCATCCTTGTACTACATGGCTGAACCCTTACTCTTAAGAGTGTGTTTATGGTCCGAGACTCTTCCATAAGTGAAAACAACCTCTCAGCATCCACCCTACCAAACCCCTTAAGGCTCTTGTGTTTTAATAAACTCACCTTTTTTCTTCTGAGCTCAACCTAAACAATCTCTCCTCACAAGAAAATCCCTCTGTACCTGGGGTTAAGAGTGAATCTTCTCTGGACTGCCTCCAATGCTAGACAATCATTCCTTAGAAAAGGGAACCGAAAATGCTCACTGCATATTAGATATGGTCTGACTAATGCCTTTTATACTTGAGCAAGATGATTTTTATTCTCCACATCCTTTGGAATAAAGGCCAATAATTCATTTATTGTTCCTACTGTTGGCTTAACTTAGTATACTATCATTTTTTAGTTCATATTCAAGGGCTCTGAATCCCTCATGTGACATCTTTCTGCAAGTTTCTCCATTTTAAATAATATTCAGCCCTTCTATTCTTCTTACCCAAGTGGATAACTTCACATTTTCTCACATTTCATCTGCCAAATTTACGCTTACTCACTGAGCCTGTACACAGCTCTCTTCACTCTTTTATTCTCACCACTTCCTATCTATTTTTGTTTCACCTGCAAACTTGTCTGTAGTACATTCACCTTCTTCTTCAAGTCATTAACATATATTGTAATTAATTCTGTCCCTCCAGCACCTACTACAGTGGCACTCCACTAGTTAAATTTCTATCCTGAAAATGCTCCGCTTTCCCAATGTCAAATATTACACTAACTTGTTGTTACTGTTAGATCCTGTGCTGATATTGCATTATTTTTATTTCTTTTTTGTTATCAATTTTGGTTTGGAGTTTTATGATCTGGGAATTGTGAACTGAGGATGACTTGTGGACTTTAGGACAGCTCGTAGTAAAAGGGAAGGAACAAACCAAAAAATTGCTTGTTTGTAAGGCTAATTCTTGATTAAAAGATTTGCTGCAGACAGTGAGCCAGAGAAGACTATTGTGTTTAAACAGATAGCCAACTTCTACTATTAATGAGATCGGTATCTGGGAATTGGTTCTGGTAAGTTGGAAGAAACCCTATGTTCAAGCAGATGGCAGATGTTGGATGGTAATTGAGGCCTCTGTGAGGGGGTTGGGAGGGAAGGATGTGTGTGGCGTGGGTGATGAAGACAATCAGTCTGTCACTTGGAAACGGAATTGAAGTTTTATTTTGAATGATGTTTTCAGGGGAGATGAGCTTGGCTGCTGACAATACAGCATGAAGATTTAACAGCTGTCTGTCTAATCTCCTGCACCAGCTGCCAAAAGCCTAAAGAGTAGAAAGTAGAAGGATTGTTATGTATACCCGAGTGAACTGAGAAGTGATGCTAATTCGCAGTTTTAGAAAAGTAACCAAGGAGTCCACATCTGTGCCTGTGAAGCAGTGCATTATGAAAGCCATTTAAGTAATTTGACCTGTGTTGCTTCTTTTATTTATTCCTTAGTTGCATTTGTTTGTCTATCTTGTGTGTAAATGGGGGCTGAAAACTCACTTGTTGGGATTAAAGCAGAGACATTAATTAAATTACTGTTATTTAATTTTCTTCAAGTCTTTTTAAGGTACAAATACAGGGCCTAGAAACTTATTCATTCACAAAGATTTGGGATTGGTTATTCAAATATCAGGTCAGGTGCCATTAGTGACTGTTGGGGGTCTTTGTTTAATTTTACTGTGTTGTAAATACAGAGGTCAAAAGGCTGATTTGGTTCAGCTGTCTGCCTTTGTGTGGTAACGTTTCTGTTTTTGTTTCCCTTCCTTTTTGATTCAAGCATTTTACACTGGCAGTTTTCCAATTCTCTAGTATGTCCAAGAATTTAGGGATTTTTGGAAGAGTAGTACCAGTGCATGCATGATCTGTGTAGCTTCTTCCCTTAAAATCCTAGTGTTTAGCCCATCATGTCCAGTTGACATATTAGCCATTAACCTGTTAATTTGACAAGCACTTTTTCTCTAGTGGTAGAATATTTATTTCCTCCCTCCTCTTTTGCTCCTTGACTATTTGGTGTTTTGGGAATACTTTAAGGGTTCTCTACACTTATAAAGATTCAGCATAACTACTCTCATTTTGTACTGAACAGCTCTGTGTGAAACCCAAGAATCTGTAAGCTTTGCTAACTATTTTCTTAATGTGTCCTCCATTTTCAAAGACTGGTTTGAAAATGAACCTCCCAAGGTCCCTCAGTTCTGGCACACAATTTGTATTTACTCTACTTTCCTTTTGTGGAATTGCATCAGTTCAGCCTTGTCTGTATTAAATAGTCTGCCATTCTGCTTGCTTGTCCATTTGATGCTGTAGGTGATTCTTTTCACTGTCATTGTTTCTTATTCCTCTTATGTTTTGTTACATCAGCAAATTTGAAATTCTCGTTTGTATTCCAAAAATGAATAATTTGTAAATAGGAAAGCACTGACCCTTTGTTTATCACAACTCTGACCTTTCATTACAACTTGTGCTTGTCCTGAAGTCGATTTTTATCCAGTTGGACCTTCTAGTCCATTACAGTGCAAAAGTTGAACTTCATTTTTAATATATTGTGACTTTTTTTTTATTGGTGCTTTGGGAATTTAGTTGTTCAACCCACTTATCATTCTGTGATAGTTGTTAATGAATTTCCTCTGGATATTTGGCAGAATTGTGAACTTGATTTTGAGTTTTAGCAGAACAGGCAGTTGAATATGAAGATTGGCACAGTGTGCAAGTTATCTGCTCTGCCAAGTGTTAGAATGTAAATGGAGTGTTTCTGTTTTCTGTCAACATAACAAGTGCTAATCAGTTGAGATGATTGCAGGCTGCTTCACAATTCAACTTTAGACACAATTGGACCTCCATTACAATGAATAAAATTTCCTCGCCTCGTGAGCCTGCTGTGTCCGGTTAAAGCACATAGACCTACAATCGCCCTATTATGTAAATCAACTGTCCCTGCTTTCCCTCTTCAGGCCCCATTGTAGTCCTGCCACTTCCTTCCTTTTTTTTTCTTAAAAACAATCTCGTGCATAAATTGCTAGAATATCCATCAGTGCATTGGCTGGTACTAAGGAGTCTGTGCAGTTCTATCACAGGAGAAATAATTGGGGAATTTTCAAATAGAACAGGCCTCCCTGATTTCTAATGCATCTGGATTTGACACACAGCTATGAATGTGAACTGTGCTGAAGGTGATAATAGATTTCATGGTAACGTTGAAAACCCTTCATCACTATGGAACATAATAGAGGAATGTGTCCCTCCAAGCGAAAGAAATGAAATCCGGAAGATTTTAGGAGCATCTTTAGTCGACCTCAGCCTGGATTTGCATGCAGAGGTGAGAATGATCAGTTTTATCTTAACCCTGGGGATAAAGCTGTTTGACTGGTCAGGTGTTTCTGATCTAAATTCACAGAAACTTATGGCACAGAAGGAGCTATTAGATCTGAATGGTGATGGCTCTTTGAACGAGCTGTTGTACTTAGTTACACAGTCCCTTTTTTTCAATAACCCTGAAAATTTCAAATCGTCATGTACCTGTCTAACTCCCTTTTTAAAATCATTTAATGCATTTTGCTTTCATGACCATTTCAGGTCAGCGGTTGTACATGTGGCAACCCTGCATGAACAGGATATCATCTTCTCTCCAGATCCTTTCCAATTTGAAATTTGTGACCTCTGGTTATTGACATGCTCACCAAAGCAGATACCTGCATGGATAGTTTACAGGCAAGATTATCTTTCCTCAAAGAAAGATAAATATAATTTTATTCTGGCACATCTTGGAAGTATTGGACTCATCAAAAATGTTGCATATGAAAGTGGCATTACGCCACCAAACACTAAAATGTCATAATTTGAAATAAATATTTTGAAATAAATAAATTGTAGAACAAATGCCAAATTACTGATATCAAAATCTCAATGAATCCAATAGCTTGCATCAGCAGAAACCCAAGAAATAAAATTGCCCATTTTGTTTGTACAATTTAAGTTTATATAGCAAGAAAGAAAGCTTCATAATGTGAATAATTAGAAAAATGCACGAATATTATCATAATGTATTCAAAATTAGATGCTAAAGGTTCGGAGTGCCTGAGATGTTTTGTCCCATATGGTTGCCTTTCACATTTGGAAACTTCATCTGGGTTGGTGTTGGAGATTTAACGTCAGCAGTAGAAAATTGTGGAAGAAATGCACAGTAAAAATTGTCACTTCTTGACTGCTCCTGTACGTATGATAAAATGATGGAAAAAGACAGTGGAGTACCAGCTTTTGTGAAGCAATTAATTATGAAATCCTGCTGTTGAATTCTAATAAGCATTTCTTTAAAATAAGATGTTGCCCATTTAAGAGATGAAGCTTTTTTTCCCCTCAAGGCTGGCAGTCTTTGGATCTCTTTTCCTGAAATGACAGTGGAAGTCAAGTATTAGAATATTTATAAAGTCCAGCTAGATAAGCTTTTACCCCTTGCTTCCATGAGCCTATCTGGGTAGTTGGGAATGGTTGAGGTAATGATAAGATGAACTATGATCTTGTAAGGTGTACAATATGGTCCCCTTATCAAAGCAGAGATATACTGGCATTGGATGTAATCCAGAGAAAGCTCACTGGGTTGATCCCAGGTATGGATGGATTTTCGCAGGAGTGATTGAGGAGTTTGGGCTTGTACTCACTACAGTTCAGAAAATGAGGGGTGAACTTACTGAAACATGTATGATTTTTAGGGGACTTGATATGATAGATGTGGAGAGTTTGATTCCCCTTTATAGGATTGTCTAGGACCAGAGGGCATAATCTGAGTAAGGGGTCACCCACTTATGACAGATGAAGAAAAATTTCTTCTGAGGGTAGTGATTCTATGGAGCTCTTCACTGTCGAAGCTGAGTCAATTTGTATATTCAAGGCTGAGCTGAAAACAATCCTTAGTCAATAAGGGTATCAAGTGTTATGGGGTTAACACATTAAAGTGGTGTTGAGGTTTATCGGACCAGCTATGACTGCTGGAATCGTCTCTGATGGCTGAATGGCTTACTCCTCCTTATGCAATAGAGTTCCCATCCATTTTGGTTACGTGCTTCTCCCAACACCAAGCTCACCACCAGCAAGGGTGCCAGAATCCACTTCAGATCAAATGACCAGATGTACATTAGTGTAGGTGGGAACTTTATTGAGAAGTGGAACAGTAATGACAGGTTCAGGAAGAACTGCAAATAGGTTATGGGAAGTGTGATTGAGAACCAGTATCTGTTATACCTTTGGTTGGACATAAGATTATATTTTTTCAAGTGAAGATGAGATAAAGAAGAGGATCCAGAGTTAAAGCTCTACCCACGAGCAATGCCATAGTAAATCTGCAACTGAAGTGGAAAATTACTAGTTAAGTAAAATTTCAGACTTCTCTTTGGACACAGCTAGCACTTTGTTGGAGTTGTTTCATGGTAAAGTTAGTCCTGTATTTTCTAGAAAAATACTTTTTCTTTTTATTAGCCAATGCTTGGGGCAGTTTTTGTTTTCCATCCCTAATTGTACTGGAGAAGGTGTTGGTGAGCTGCTGCAGTTCATGTGGTACAAGTACATGCATAATGCTGTTTGGGGGGTGGGGGGGAAATGTCATTGCAAGAATTTGACCCAGGAACAGAATGATGTGTAGCTTGGAGGGAAACTTGCATGTGAACACCATCGCCTGCTGCCACTGCCCTTCTAGGTGTTCGAGGTCACTGGTTTGGAAGGCAATGTCTTGGTGCGTTACTGCAGTTAATTTTGAGCTGCACTTGTACATCTGTTACAAAAGGTGTGACTATTGAAGGTGGTGGATGGAGTGCCAATCAAGTGGGCTGGTTGGTGTCAAACCTGTTATTGGAACTGCATTATATAAGCATATGAAGAGTATTCCTTCACACACCTGACTTGTGTGTTATAGATGGTGAACAGGCTTTTGAGTAGTCAGAAGCAGCATTCCCTTTAAGGTGAGACCGCTCCATACTTCTGTGCACAGTTATTAGAGCTGGCACTTTGCAATGTTAACTTCCAGTTCTGAAATCATTGCCATGCACAGACTTCAGAGGCCTTCACTGCTGGAAAGAAAAGTAGGAGATGAGTTACGCATTGTAAAATTCTGTTACTGATCTACTTTTGTTAAGATGGCTAGTCTAGTTCAGTTTCTAGTCAATGGTGAACCTCAGGATGTTGGTTCAAGATAGTGATGGTAGTTCCATTGAGTGTCAGAGAGATTGTTTGGTGATGGCCATGGCTTTGCGCTTGAATGGTGCTTATGTTGTTAGCTATCACCTGAACCTGATTTTGGTGTCTTTGGACATAGACTACTTCACCATCTGATGAGCTTCAAGTGGTGCTGTACATTGTGCACGTATCAGCAAACATCTCTACCCTCTCCCCTTTTATGAAGATGGCAAAGTCATTGATGAAGTAACTGAAGAGACTTGGTCCAAGGACACTACCCAGAGGAACAGTGGCGATGTTTTGTGGCTGAGTTGATTGATTTTTTTTTTCCCCAACAACCATAACTTTCTGTCTTTGTGATTGCTGTGACTCCAAAAATGTATGACTATTTCCTGATTCAATTTAACTTGGATTCCTTGATGTCTAATGGAATACACTTTTTTTTTTTATTTGCCCTTCCTGCTATTGAGACTTTTGAATGGACCTCTGATCTGCCTCTGCCTGTCCCTCTTGACTGCCTGTGTCTCCACCTTCTCTGCAGCTGTAACAGCATGTTCTGCACTACAGGTAAAAACAGTGAGGTAAAAACAATGACTGCAGATACTGGAAAGCAAATACTGGATTAGTGGTGCTGGAAGAGCACAGCAGTTCAGGCAGCATCCAACGAGCAGCGAAATCGACGTTTCGGGCAAAAGCCCTTCATCAGGAATAAAGGCAGTGAGCCTGAAGCATGGAGAGATAAGCTAGAGGAGGGTGGGGGTGGGGAGAGAGTAGCATAGAGTACAATGGGTGAGTGGGGGAGGAGATGAAGGTGTTAGGTCAAGGAGGAGAGGGTGGATTGGATAGGTGGAAAAGGAGATAGGCAGGTCGGACAAGTCCGGACAAGTCAAGGAGACAGTGCTGAGCTGGAAGTTTGAAACTAGGATGAGGTGGGGGAGGGGAAATGAGGAAGCTGTTGAAGTCCACATGCCCTGGGGTTGAAGTGTTCCGAGGCGGAAGATGAGGCGTTCTTCCTCCAGGCGTCTGGTGGTGAGGGAGCGGTGGTGAAGGACTGTAAAACCTGTGCCCACACCTCCTCCCTCACCTCTATCCAAGGCCCTAAAGGAGCCTTCCACATCCATCAAAGTTTTACCTGCACATCCACTAATGTCATTTATTGTATCCGTTGCTCCCGATGTGGTCTCCTCTACATTGGGGAGACTGGGCGCCTCCTACCAGAGCACTTTAGGGAACATCTCCGAGACACCCACACCAATCAACCAAACCGCCCCGTGCCCCAACATTTCAACTCCCCCTCCCACTCTGCCGAGGACATGGAGGTCCTGGGCCTCCTTCACCGCCGCTCCCTCACCACCAGATGCCTGGAGGAAGAATGCCTCATCTTCCACCTCGGAACTCTTCAACCCCAGGGCATCAATGTGGACTTCAACAGCTTCCTCATTTCCCCTTCCCCCACCTCATCCTAGTTTCAAACTTCCAGCTCAGCACTGTCTCCTTGACTTGTCCGGATTTGAACAACCTGCCTATCTCCTTTTCCACCTATCCACTCCACCCTCTCCTCCTTCACCTATCACCTTCATCTCCTCCCCCACTCACCCATTGTACTCTATGCTACTCTCTCCCCACCCCCGCCCTCCTCTAGCTTATCTCTCCATGCTTCAGGCTCACTGCCTTTATTCCTGATGAAGGGCTTTTGCCCGAAACGTCGATTTCGCTGCTCGTTGGATGCTGCCTGAACTGCTGTGCTCTTCCAGCACCACTAATCCAGTGTTCTGCATTACACTTTGTATTGTACAATCTGCCTGTATAGCATGCACCACAACACTTTTTACTGTACCTCTGCATGTGACAACAATAGCTCCATCCGTCCGTCCACCAAGGCTGGGATTAGGCCAGAAGCTGAATCTGTCCAAACGGAGAATAAGTGGAGAGTAAGTGCTGCTTGATCGCATTGTTAATGGCAGTTTCCAGTATGTTGCTGATAATTGAGTAGTCTCATGGTGCAATAATTTACAGGATTGGATTTGTCCTGCTTTTGTGGAATGGACATGCCTGAGCAATTTTTCACATTGTTGGTGATGCCAGTTGTACAGTAACTGTATCAGGACAGCTTGGCTAGGAGCATGGCAAGTTCTGGGGCATAGGAATTCAGTCCTGATGTGAGAATGTTGTAACTTGTTATAAAATCAAGCTGAATACATTCAAATGGACCTGCTGGCAAGGGAGTTTTTCCTGTTACACACCACACCCCTTGACCTGCATTATTTTGCTGAGGTATCAAACATGATCTGATGTGCTTTTGAATTGCCTTGCCCAGTAGGGGGTGCCACTGGGTTCTCAACACAATATTAGTCATTCCTTCCTTGCCAAGGTGTGTATTGATATGAAGCCAATCAATGAGTACTGGTAACAAGGTATCAGGTATGCATACTTGACCGATTGGAGTGATCCAGAGTCCTCTTGATGCAGAGTGTGAGCCCCTGTGTGTCTTCCATATCTGCTTTTCTGAATCAGGGGCAACCCCCTGTAAACGCTGTGCCGTGACAATGCCTGGAATGCCTTTTGCTTTGGTTGGGTGCCTACCGGTTAATAGTGGAGATGATTGAATTGCAAGCCCTTGCCGTGACCTTGGCAGCTTGGTCAGCTCTGGCATTGCCATGGCTGACATCTGTAGTGTTCATGATATGGGCCATTTGATTTATGGCCAATTGTTTGGGGAGGGGGATGGCCTTAAGGAGATTTTGGACATAGTGTTGTGAATAGGAGTGCTCGAAGAGGTCAGGAATCTTCACTGGGACCAAAGCTGGCCAAAGTTGTGAACCACGCCTAAGGCGTACTGAGAGTCTGTGTGGAAATTGACTTGTTTTCCCTGTGGCCAGGATAGAGACTTGTGTCAACGCAGAGTTCTGGGCTGAAAACAGTGGGGTGGAGGGAGGCTGCTTCTAATGTGTCCATGAGGGTGCTGATTGCGCATCCTGAGAGATGCGTTCCTAGGGGCGATATTGATGACTACCATCTACAAAGAGGGTTAAATCCAGTGTGGGCATTGGAGCATCTGAGAGGTCTGGTTGGGGAATGTCAAGAAGTAGTTGTATTAAGGCAGTCATGAGAGGATGGGGAAGCTCCTCTTGGTGGGGCACTGAGGAAAGTTGCCAGGTTAGTGGTTGAACAGGAGTAGAAGGTCAGGAAGGGGGTTGTTAAGAAGGGCTACCTCATAACAGCTGAGTCGAGCTTGTGAAAGGTGTTTGGTCTGGTAGGAAGTGAGGAGAGCTACAATCGTGTGTGACAAATAGACGATCAAGGGTTTCTGCAGGGTTATATTGGATGCAGCTGTCACAAGGGTTTATATAACCGGCAGAATTTGTGAGCACTGTGGGAGTCCCCTGGCGACAGGGTCAAGGCGAGTTGAGTGATAGGCCACGGCCTCTTATGATCTGAGTCTGGGTTAAAACAGTGGTTGCGCAGTCCTCTACATACTGGCATACAGCTGCAAGGATCTGTCATACAGTGGTCTCCTGAGGGCCAGGGCACTGGCAAGGGCTCCTTTAAATTAATTGAAAGCTGTCTTTCACCCTAGTGGAAGACCAGAAGTCCCTGAGGCCTCATTGGACGCTAAAGGGGTTTAGCTACTTGGTAAGTAACATAACATTGGGGAACCACTGCTGGCAGTAGTTAATCAAATTTAGAAAGGCATGCATCTGCTTAGCGTTCGTGAGTGGAGGGGTCTCCAGGATGGGTGTGATGCGGTCCGGGGTCAACTGTCATTGTGAAGTGCTGAGCAACATCCCTAGGAGTGTAACTTGTTGCTGGGCGCACTAAACCTTATTGGATGGTATAATGTATCCCCAAGAGTGGAGGGCATTTAGGAGATGGTTGGTATCTGCAATGTTAGCAGATTCTGAGGAGTTAGCTAGGAGAAGGCCGTTCACATGCTAGACGACTGTGGAGCTGTCAGAGCTGCCGGTGCCATACCTGGAGAATAGAGTGGACGAATGGATAAATCCCTTAAGGAGGCATGTCCGAGTGTACTGCTGACCCTTAAAGGTGAAAACAAGTAAATATTGTGGCTCAGCTGCTGGGGGAGAGCCAAGAATGCATGCTGCACATCAACTGTGGTGAAAACACAGATGCTGGCAGGCGTGTTGCTGAGAATGGTCACAGGTTTTGGCACGACCAAGGGTAGTGGCTGCACTATTTTGTTGGTCTGTTGGAGATCCTGTACTAACCTCCAGTTTGGGCATCCTGGCTTCGGGACCGGTAGAATGGGGGTGTTACAGGGTGATTGCAGGGGAATAGAACTCCTTGCTGGAGGAATAACTCTATCAAAGCTGATGTCCCCTCTATGGCCTCTAGTCTTAGAGGGTATTGAAGGGAGTTCTGCTCCTGATGTAATCTGAATTTTGAGGACCCATAGAGGTGCATCTGACTTCATGCTTAGCAGCTGACCAGAGGTCAGAAAAGGGTTCTTCTGAGGGTTTGTGTCAGGGTTGGTAGTGGCAAAGTGAACCCACCACGGTGTAAGGGCTAGAGAAATAACTTCCTGTAGGTCAGCATTTGGGCCTGGTGAGTGATACCAGGGTCCAACTGTTGCTGTAACTGGTGTGCTAAAAATCCCAGAGCCTTTGCTTTGTAGCCCCCTTTTACCAAAAAGGCAATGTGGGAAGAAACCAACCCTGGTTGGTTCCAGAGGTGGAGAGGAATGTCTACTAAGATGGCAGATCCCTCTTTACCTTCAATGTGTCCTGTGACAATGGACTCGGAAGAGGGCGAAGATGGCTGCCAGTTCAGTGCAGGCTCTGGTGGAATCGTAACAAAGGTTTACATGGGGATCACAGACTTGTATAGGAGACGTAAAATTCCTTGGCTGTAATTAGAGTGCCCACTATTGGGGAAGCAATAGATTCAGAATTGTCTCTTGGTAGAATTGTCTAACTATAATGCCCTCACCAAGGCAGAGAATCTCAACCTGAAGGACACCCAACAAATCCCTCCCTGCTAGGTTAACGCCTAAATTAGAGGTTTGAGTGATTTGGATAGTGCAGGTATGGGGACTAAACTGAACAGTGAGTAGTTCTGTTAGAGGGATACTGCCTCTCCTGTCCAGTTAGACCACTAAGATGTTTAGAGCTGTGAGAGAGTCCAACCTATGTTAGTGCGCACAGGAGATCTCGGGTGGTGCCGCTATCAATCATGAAGGGGATTTCTTTACCCCCAACAGTCAAGCGCACTATAGGTTCATCCTCTGGGTTGTTAGTCAGGACAGGGTAAAGCAGAAGGGTGGGTGGGGGGGGGAGGTTAGTCAGGCTGGGGAGGGTCTCCAACATAGTGAACTTACCCCCTGCCTGGGGGTCCATATCGCGGGTTCAAGAGTGGGCAGTTGCACTGCCAATGTCTGTCTGCATCACAGTGAAAACATATCTGTATTGGATGTGTAACTGTCCGTGGGGGAGGACTACCACTGGGTCGGGGGTGACCATGGTAGTTGGGGAAAGGGGGTGGATGGGTGTAAGGGGAACGATGAAAATGTGCATTGGAGCCATTTGGGTGAGTGGCATTTGTATGGTCATATTTGTCGACCCACCCTTGGGGACAATGGTGGGGTTCCATTGGGTGGTTTGTGAGGGCATCAGGGCTTGCAACAGGGACATTAGAATCTTTGTAACGGGGCAGACAAGGCGTGCTGTATCATTTCATGCTTGACTGTTGTCTGTTTAGGGTCGTTAGGACTATACCAATATTAAGTGAGCACTCATGTCATTGTTGGTTCTAATAGCAGCTCCTATCCCCTCTGTGATATGTTGTAATAGGAGGGCATTAAACTGGGCCGAGGGGTGTAGAACATAGAACATAGAACAATACAGCACAGAACAGGCCCTTCGGCCCACGATGTTGTGCCGAACTTCTATCCTAGATTAAGCACCCATCCATGTACCTATCCAAATGCCGCTTAAAGGTCGCCAATGAATCTGACTCTACCACTCCCACGGGCAGCGCATTCCATGCCCCCACCACTCTCTGGGTAAAGAACCCACCCCTGACATCTCCCTTATACCTTCCACCCTTCACCTTAAATTTATGTCCCCTTGTAACACTCTGTTGTACCCGGGGAAAAAGTTTCTGACTGTCTACTCTATCTATTCCTCTGATCATCTTATAAACCTCTATCAAGTCACCCCTCATCCTTCGCCGTTCCAACGAGAAAAGGCCGAGAACTGTCAACCTATCCTCGTACGACCTACTCTCCATTCCAGGCAACATCCTGGTAAATCTTCTCTGCACCCGCTCCAAAGCTTCCACATCTTTCCTAAAGTGAGGCGACCAGAACTGCACACAGTACTCCAAATGTGGCCTAACCAAAGTCCTGTACAGCTGCAACATCACCTCACGACTCTTGAATTCAATCCCTCTGCTAATGAACGATAATACTCCATAGGCCTTCTTACAAACTCTATCCACCTGAGTGGCAACCTTCAAAGATCTATGTACATAGACCCCAAGATCCCTCTGTTCCTCCACCTGACCAAGAACCCTACCATTAACCCTGTATTCCACATTCTTATTTGTTCTTCCAAAATGGACAACTTCACACTTGGCAGGGTTGAACTCCATCTGCCACTCCTTAGCCCAGCTCTGCATCATATCTAAGTCCCTCTGCAGCCGACAACAGCCCTCCTCACTGTCCACAACTCCACCTATCTTCGTATCATCTGCAAATTTACTGACCCACCCTTCGACTCCCTCATCTAAGTCATAAATAAAAATTACAAACAGCAGAGGACCCAGAACTGATCCCTGCGGAACTCCACTTGTAACTGGACTCCATGCTGAATATTTACCATCTACCACCACTCTCTGACTTCGACCGGTTAGCCAGTTTTCTATCCTGCATTATAAGCGGTGTCACCTGCATAGGTGGAGTATGTGGAGCAAAGCTGATCCCAAAAGCCTGAACCGGCTGCCCCCTGCTTTGGCATGCCAATACCTTTAGTTATATCTACCAGTTGTTGCAGGGTTCTTTGGAGAGCCCCTCTTATCACCTGGATTTGGTCCCCAGGCTGGGGAATGGCTCTGGAAAATGCCTCCCAATCATTGTAATCCCTGAACAGGGTTTTCCAGCTAGAACCCTTGGTTGGGGTCAAAGCCATGAAGCACAGACTGAAGAGGTCCTATGGTGTGGCTTGATACATTTGAATTGTGCTTGTAACAGAATCAATGAAATCCTCTGGATTGGTCTTTTGGTTGGGGGGCGTGGGACATGATCAAGCACATCTCTTGGTGTTGCCAGGGAGTGTTAACCTGTGTGGTGGCCTCTTCCCCGTGCCAGGGTTTTGGTTAGGGACTGTCTCTGTTCGTGTTTATGAGCTGTGTTGCCTGTTCTGTTTCGGTTAGTGGGCTGGGGTTAGCAATTCTGTTTGCGACGTCTCTGGGCCAGTGATTGCTGTCGGGATCGTAATAGAGAGAGAGATCAAGTTACCTTTTGTGGGCTCATCAGTCTCACGCAACCAACACTCAGACAATTGCTTATTTAGTCCACCTGGAAGCTCCGTGTATGTTGGAATCCCACCGTTCCTACCATATATTGTGTGCGAAATCTTGGAAAAAGAAGCTGAGATGCAATTTGCACACACCAACTTCTGCAAACTGTTAAAACTTTAATAAAGCTTGTTCAAGCTGGTTAACCCCTCTGATACTCTTTGCGAGCATGCAAAGTCAGAAGAGAGACCCCGAACAAAGAAAATACATCCCCATGTACAAGTCACTTGGCAATGCTACAGATATGGAAATAGATTTGCTCACTGAGCTGGAAGATTTAGCTTTATGAAGCTTTTTCTGGAGGCTCACTGATGTTACCTGGATAGGATAAATAGGCAAAGTCTTTTCCCTGGGGTCAGGGAGTCCAGAACTAGAGGGCATAGGTTTAGGGTGAGAGGGGAAAGGTATAAAAGAGACCTAAGGGGCAACTTTTTCACGCAGAGGGTGGTACATGTATGGAATGAGCTGTCAGAGGAAATGGTGGAGGCTGGTACAATTGCAATATTTAAAAGCCATTTGGATGGGTATATGAATAGGAAGGGTTTGGAGGGATATGGGCCAGGTGCTGGCAGGTGGGACTAGATTGGGTTGTGATATCTGGTTGGCGTGGACAGGTTAGACCGAAGGGTCAGTTTCCATGCTGTACATTTGTGACTCTAAATGAACCTTCCAGCTCAGTCAGGAAACCTACATTCAGAACCTCAACCTGAGCTATAAGTCTTCTCAATACCCACCAATGTTACAGATGCTCTAGCCACTCCCCCATAGTCACCTGCCACTCAAGACAACACCCCCCTGCCCCATCACTTAGTCACATGTATAATGGCAGAATTAGATCATCCTCTGAAATAATGCAAATACTAATGCCCTGATCCTGGGGAATCATCATACAGACAATTTCCCGACTCCACCTTTCCCCCAAGTCAATGCAGGTGCAACATACTTCTGGCCAGAAAACATTTCTGATTGGAAGAGATTGAATTATAGTTTAACTTGACAATAGTAGGGGAGTAATAGCAAATAACTATCAATTGTAATTTACACTTCATTTAGACAGTTATCGGGATTCTACATGCTTTTTGTGAGACAGAATGTTGCCTCCACCCACTTCCAGAATATAGAACATAGAACAATCCACACAGTACAAGCCCTTCAGCCCTCATTGTGCGGACCTTTGATCTTACTCTAAGATCAAACTAACCTACATACCCTTCATGTACTATCTTCTATGCACCTATCCAAGAGTTGCTTAAATGTCCCTAATGTATCTGACTCTACCACCACCGTTGGCAGTGCATTCCACACATTCATCACACTGTGTAAAGAACCTACCTCTAACATCTCCCTGAAACATTCATCCAGTCACCTTAAAATTATGTCTCCTTATGATGACCATTTCTGCTCTGGGAAAAAGTCTCTGGCTTATCCACTCCATCTATGCCTGTCGTCATTTTGTATACCTCTATCAAGTCCGCGCTCATTCTCCTTTGCTCCGATGAGAAAAGCCATCCCTACCTGCTTCAACTTTGTTTTTTTTTCATAAGACATGTTCTCCAATCCACAGCATCCTGGTAAATCTCCTCTGTTCCGGCTCTAAAACTTTCACATCCTTCCTATAACGAGGTGACCAGAACTGAACGCAGCATTCCAAATGGGATCTAACCAGGACTTTACAGAGCTGCAGCATAATCTCATGACTCTTAAACCCAATCCCCTTGCTAATGAAAGCCAACACACCATACGCCACCTTAACAACTATCAATTTGGGTGACAACTTTAAGGGTCTATGGACAGGGATCTCAAGATCCCTCTGCTCCTCCACACTGCCAAGAATCCTGCCTGAAACCCTGTATCATTCATTCAAATTCGACCTTTCAAAATGAATCACTCCATCTGCCACACTCAGCCCAGCTCCGCATCCTGTCAGTGTCCCATTCCAACCTACAATAGCCCTTCACACGATCCACTGTTCCACCAACCACCTTGTTATTGGCAAACTTACTAACCCTTCCACTTCCTCATCCAAGTCACTTGTAAAAATCGCAAAGACCAGAAGACCCAGAACCAATTCCTGCAGAACACCACTGGTCACCAAGCTCCAGCCTGAATACTTTCCATCTACGACCACCGTCTGTCTTCTATTGGTTAGCCAATTCTGTATCTGGACAGTCAGATTTCCCTATATCCCATGCCTTCTTACTTTCCGACTGAGTCTACCATGGGGAACCTGATTAAATGCCTTGCTAAAAATCTATGTGCATCACATCCACTGCTCTACCTTCATCAGTCTATTTTGTCACATCCTCAAAGAATTCAACAAGGCTTGTGAGACAAGACCTGCCCTTCTCAAACCATGCTGACTATCTCTAATGAAACTATAGTTTTCCAAGTAATCATAAATCCTGTCTCTCAAAATCCCCTCCAATAGTTTGCCCACCATAAATGTAGGATTAATTGGTCTGTAGTTCCCAGGATTATCCCTATTCTCTTTCTTGAACAAGGAAATGACATTTGCCACCCTCCAATCTGGCAATACTCCAATGGACAGTGAGGACGCAATGATTATCGCCAACGGTGCGGTAATCTTTTCACTCACTGCCTGTAGTAACCTTCGGTATCTCCTGTCTGGACCAGGGGACTTATCTATCCCTATGTTTCTCAAAATTTTCAGCACATCCTCCTCCTTAATGTCAACCTGTTTGAGCATCTCGGTTTCATGCTGTCCTCACAAACGTCAAGGTCCCTCTCAGTAGTAAATACTGAAGCAAAGTATTCATTAAGACCTCCCCTATCTTCTCTGACTCCAGGCATAAGTCCCTCCACTATCCCTGTCCAGCCCTACAGGGGGGACTAGCTCAAATGGTAGAGCGCTCGCTTTGCATGCGAGAGATAGTGGGATCGATGCCCGCATGTTCCACTTCCTTAAGGGGTAGGTGATGGCCTAGTGGTATTATCACTGTGCTGTTAATCCAGAGAGCTAGATAATGTTCTGGGGACCTGGGTTCTAATCCTGCTGTTTGAGTTTAATAATTTGTGGGTGGCACGGTGGTACAGTGGCTAGCACTGCTGCCTCGCAGCGCCTGAGACCCGGATTCAATTCCCACCTCGGGCAACTGTCTGTGTGGAGTTTGCACATTCTCCCCATGTCTGCGTGGGTTTCCTCCGGGTGCTCCGGTTTCCTCCCACAGTCCAAAGATGTGCAGGTCAGGTGAATTGGCCATGCTAAATTGCCCGTAGTGTTAGGTAAGGGGTAAATGTAGGGGTATAGGTGGGTTGCGCTTTGGCGGGTCAGTGTGGACTTGTTGGGCCGAAAGGCCTGTTTCCACACTGTAATGTAATCTAATCTACCCTCACTCTGGCCACCTTGTTCCTCAGGTAAGTGTAGAATGCCTTCGAGTATTTCTTAATCTGACTTGCTAAAACTTTCTTATGCCCCCTCTAGCTTTAAGTCCATTCTTTAGTTCTTTCCTGCTACCTTGTAACCTTCCAGAGCCCGGTGTGATCTTTGCCTCCTCAACCTTTAAATAAACTTCCTTCTTCCTCTTGCTGAGATATTCTGCATCCCTTATCATGCACCGTTCTTTCAATCTACCAACCCCTCCTTGCCTCAGTGGGACAAACCTGTCCAGCACTATCAGCAAGTGCTCCCTAAAGAACCTCCACAATGAACTGTGCTGCTTTTGGAATATTGCGTTCAGTTCTGGTCTCCTTCCTATCAGAAGGATGTTGTGAAACTTGAAAGGGTTCAGAAAAGATTTACAAGGATGTTGCCAGGGTTGGAGGATTTGAGCTGTAGGGAGAGGCTGAACAGGCTGGGGCTGTTTTCCCTGGTGTGTTGGAGGCTGAGGGGTGACCTTATAGAGGTTTACAAAATTGAGAGGCATGGATAGGGTAAATAGGCAAAGTCTTTTCCCTGCGGTTAGGGAGTTCAGAACTAGAGGGCATCATTTTAGGGTGAGAGGAAAGATATAAAAGAGACCTAAGGGGCACCTTTTTCACACACAGGGTGGTACAGGTATGTAATGAGCTGCCAGAGGAAGTGGTGGAGGTTGGTACAATTGCAACATTTAAGAGGCATTTGGATAGGTATATGAATAGGATGGGTTTGGAGGGATATGGGCCGTGTGCTGGCAGGTGGGACTAGATTGGGTTGGGATATCTGATCAGCATGGACGGGTTGGACGGAAGGGTCTGTTTCCATGCCGTATATCTCTATGACTCTATGACTGTAACTCCTGATGAACCTAACCCAACAGTCACCTCAGCAGAGGTCAGATCAGTTTTCCTTCGTGTGAATCCAAGGAAAGCGATGGGACCAGATGGAGTACCAGGCCATGCAATCGGAGCATGTGCATATTAACTGGCAGATGTCTTCTCTGACATCTTCAACTTCTCCCTGCAGCAGCCCACTGTCCCTGCCTGTTTCAAGAGGGCCAAATCATCCCTGTGCCTAAGAAGATTCATGTAACATATCTCAATGACTACTGCCCAGTGGCCCTAACTTCAGTGGCCATGAAGTGCTTTGAAAGACTGGTCATGGCATTAATCATTCCTGATGAAGGGCTTTTTACCGAAATGTTAATTTTCCTGCGCCTCAGATGCTGCCTGATCTGCTGTGCTTTTCCAGTACGACTCTAATCTAGATTCTGATCTCCAGCAGCTGCAGTCCTCAATTTTGCCTATGGCATTAATCAACTCCAGCCTCCCCACTACTCTTGACCCACTCCAATTTGCCTGTCGGACCAACAGATCCATGTCGGATGCCATATCACTTGCCCTTCACTCATCCCAAGAACAGCTCTGTAAGAATCCTACTCATTGACTACAGTTCAGCCTTCAACACTGTTATCTCCTTGAGACTGATCACTAAACTTAGTGATCTCGGACTAAGCCCCACTTTCTGCAACTGGATCCTCAGTTTCCTCACCTAGGGCCACAATCCGTGAAGATTGGGGACAATATTTCATTGTCACTAACACTTAACACTGGAGCGCAACCCCCCCCCGCCAAGGGTGCATAATCAGCCCTTACTGAACTCATTGTATACCCAAGACTGTGTCGCCAAATACCAGACTAATGCCATTTACAAGTATGCTGACGACCCCACCATAGTTGGTCGAATCTCAGATGGGACTGGAGGGTTTGAGTTACAGGGAGAGGCTGAATAAGCTGGGGCTGTTTTCCCTGGAGCGTTGGAAGCTAAGTGATGACCTATAGAGGTTTATAAAATCATGAAAGGCATAGATAAGATGAATAGCAAAGGTCTTTTCCCTCAGATGGGGCAGTTCAAAACTAGGGAACATATTTTTTTAAGGTGCGAGGAGAAAGATATAAAAAGGGACGTGAGGGGCAATTTTTTTTAACACAGGATGGTTTGTATGTGAAATAAACTGCCAGAAGAAGTTGTGGATGCAAATACAGTTGCAACATTCAAAGGACATTTGGACTCTCAAGTAAGCTTGAGAGGGATATGGGCCAAATTCAGGCAATTGGGGCTAGTTTAGTTTGGGAAACTTCATCAGTTGGACCAAAGGGTCTACTTCTGTGCTGTATGACTCTGATTCTATGAATCCTCTCTGTCCTCATTATCATGATTCTCCTCCTGATGTCACAACTCTTGATTCCCCTACTCCTCCTTTTGCAATTCTTGGTAACTGCCCACTCTGCTGTTGCACATTCCCTTTGCCTCCTTGCAATCACCCCTGCTCCAGCTCTCTCAATTTTGTGCAACCACCCCCAAAAACACACACACTTTAACTTGCTGTAATCCCTCTGTCCCAAGCATGTTGTCATTGCACCTCTCCTTTATATGTGGCACCTGTGTACACAGTATACCTGCACGCCTCCCAGAGGCTTTTGAACTCTTGTGCAAAAGATAGTCAGTTCCACCATCTGTAAGTTGGCAGGTAGCATTGATGGAGATCAAGGCAGAGGAAGGGAAGAGGTGGAATCAACGTACTGGTGGCAAAGCTGCTGAGAAATGGAAACGTCAATATAGACTTGGTCTATTTAAACTGCAACAGGGAAACTCGCTTGTTGCAAGCACGATCTATCATTGAGCAATGTAGGTGATTTATTCATGCTGGGTGCCTAAACTAGTGTATCCTACTTATCACACTATAGTTCCTCCCCAATGGCCAGTTTTATAAAATAAATGTGGCCAGGATAAATAAAGCAGTCTTAAAACAAAAGTCACAGGGAAGGCACACCAGTTCTGCAATCATAAAAGGGTTTTATTGTAGTGACACTTAAATATTGATTATATTTGCATCTTTATACTCTCATGCTACATTGTGGATGTTGTAACTATGAACTAGATATGTCCCTATACAAAAGGAAGGGGTATCAATTGTGTATTATCTGGACTACATTACTCTTCAGAATATGTCTTTATTTTTTTTGGAAGCCTAATTTAAGTAATGTTGACTGGAATATAGAGAGGCCACTGTGGGTATTAAAACTAAACAGCTTTCTTCATGTGTTCCTTTCCAGAAAGAAAATGCTGCTTAACCAGAACTGGGTTAACAATTTGAATTGTCTTTCACATAAACAGAAAATGTCTAACCTCTACGCCCTTCATTTCCCTGTCCCTTTATGCTTACCTCAATAGTTCACTTGACATGGCTACTGAAGCATTTCCATTTGACGCAATTTAAAACTGTAAAACAAAGCTCATATTGATGGATCTGCAAGCTGTGAGATTGACTGACTGCAGTTTAGAATGTAGACACAGCATCATTATTTCTCGATTAGTTGTATCTACAGCACAAATAATTCCATTCAGCAAAATAACTAGGATGCCAATAAGTAGTAAGTGACTTTGCTAATATTTACTTAAATATTTGCATATTTATCTATCATTTGGGCTATAAGTAGTTCTGCATATACAAAAACACAGAATACTGCATATGGGATGTGTTTCCAGTAGGAAACTGAACTTTTGGTCAAGATATTGATAAAGCACTCGACCTTCCTTGTGCAGTGCCTTATTTCCTTGTAGATACACTTCAAATATTTGAAGCTCAGTTAGATTAGTTAGCTGGCCAGCTGATTTGTGATGTAGAGTAATGCCAATGGCATTGGGTTCAATTCCTGCAACAACTGAGGTTACCATGAATGAGTCTCTCTCTTTCTCAACCTCTCCCCTTGTCTGTGGTCTGGTGACCCTTGGATTAAACCACCATCTGTCACCTCCTACGGTGTGGTAAGGCTATGTCAGCTTTACAGATATATGAAATGTAAAAGGAGAGTAGATGTTGACTTAATGTGAAAAGAGAGTGAATTGGCAGCCTATTTTACATATAGGATCATAAAAAATATGAGCAGGAGTGGGCCACTTAACCCCTCTAGCCTGCTGTGTCATTCAATATGATCATGGCCGATCATTAAGCTTGATATCCTAATCTCTCCATTTCCCCATATCCCTTGATCCTTTTAGTAATAACAACACTATCTGTCTCCTACTTTAATTCATTACCACTGAAAATGGTTGAGGCCAAAAGATTGTGTTTTCATCTCAGCCACTTAGTGATAGTGAATTCCACAAGTTCACCACTGTCTGAAAGAAGAAATGTCTCCTCATCTTTGTTATGAGTCATAGTCATACAGCGTGGAAACAGACCCTTTGATCCAACTCGACTGTACTGACCAGCCATCCCACTCTGACCTAGTCCTATTTACCAGCATTTGGCTCATATCCCTCTAAAACCCATCCTGATGCCTTCTAAATGTTGAATTGTATCTGTGTCCTCCATTTCCTCTGGTAGCTTCTTCCATACACACCCCATGATCTGTCTGAAAAAGTTATTCCTCAGCGTCTTTTTGAAATCTTTCCATTCCACATTAAACCTATGCTGTCTAGTCTTGAATACCCTCCCCATCCAGGGAAAAAGACCTTGGCTATTCACACTATCCCTGCGCCTCGTGATTTAAAAACCTTTATAAGGTCACCTCTCGGCCTCTGATGCTCCAGGGGTAAAAGATAGCCCTAGCCTATTCCACCCCTCCTTCCAATCCTGGCAACATTCTTGAAAGGGTGCAGAAAAGATTTGCAAGTTTTACCAACTTCCTCCCTGTAAAAGGGCAACCACAATTCTAAAAGTGACCTCACAATGTCTTGTATCATCACATGATGTTCTAGTGTACTGACCAGTTAACGCAAGCCCGAAAAGATATTTGCCCCTTATCCATAGTTTCTGGTTCTGGACTGACTCACAATTGGGAAAACATTCCCGCATGTAACTTGTCCAGTCCTGTTAGAATTTTATACATTTCTGTGGGATTCCCCTCTTCTAAACTTCAGTGAGCACCATCCTAACCGACTCAGTCTGTTTTCATATGTCAGTCCTCCCATTCAGGAAACAATTTGGTCAACCTTCGTTGCACTCCCTCTATAGCAAGAACATCCTTTCTCCGATTAGGAGACCAAAACCCTGCATAATATTCCAGATATGACCTCACCAATGCCTGTATAATTGCAACAAGATGTGCTTGTTTGTGTACAGGCCAATGTATAGATTGCTGCCTTTACTGCCTGCGATACCTGCATGCTTTCTTTCAGCAACTGGTGCATGAGTATACCCAGGTCTTGTTGACCATTCCCATGGCTCAGTTTACAGCCATTCAAGCAATAATCTGCTTTCTTATTTTTGTTACCAAAGTTTATCCACTTACCAATATTTATCCACTTAGACTATATCTGCCACCTCACTCAACCTGTAGCTGTCACACCGAAGTATCTCTCACTCCTCACAGCTCACATCTCCACACAATTTTGTGTCATTTGCAGATTTTGAGATATGATTTAGATGATGGAACTAAATGTAATGAACATATATGGTAATTCTAGTTCTGCTCTGTGTGGTACCCCAATAGTTACTGTTTGCCAATCAGAAAATGGTAATAAAGCATTGGTAGTCATGTAACAATTACATGTTTTACACTAATGAGGAGAAAGTGAGGATTCTCGATGCTGGCGATCAGAATCGAGAATATGGTGCTGGAAAAGTACAGCTGGTCAGGTAGCATCTGAAGAGCAAGCAAAGCGACATTTTGGACATAAGCCCTTCATCAGTTTTACACAGTCCAGCATTAACTTTGTGATTCCTACATCAGTTCTTGTTTATCTGGTTTCCATCTTCTAACAGTTGTTTTCCATCTTGCCTGCATACGTTTTACCTCCGGTGTTTCCTAGTACTGGAGCCTTAGCCTCGACCGCTAAGCCTCTACCCGCTGAAGATATGTTGCTAGCTGGTATATATGTTGATGGGGCTCAGTTTTAGTTTGCCTCCTCCATTGCCTGGCTACTTTTTTTACAATCAGTATTGGATGAGCTATAGTTTTAAGAATTTAAATGTTGGACTTTAGTTCATCCAAGACTCTACTATTCCATTCTATCTCACACAAAGTTATACTCCTTAGTCAGTCCTTTCCTACATTTATTTTCAACCTCATCAGTTTACAGTGCTTGTCTACCTGTTTAAATCTTTTCAGGGACTTGTTTTTCCCTACCTTTGCAACTGCATCCAACTGTTAATAATGTCTCAATTTATTTTTCTGACTTCGGCTTCTTGTGGATTCTTTCTATCTTTTGCCCTACCATTAACGACTGTATACGGATGTTTGGCACCCATGCTGTTAAATTCTCATCCAATACTCCTCCTTATCCTTTAAAGTTCCCTTTAAAAACTTACTACTTTCACCAAGAATTTCTCACTTTCTAATATCTTCTGTTCTTAGTGAGTCTCAGACCCATAGTCTCGCTACTTGGAACACCAACATACAGATTAGCCAAGGCGCTACACCAAAGACTAAAATACTTAGTAGAAGACTCGCGCCACTCCATCCACTCCACCCAAGAATTCCTGAAGGCCATCAAAGATACTAAGATAGAAGAGGATGACAAAATGGTCTCCCTGTTTACATCAATTACTATTAACCTGGCCAAGGAAACACTGACTACACTATTAGAGACCCAAAGACACATACACCAAACACTACTACCTTCATCAGCAAGGATAGTATCATCAAGCTATTGGACCTATGCCTTACCACACACTTTACCTTCAACAACACAACCTACAGACAAACCAACGGAACACCCATGGGATCTCCAATATCAGGGTTCTTAGCAGAGGCAGCAATGCAAAGACTCGAACAAACAGCTCTGCCAACCATCCAACCCAAGCTTTGGGTCTGCTACGTGGATGACACCTTTGTCATCACTAATCGAAACAAATTAGAGGAAATCTTCAAGATCACCAGTAATACCCTTACTGCCATAAAACTCACTAAAGAGGAGGAAAACAACAACAAACTGCCATTCCTAGATATCACAGTAGAGCGAACAGCCAATGGGCAGCTTCAAACCAGCGCCTACAGGAAAACAATACACACTGACCAAATATTGAAGTATAGAAGCAATCATCCCAACATCCACAAACGAAACTGCATCAGAACATTATTTCAACGAGCCAACATGCACTGCAGCACAGAGGAACTACGCTGAGCAGAGGAAAATCACCTATACCGTGTATTCAAAAAGAATGGGTACCCAATGAACACAGTCCGCTGATTTCTCAGGAACAAACCTGACAGGCAGACAAGCACGTCCAGAAACCCTAGCCACTCACCCCTACATCAAAGATATCTCAGAAATGACTGCCAGACTACTCAATCCCTTGGCATCATGATAGCCCACAAACCCACCAACACACTAAAACAGCAGCTAATGAACTTGAAAGACCCTATACAGACAACAAGCAAAATTAATGCCATTTACAAAATACCGTGCAAGGACTGTAACAATCACCACATTGGACAAACAGGCAGAAAACTAGCCACCGTGATACATGAGCACCAACTAGTCACAAAACAACATGACCCTCTCTCACTAGTATCCTTACATACAGATAAGGACACCACTTCGACTGGGACCACACATCCATCTTAGGACAAGGCAAACAGAGACACGCAGGAGAATTCCTAGAAGCAGGGCATTCCAACCTGAACTCTATCAACAAACACATCGAGTTAGACCCCATCCACCACCCCCTGAGAGAGAGAATATGAAATTACATCACCCCAGGAAATGACATCACCAACCCAAACGAACGCAAACATATCAATTGAAAGCAGGAATCATGTACACTGCTTCGCCTGAGGCCCACTGATGATGTTACCTGTAGGGTGACAAAATGTCTGGAAATGAACCTCCCAGCTTAGCGAGCAAACCCACATCCAGATCTTCTGTTCTGATTATGACTCTGTGGAGGTTCTTGGGATATTTCTATGTTAAAGGCACTCTAAGTGCACATTTTCATGCCATTAATAAACATTTATACACAAGTCATAATGTAAAAAGAAAATACACTTCAAGAACTGCAGATGTTGGTGAAACGAACAAAAACAAAAATTATTGGTGAAACTCAAAAATGATAGTCACCAGACTTGAAATGTTAACTTTTCTTTCTTCCCACCGACACTGCCAGGAGTACTGAGTTTTCCCAACAATGTTTTTGTTTTTTTTAAAAAAGGAAATGATAAACTAATAGAGAATTACATGAAAGATTAAGAAAAGTAGTTTTTAGTTTAAGTGTTTTAAGACGTATGAAGCAATGGTGGATAAATGGTGATCTCATTGAATACGGAGCAAGTTTGAGGGATGAATGGCCCATTCCTGTTCTTAAATTTGCTACTTTAAATTACAAGCCTTAACATGTTTGATATGCACTTAATACTGAACAGCAGGTGCAAACGGTAGGATTTTTCTTAAATGCATTTTTGCTCAGTGTCATAGAGTAAAGACAGTTATCAAAAAAGTAGAGTATAGTATGGTGACTGAAAGTTTCATCATGTCTTTGAGCATTAAAAGTGTAATTGGAAACTGGGAGCTATATTCTTGATGTATCAGGAATGCTATGATCATCTATAAAACTTGAGTAAGGATCCTTCTGTGGAATAGCTTTTTCCAATTGCTTTTCTATTCCTGTTGGATGTTTTATTGAATTTCTCTTTCTGGAATTTCACTTGAAGCTAATAGAGACTTTTACCATTCAGATCTTTTTAATGTTGTCCTTTTGTTTGGAATGGATTTGAATTGAAGTTCAAAAAATGAAGTTTCCTTCAAATGTATTTTAGTTTAAATCCTAAGCAAAGTACTTTTTCACATTGTGGTAGTGTGTTCAATTTGGAAAGATTGTAGATATATTTATAAACATGCTGTGACCACATTAGTAAATGTTGGATCATTGGGGACATAATTGCACGCAAATAACTAACTAGATATTGAATTAAGGCGTTTGTATGAGATTAATGTATTTTCCCCAAAAACATTAGCTTTATAGGGGAGGGTTGAAGGAGAGCATGGAGTTGAATGGGAAGCTGTGTAGAGGCTGGAATAAAGTTGAGAAGTGGGCAAAATGAAGGGAAGAGGTGAGGAGGCAGTGATGAGAGAGTAAGGGCAGGAGAGGATTTTCTGTCTCTTCCTCACCCCCATCACAAAAAGTGTTTGATATTTAAGGCCTTTTGTAAGTTATGTTCCTTATGTGTTAATTTACAATCTAATTTGTTCTGAGCTTTCCTGAAGTTATCTAATTTTACATTTTACTTGTTGATCTGTACTGTATTGTTTTCTTTTTACACTGAGTTGTTTTGTTTGCATTCATAAGAGAACCTTGGCTTTTATCTGTAACACAGAGAGAGAGAGAGAGAGAGAGAGAGAGAGAGAGAGAGAGAGGAATAAGAACTTCTATATTCGGCTTCATGACCCCAGCAACTGCAGGAAAGCTGAAACTACAAATCCTAGTTCTGTGGGAGCCTGACCAGGCTGCTTCTATTGTTCCAACTTGTTTTAAAAAAAACCCAAAGCCACGTAATCTATTTACTTTACTAGCTTTGAGCCGACAGCTCAGTATCTTGGTCTCAACCTTTCTTCACAAAAAAAAGGACAAAACACACTTAAAGCCATGGTATCATCACACAGATCTGGAGCTCCATTGGGACGGATGTAACTAACATTAAAATATCTTCAATTCTAATAGTGGCCTGAAGTTTGTTGCTTAATAGTGTATTATCAGTTAGATCTGTCCGATTGTCTACAGCAATACTGCTAGAGAGCTATGTGAGATCATATCTAACAAATAGCTGAAAACCCACGTAAACATCTGTGCTGTTGCTAATCTCTTACCATATGAAACTTTTTGAAACTGATATAACTGATATGTTAAACAAAATCGTGTCGGAGCAGGGTGTGGTTAGCTTGGGCATGGCCAAGTGTCAACAAAGAAAATAAAAAACAAAGGCTTGTCCCAACATGTCCCAGCAGTAGTCCTGCCCCAACATGTCCCAGCAGTAACTGAATTGGGGGGCAGTTGCACACGAAACTGCAGGAAATGCCTCTTTTATAAAAAGATATAAACAGCCTTGTGTAATTACACGGGAGAGTGCCTGCTGCACTACCTAGTGTGTAAGCACGCACTCGGGATTGCTGGGCTCCCCTGCCACGTGGTGAGAAGCAATCAATAAAGGATCTTTAATACTTTAATTTTTTCTTGTTCTCTCATTTTAGTAGGAAAGCCAAGCGAGCTTTAACAAATTTAGATGTAAACAATGAACCAGTTTGAGTTGGAACCTCACCAGTAGAATCACCTACCCAGCTAACCAGTTATATTGTTTCATTATTTTAAAGCTCTCTATTAAGCCACCTGTCAGCCTTCTCCTTTCTAGATAGAGGAACATTAGCCTTTCCAGCCTTTCCTGTTTGATGGTGGGAGCACAGTGGTTAGCACTGCTGCCTCACAGTGCCAGAGACCCGGGTTCAATTCCCACCTCAGGCAACTGTATGTGTGGAGTTTGCACATTCTCCCTGTGTCTGCGTGGGTTTCCTCTGGGTGCTCCAGTTTCCTCCCGCAGTCCAAAAATGTGCAGGTTAGGTGAATTGGCCAAGCTAAATTGTCTGTAATGTTAGGTGAAGGAGTAAAACGTAGGGGAATGGGTCTGGGTGGGTTGCTCTTCGGAGGGTTGGTGTGGACTTGTTGGGCCGAAGGGTCTGTTTCCACACTGTAACTAATCTAATCTAATCTAAAATATAAATCCGTCAGTTCAGGCATCATCCTTTTATAAATAATTTTTGTAGGTTTTCCGATGACGAGAGCTGTTCACAGTATGCTTTAAGTGTAGTTCTATATTTAGTTAACATAACATTCCAAGCAATTCCTCTGGAAATTAACCTCCAGCAGTTTAACTTGGATTATTCATGATGTTACGATACATTGTATTTAATATTTCTGAGAGGATTCAAATTTTGATTGTAGAAAAATTGATTGATTTCAAGTCTTATGGAAATAGCCTGGAATAATTTCTTTAAAAGAGGTCAATGACAGATCACTGTAAGTGTTGGAGAATTTTTTTAAAGACGTTTGTATGGAAGGCCTTCTCAGTTGAGCTCTCCATTTTCTGCAAGGAAATCCTCTTTATTGAGTTCAGGGTGAAGCCCTACCTGCTCTTCTGAAAGAGTTCAGAAATGCCAACCCAAAGGACTAGCCACACTACCATACATCAGGAGCATTTCTGAACTGACAGCCAGACTACTGCGACCACTAGGACTCATAACAGCACACAAACCAACAGCCACGCTCAGACAACAACTCACTAGAACAAAGGACCCGATACCCAACATGAGCAAAACCAATGTAGTATACAAAATCCCATGCAAGGACTGCACAAAACACTACATCGGACAAACAGGAAGACATTTAACGATCCGTATGCACGAACACCAACTAGCCACGAAACGACACGACCAGCTATCCTTAGTAGCCACACACACAGACGACAAGCAACATGAATTCGACTGGGACAACACTACCATTATAGGGCAAGCCAAACAGAGATCAGCCAGCGAATTCCTAGAGGCATGGCACTCACCCACAGACTCTATCAACAAACACATTGACCTGGACCCAATATACTGGCCACTACAGTGGACAGCTTGAACTGACAACCGGAAGCAGCAGAGACAGGCCACTATAAATGCCGGAAGAAACTGCACAGAAGCGCTTCACAGGAGGCTCCCAAGCACGGAGGATGTCACTTAGACAGGGGACGAAACGTTTGCAAGACAAATTCCCAGCTCGGCGAACAGAACCACAACAACGAGCACCCGAGCTACAAATCTTCTCCCAAACTTTGAAGGTTACTTCAGAGTGCAACGCGATCTTGATGGGCCAATGGAACGAAGAATGGCAGAGGGAGTTTGAATTTAGATAGATTTGAGATGCTACATTTTGGAAAAACAGATCAGAGCAGGACTTATACACTTAACGGTAAGGTCCGAGGGAGTGTTGCTGAACAAACAGACCTTGGAGTGCAGGTTCATAGTTCCTTGAAAGTAGAATTGCAGGTAGATGGGATAGTGGAAGAGGAGTTTCATATGCTTTCCTGTATTGGTCAGAGCATTGAGTATTGGAGTTGGGAGGTCATGTTGTGGCTGTACAGGCATTTGTTAGGTCACTTTTGGAAAAGATTTACAAGGATGTTGCCAGATTTGGAGAATTTGAGCTATAGGGAGAGGCTGAATAGGCTTGGGGGTGTTTTCCTGGAGCATCGTAGGCTGAGGGGTGACCTTATAGAGGTTTATAAAATTATGAGAGGCATGGATAGGATAAATAGACAAGATCTTTTCTCTGGGATGGGAGAGTCCAGAACTAGAGGGCATAGATTTAGGGTGAGAGGGAAAAGATATAAAAGGGACCTACGGGGCAACGTTTTCACACAAACAGTGGTCGCTGTATGGAATGAGCTTCCAGAGGAAATGGTGGAGCCTGGTACAATGAGAGCATTTAGAGTTATAGAGTCATAGACATGAACAGCAGGGAAACAGACCGTTCGGTCCAACCTGTCCATGCCAACCAGATAACCCAACCTAATCTAGTCCTACCTGCAAGCAACTGGCCCATATCCCTCCAAAGCCTTCCAGTTCATATACCCATCCAAATGGCTTTTAAACGTTGCCTCCACCACTTCCTCTGGCAGCTCATTCCATACACGTAACACCCTTTGTGTGAAAAAGTTTCCCTTAAGGCCTGTTTTATATATTTCCCCTCTCACCCTAAGCGTATGCCCTTTAATTCTGGACTCCCCGACCCTAGTGAAAAGACTTTGTCTATTTATCCTATCCATAACCCTCATGATTTTATAAACCTCTATAAGATCACCCCTCAGCCTCCTATGCTCCAGAGAAAACAGCCCCAGCCTGTTCAGCCTCCCCCTATAGCTCCCTGGCAACATCCTTTGTAAATCTTTTCTGAACCCTTTCAAGTTTCACAACATTTTTCCAACAGGAAAGAGAGCAGAATTGCACGCAATATTCCAACAGTGGCCTAACCAATGTCCTGTATAGCGGCAACATGACCTCCCAACTCCTGTACTCTATTCTCTGACCAATAAAGGAAAGCATACCAAACGCAGCCTTCACTATTCTATTTACCTGTGACTTTACTTTCAAGGAGCTGTGAACTTGCACCCTAGGTCTCTGTTCAGCAACATTCCCAAGGACCTTAACTATTAAGTGTATAGATCCTGCTAAGATTTGCTTTCCCAAAATGTAGCACCTCGCATTAATCTGAATTAAACTCCATCTGCCACTTCTCAGCCCATTGGCCCATTTGATCAAGATTCAGTTGTAATCTGAGCTAACCTTCTTCGCTGTCTACTGCACCTTTGGTGTTATCTGCAAACTTACTAACTATACCTCTTATGCTCACATCGCAATCATTTATATAAATGATGAAAAGTAGTGAACCCAGCACTGATCCTTATGGCACTCCACTGGTCACAGGTCTCCAGTCTGAAAAACAACCCTCCACCACCACCTTTGTGCCAAATCTGTATCCAAATAACTAGTTCTCCCTGTATTTAAAAGGCATCTGGGTGGGTATATGAATAGGAAGGGTTTAGAGGGATAAGGTCCAAGTGCTGGCAAATGGGACGAGATTAGGTTAGCCTATCTGGTCAACATGGACAAGTTGGACCAAAGAGTCTGTATCTGAGCTGTACATCTCTATGACTCTAAGCTTAGCTGTGGACCAATTTAATCATATGTTATCTGGAACACAGCACCTTACACTTGCCTTTAAGATAAAGTAAAAGTTAGGGTCTAGGCTACCTCCATGAAATATTTTGGTGGGGTTTGGGGTGTGGGAGGGCAAGGGAAATGCTGATTTGGTCTCTAACAGCCCATTTCTTTTCGACGTGATCACAGAAATCCACTGAAAATTATTGTTTTCAAATGGCATGAACTTTCAATTAATCAAACTCCAAAAATAGAATTTCATACTACGTGGAATAATTTAGCCTAAAATGTGCATTTAAAATCAGCTTGTCAAAAAAAAACTGTTGGAGTTAAACTGCTCTAATTTAGATTGCTATGTGACTCCTTAATATGTTACAGACTTAGTGTGCCCCAGTGAAGTATCATCATTCTTGGCTAGCCATTATTTTCTAGTTATTCACTCAGTGCGGCAATCAACTTGTTCATTTGTTTATAGCTTTGTATGTTGGTCTCTATTTTAGGTGTCCACTTTAATGGAAATATGGCAAGGGATGAGAGCAACCAGATTGACAGTTTCTCAATTGCAAGCTTCACGTGCAGCCCTACCAGAGTCTCCTGCAATCAAAGATCTGCTTAGACAAGAAATTCAATTACTGCTTTTAGATGTTCAAAAAAGAGCACAAAAGGAGGGCAGGTAGAGTATTCACAAGATTTCTTTATTCTTTCACCAAGTCATAGAGATGTACAGCTCAGAAACAGACCCTTCCGTCCAACTCGTCCATGCTGACCAGATATTCTAAATTGATGTAGTCCCATTTGCCACCACTTGGCCTATATCCATCTAAACCCTTCCTATTCATATACCCATTCAGATGCCTTCTTAAATGTTGTAATTGTACCAGCCTCCCCACTACTTCCTCTGGTAGCTCATTCCATACACTCATCACCCTCTGTGTGAAAAAGTTGTCCTTAGGTCCCTTTTAGGTCTCTCTCACCCTAAACCATGCCCCTCTCTTTCTTGATTCCCCCACCCCAGGGGGAAAAACCTTGTCTATTTCCTCTATCCATGCCCCTCATGATTTTATACATCTCTCTAAGGTCACCCCTCAGCCTCTGATGCTCCAAGGAAAACAACCCCAGTCTATTTATCGAATAAGGTAAGCTGGAACACTGCAGTTAAACAACATTTTAAAAATAAAAGATCTAACCTTCTTGCTTGATCTTTCTTGTATTTGTTCTGTTCTATAATTTTCAGCAAGTTTCCAGCCCCTTGGTTTGAAGGACTGAAAAACACCTATTGCTCCCTAGTTGTTTAGTTTCATTTGCAATAAGAACTGATTTGCCTTTGAGTATTACTACAGTCTAAATCCTTTGAATTTAATTAGCAGCAAGAAGCTTACATCAAACTATTTATGTAGACTGTAAGATTAATAATATGGAATTGCTTTGATGGTTGTCCCAAGATTTAAAACCTGTTTTTCTTTTATATATTTCTCTCTATAATTTTGGGAGGGAAACAAAAAAGCTCTTCGAGAGGGTGTGAAATGACCACCTACGTTTGTCTGTATTCTTTTCTGATGCTAATAGTAACTATTCTATTATTGAGAAAAGCAAATAATTTAAGAAGAATGTTGATTTTATAGATTTAAAAAAAAATAGCTGCCCTTTCTAATCATCACTAGGGAACATTTTTCAGCAATAGTAAAATTTGTTGACAATTCTCAATCATTTGGAAGAGTATCTGTGTGTAATATACTAATTATGAAAGGAAAAGTTGATGAATACTTAAAGTCCTGAAATATTGTCTCTATAAAAGCAGGGAACCTAAGAGTAACTAGATAGCTTTCCAAAGAGTCAGCAGAAGAGACAATGAGACAAATTCTGCACTACATCATTGTGATTATAGCTGCTAGAGAGAAGAGCAGCCAAGAGGATGTCTACCATGCACCTTGATGCGTGTTGTAACCAAATAAAAAGCACATGAACAGAAAGAAGATGACTCATTTGCATCTTCTGTGGTGACTTTGGGCTTGCTGTTTTCTCCAAGAATGCACTTTATTCATTATATTTCTAGAAGTACATTACAAAACCTTTTGACTTGAAAACCACCAAGTGTAGTAAAATGCAATTTCCTTTCCACCATGTTCACTTTTAGATGTCTCAATATGATTGCAATGCCTTTGATTTTTACAGTATAGATTCCATGGCAGGCAGTGTATGAGCAAAGCTTTTCAAATTGAATATTTCACCGTGTGCAAAATAATCAACTTTTCTGTACGCCACGTGTACCTCTGAGATACCTTAATACAATTTCAGCACTCTTGATATTCACAATTCCTTGTCCGGCATACCGTCTGAAGATTTATACCGTTTCCATCCCTTGGTGTATTATGACTCATAGGACTTAGGCACTGACTTTTCCCCACTGGGCGTCTCTGGCAACTGCTCCAATCTGTAGTGCATCCCTCAGAACATGGTCTTAGATCTTGGAATGTGCCAACTTGCAACACAGGTGAAGAACAGCTCTTTGCAGTGGAGGTCCAGTGAGTTTTGCAAAGATCAAAATGCGTTTTTCACTATGCTGATGGTCCTCCAGCTCTAGTTGATGTTAATCCCAACGTCCATCCCTGACAACAGTCTGTAGAGCATAGAGAACAGCATCATGAAGCCACTTCGGACACACCGCAACAAAATCCATCACTTCTCTCTCTCAACCTTCTTTCCAAAGGCACTTTCCAAAAAGAGATGGACACTGTCTCTTCCACACCAAAGCCACTTTTAGGGCAAAATATGGAGGGATGAGAGACTCTGGGCATGTAGGAAGGAAGGGTCAGCTTTCTTACCAACATCCAACTTGCATCTTGGTGCT
Organism: Chiloscyllium punctatum; assembly: GCF_047496795.1. Classification (NCBI taxonomy): domain Eukaryota; kingdom Metazoa; phylum Chordata; class Chondrichthyes; order Orectolobiformes; family Hemiscylliidae; genus Chiloscyllium; species Chiloscyllium punctatum. The sequence continues at coordinate 99,190,910 of NC_092745.1, read as the reverse complement.
TGATTGAAAGTTCTGGTAGTTAGACATTTGCCAAGTGGCTTATGATTGAATGAACTGAGACCACATCATTCAGCCCCTTGAACCTGCTATCCCATTTAAAAAGATCATGGCCAATCTGACTGTAACCTCAATTTCACATTTTCCCTATCCCTGAGTACCTCTTACATCTGTGCTTAAATAAAATATATTCAGCTTTGGTTTATAACTGTTCAAAGACTCTGCTTCCACTATTTTGTCCTTTCAGAGAGAGAGTTCCAGACTTCTAATCCTTTGAGTCAATAAATTTTGCTTAATCTCTACTTTAAATGTGTGACCTCTCATATAAGCAGAGACTTTGAGATCTTAATTCTCCGATAAGAGGAGACATTCTCTCCACATCCAACCTGTCAGGATTGTGTACGTTTCGATCGCATCACCTCTAGCTCTTCTAATTTCCAGTGGTTACAAGCCTGGCTTATCAAACCTTTTCCTCTTTAGATAACATGCTCATTCCAAATATAAGTCTGGTAAATCTCAGGACTACTTTCAACATACGTGTATCCTTTCTTAAATAATGTGACCAGTATTGTGCACTGAACTCCTAATGTGGCCTCGCCAGTGCCCTGCATAGCTGTAGTATAACTTCCCAACCTTTTTATTGCTGGAAGAATTAAATACATAGGAGCATTCCATTACGTCCTGGGCTGTAAATTTTCTTTGTTCTTTGTTCCATTACCTTTCCTCAATACTTGCTCTATCCACATACTAATCTTCTATAATTCATTCATGTAGACACCAAGCTCAAACTGCATTGAGGATCTGTGCAATCTCTCACCATTCAGTTAATATGCTTATTTTTAATATATCATGCCACGATAGACAGTTTCATGTTAGAACATCGAACAATACAGCGCAGAACAGGCCCTTTGGCCCTCGATGTTGTGTCAACCTGTGAACCATTCTCCGCTCGACGCCCCCCCACACTATCCCAAAATCATCCATGTGCTTATCTAACGATTGTTTAAATCTCCCTAATGTGGCTGAGTTGACTACATTAGCAGGTAGGGCATTCCATGCCCTTACCACTCTCTGCGTAAAGAACTTTCCTCTGACATCTGTCTTAAATCTATCACCCCTCAACTTGTAGTTACGCCTTCTCATATAAACTGACGTCCTCATCCGAGGAAAAAGTATTTCACTGTCTACCCTATCTAATCCTCTGATCATCTTATACGTCTCTATCAAATCCCCCCTTTAGCCGCCGCCTTTCCAATGAGAACAGACCCAAGTCTCTCAGCCTTTCCTCATAAGACCTTCCCTCCAGACCAGGCAACATCCTGGTACATCTCCTCTGCACCTTTTCCAATGCTTCCACATCCTTCCTGTAATGGGGCGACCCGAACTGTACACAATATTCCAAGTGTGGCTGCACCAGCGTTTAGTATAGTTGCAGCATGATATTGTGGTTCCGGAACTCAATCTCTCTACCAATGAAACCTAACACACCGTATGCCTTTTTAACAGCACTATCCACCTGGGTGGCAACTTTCAGGGATCTATGCACATGGACTTCAAGATCCCTCTGCACATCCACACTACCAAGAATCTTTCCATTAATCCAGTACTCTGCCTTCCTGTTATTCTTCCCAAAGTGCATCACCTCACATTTAGCTACATTGAACTCCATTTGCCACCTCTCAGTCCAATTCTGCAGTTTATCCAAGTCCCCCTGCGACCTGTAATGTTCTTCCAAACTGTCCACTACTCCACTGACTTTAGTGTCGTCTGCAAATTTACTAATCCATCCACCTATGCCTGCGTCTAAGTCATTTATAAAAATGACAAACAGCAATGGTCCCAAAACAGATACTTATGGCACACCACTCATAACTTGACTCCAGGCTGAATATTTTCCATCAACCACCACTCGCTGCCTTCTTCCAGAAAGCCAGTTTCTGATCCAAACTGCTAAATCACCCTCAATTCCATGCCTCTGCATTTTCTCCATCAGCCTACCATGTGGAACTTTATCAAAGGCTTTACTGAAGTCCATGTATACCACTTCAACTCTCCTACCCTCATCTACATGCTTGGTCACCTTCTCAAAAAACTCAATGAGAGTGGTGAGACACGACCTGCCTTTGACGAAACCATGTTGTCTATCTGAAATCAAATTGTTGCTTGCTAGATGATTATAAATCTTATCTCTTATAAATCTTTCCATAACCTTTCCTACAACAGAAGTAAGGCTCACTGGTCTATAATTACCTGGGTCATCTCTGCTGCCCTTCTTGAACAATGGCACAACATTTGCAATCCTCCAATCCTCTGGTACTAAACCTGTAAAAAATGACGACTCAAATATCAAAGCCAAAGGCTCTGCTATCTCCTCCCTAGCTTCCCAGAGAATCCTCGGATAAATCCCATCCGATCCAGGGGACTTGTCTACTTTCACTCCTTCTAGAATTGATAACACCTGTGCGTAACTAACCTCAATCCTTTCTAGTCTAATATCTCATACCTCATTCTCCTCGACAATATTCTCCTTTTCCTGAATGAACACCAATGAGAAATGTTCATTTAGCACCTCTCCGATCTCTACAGTGTCCACACTCAACTTCCCACTTCTATCTTTGACGGGCCCTATTCCTACCCTAATCATCCTTTTATTCCTCACATACCTAAAGAAAGCTTTAGGGTTCTCCTTTATTCTATTTGCTAAAGACTGCTCATGTCCTCTCTTTGCTCCTCTTAACTCTCTCTTTAAATCCTTCCTAGCTAATCTGTAACTCTCCATCACCTCATCTTACCATCTTGCCTCATCAACACGTAAGCCTCCTTCTTCTTAACAAGAGATGCAATTTCTGTAGTAAACCACGGTTCCCTTACCTTATTACTTCCTCCCTGCCTGACAGGGACACACCTATCAGGGACATGCAATATCTGTCCCTTAAACCAGCTCCACATTTCAATTGTCTGCATCCCCTGCATTTTGCTACGCCATTTTATGCATCCTAATTCTTGTCTAATCACATTATAATTGCCCATTGCCCCATCGATAACTCTTGACTTGTGGCACGTACCTATCCCGTTCCATCACGAAACTAAATGTAACTGAATTATGGTCACGCTCTCCAAAGTGCTCACCTACAACGAAATCAAACACCTGGCCTGGTTCATTAGTAAGCACCAGATCCAGTGTGGCCTCCCTTCTTGTTGGCCCTTCAACATACTGTGTCAGGAAACCCCTCCCGTACACATTGGTCAAAAACTGATCCATCCGATGTACTAGAGCTATATAACATTTCCAGTCAATGTTGGGGAAGTTAAGATTCCCCATAATGACCACCCTGTTCCTTTCACTCCTACTCAGAATAATTTTGCTAATCCTCTCGTCCACCTCCCTTGAACTCTGCGGAGGCCTATAAAAAACTCCAAGCAGTGTGACCTCTCCTCTCCTGATTCTAACCTCCGCTCACACTACCTCAGTAGACAAGTCCTCATCAAAAATTCTCTCAGTCACTGTTATACTATCTTTGACTAACAAGGCCATGCCACCCCCTCTTTTACCACCTTGCCTGTTTTTAATGAAAGATCTAAACCCTGGAACCTGCAACATCCATTCCACACCCTGCTCTATCCATGTCTCTGAAATAGCCACAACATCGAAGTCCCAGGTACCTATCCATGCTGCAAGCGTATTTCGGATACGTCTGGCGTTCAAGTAGACATGCTTCAAACCAATTTGCTGTCTGCCAGCACGTTCCTGTCACCCTGAAATCTTGTCCCTGTCCTTCCTACTCTCATCCTCCTGTGCACTGCAACTATACCTCCGGTTCCCATCCCCCTGCTGAGCTAGTTTAAACCCACCCGAATAGCACCAGCAAATTTCCCACCCAAGATATTAGTACCCCTCTGGTTCAGGTGAAGACCGCCCTGTTTGTACAAGTCCCACCTTCCCCAGAATGAGCCCCAATTATCCAAAAACCTGAAACCCTCCCTCCTGCACCATCCTTGCAGCCACGTGTTTAGCTGATATCTCTCCTTATTCCTTGCCTCGCTATCACGTGGCATGGGTAACAATCCAGAGATAACAATGCTGTTTGTTCTAGCTCTCAGCTTCCACCCTAGCTCCCTGAAGTCCTGCCTTACATCCCTATCCCTCTTTCTACCTATGTCGTTGGTACTAAATGGACAACAACTTGAGGCTGGTCACTCTCTCCCTTCAGGACCCCAAAGATACGATCCGAGACATCATGGACCCTGGCACCTGGGAGGCAACATACCAACCGCGAGTCTCGTTTGTTCCCAACAAGCCTTCTATCTGAGCCTCTAACTATTGAGTCCCCAGTGACTAACACACTCCTCCTTACCCTCCTTCTTTTCTGTGCAACAGGGACAGGTTCTGTGACAGAGACCTGGGCCCCACTGCTTGCCCCGGTAAGTCGTCCCCCTCAATAGTATCCAAAACAGTATACATGTTTTTCAGGGGAACGACCACAGGGGATCCCTCCACTTTTTTACCCTTTCGAACAGTCACCCAGCTTTCTTCTTGCTTAGGAGTAACTACTTCCCTGTAGCTCCTATCTATCACAGCCTCTGCCTCCAGAATGATTCGAAATTCATCCAGCTCCCGCTCCAGTTCCCTAAAACTGTCTTGGTGGAGTGAGAGTCGGGTGCACTTCCTGCAAATGTTCTTGGTTGGGACACTAATGGTTTCCCTGACCTCAAACATCATGCAGGAGGAACATTGCTCTCCCTGCACTGCCACCCCTGTTAGTCCCTTAGTCACAAAGTTAAAAAGAGACGCTTACCTGATATGTCCTTGGTCTTTAAGGTTAGAGGAGGTGGTTGGGTGGGAGGCCCTACAAAGATAGGGTCTCAGGTTGAGAAGACACTGACTTATGTAGCAGGATGGAAATAAAAATAAGAAGTCCCTCCTTCCCCAGAAATCTTTGCTCTCTGACTTCAAATTTAAAAGCACAAATCAGTGATTCACCGCTCCCAGCAAGCCCCTGGTGTAAGCTCCCGCCCTTCGAGTTGCTGCTGCCGCTATTCTCCTACTCCGTAACCGTCTGATTAGATTTTGACAGTGTGTTAAGAGAATGATATGAGAAAGTCTACTGTTTCCTTTACCATCAAGGCCTCTCCAATGTTTCGTGTGGACCACTGCCTGATGGTCTCAGAGTCAAACCTAACTTTTCTGCACAAGTGTTTCTGCAGGGGTTAGATGGTATGATGTAGTCAACTGCTGGGAATGTTCCATGGCAACCTATCCTTAGTGACTTTAGAGGCATTTCATGTTTGTTTGCCAAGAATATATTCCCAATTTAATGTGATATTTATGTATCTTCTCCCTAAGAGTACAGTTCACTTTTGACCTTGAAATGTAGAGCAGGGTGATTTAAGTAATCGCAATAGAACAGGCGTGTGGAATGGACCAGACAACTCACTGAGCGGCCCTTATACCTGATGACCAGATTCTTGCCCACAGTGACAAAGCATGATCACTTGTAAATGCCCAGGTTTGGTTTTGCCCATCACTACTTGCTCCTTTCAGTTTTTAATGCTACCTGTGCTCCCTCTGAATCATATCGTCAACACCTTCAGATAGTCTGACCTGGGTGTGAAGAGGAAAAAAGCTAGTTAGCTCAGCACCCGAAGAAAATGGCCTCGCTCTTGCTGTGATTTCCCTTTTGTCATCGAGGCCAATTGAGCTTGTTTTGATGCTCATTGGTCTGCTCGCCAACAGATTTGAGCAGAAAGTGGCGACATTATTCATAAACGGGGGGAGGCTCTGTCCTGCACCCCACAGCCTGGGATTGCCACCCTTATGCCTGCATCATTCTTGAAGGACTTGCCAAAACATTCTATGGAACAAACAACCAGGCCAGATAGAAGGGGCAGCCTTGTTTATTTGATTGGAAAGGCTTCTTATTTTCCAGGGGTGGTCACAACCCTCAGACTAGGTCATTAAAATTTGGCCTGTGATCAGGGACAGGTGGGTGTGACTGGAGGTAGACAGGTATGGCGACCCAGGGATGGTGTACTCATCAGTCATCAAAGAACTGACTACAAAAATTGAGGTGATATTCTGTATGTTATAATATTGAAGGTGAAATAATGTTGATGTGAAATCTGCAATCATTTAAATTCATTCACTCCTTCGACATTTTATTATTCCTTTCCATCACTCATGCCTTGTGATAATTGCTGGGGTCCGGAAGTTTGACTTTTCTTTTAAATAGTGTTTGCAGTACCAGCACTTAATGCCAGTTCTGTTTGGAGGTGTTCCTAGAAATTTAAGTTTAACAGTTCTCATGGGCTGTTTTACTTGCTAGATTCATACCTAATGAGGGATACACCCCTGGAAGGCTGCCAAACCATGGTACTCCAGTTTCAACTGTTATTCTGTCCATTGAAGGTCCTACTTAAACACTTGCTTACTTTTAGAGTATCAGGTGTGGTTCAGTGGGGATTGGTCTTAAAGCAGAGTAGGGGAACCCTGCTCAATGAGTACCCTATTTCTCATTCATCCAATCACTCGGATGTACAGCCTAGATACCTGGCACTGGTACTCGATGTTGAGTCAAATTAGGTTGTTCTCAATCAAGTGGTACTCAGAATGACATTTTGGACAAATTGTACCTTATGTTAATGGAAATAACACTTATCCAGAATAGTAGCAGCATGAAACAGCTTCCCAAACTTGTTCTTCAAATCTTTGAAATACTTTGCCTTTCCACAACAATTTGAGGTAGATTGGGCACTTTGCAGGATCACTCATTTGCTAGTCTGCATGATATGCAGGAGCAATAATCTGAACAAAGGCCATTGACATGTGTTATGGACTAGGCCTGACCCCTCAAAGCATTTTCCAGCAGGTAGCCCAGACTGTAACTTTGCTATTTGTTTCAGGTAAGTGTACAGTGGATATTCCTGATTTAGTTGGTCCGACTGCTAAGTTTTAAACAAACAATTTATATGAGATTACAGAATGAAATACAAAGAACAGAAAATAGAATACTGGTTTAATTATCCTATCAAAAACCTGACCAACTATCCTGAGTTAATGATGCTGTTCCAAAAGTACTTGCATTAATCCCCATAAACACCCTCTTGGCACAAAAGGTAGAATCAAACAAAGGCTTACAGGTTTTAAGCCAGAGAAAGTACCAGGCTGAACTTAATGGCAGCAGCCTTTCTTCATACACCCTGCTGCTGAACTAATTCTATTCTAAACAAATGCTAGCTACACAGCTAGCTGGCTGCTCCCCTTTGATTATATCTGTTTTTAAGACATGAAAGCCTTCAGCTGGAAGCATTATATGTTCGGGCTAAACAAAGCGGGCCCTAATAAACCTTTAAAACCCAGCCCTTGTTGGAGCCTGGCCAATTACCCCTCTCTTGGAAAAAAAAAACTCAAGGGCACAATAAATTTGAGAGAAGGACCAGCTTTGAGACACATGGATGCTCATTTTGATGCATTTATCTTTTAGAGTCATAGTCATAAAGATGTACAGCACAGAAACAGACCCTTCAATCCAACCTGTCCACGCCGACCAGATATCCCAACCCAATCTAGTCCCACCTGCCAGCACCCGGCCCATATCCCTCCAAACCCTTCCTATTCATATACCCAACCAAATGCCTCTTAAATGTTGTAACTTATTAGCCAAATCAATGTAAATTCCAAACTCTTGAGGCACCAGCAAAGAACCCTGCTGTACTCCATGCATCACCTCCTTCCAATCAGGCAAAGGCCCCTTTATGCACGCAGTCTGTTTTCTACCAACCAGCCAGACCTTTATCTGTGCTGATATGTTGCCCCTAAGCCATGAGCTTTTATTTTCCACAATAACTTTATGTGGCACTTCATCAAATGCCTTTTCAAAAAAAGTTCTGTACCACATAAGAATTATCCTCAGGGTGATATGTTCCAGCTTATTTTACTATAGCTGGCATGTGTCATGGAGATAGATTCTTACCATCTGTTCTGCTGCACTGTAAGTTAATGTTCCAGTCAGATTTTAGCACAATTATGTCATTGTATCTGTTTAATTTTATAGAATTGATGTGAACCTTGGGTTTCACTACAGTCAAGGTACTGTATCAATATGCAAGTTGTTTGTGTAATAAATTTTGAAAGTGAGAGCATTTATAGGATGTGATCAGTAATTTGGGTGGAACGTTGAGTAAATAGAGGGACAGGAGTAGGCCATTCAACCTGTTGAGTCTGCATTGGCATTGAATATGATCATGGCTGATGCAACACTTCAATACCTTTTTACCTGCACTATCCCCATAATCCTTTACACTAGTTGTAATCAGAAATCTATCAGCCTCTACTTTAAATATATTCGAAAGACTGAGCTTCCATGGCCCTCTGGGTTTGAAAATTCCAAAGGGGCACAAACAACCCTTTCAGATAAAAGTGCTGTTCGTATCTGTTCTAAATTGGATTCCCCTTATTTTTAAATTGTGCTTGTTTGCATTTACCCTGAATTCTTTTTAAGTATTTTGTCGGCTTCAATGAGATCACTGTTCAATCTTAAACTCTCGAGACAATATATGTCTAGTTTGCCTACTGTCTGTTCAGAGGACAGTCTACCAACCTAGCAGAAAAGCTGACAAACCTTTGTTGCACTCCCTCCCAATTGTAATATCTTTCCTGAGATAAGGAAATCAAAACTTCATGCAATACTCCAGGTGCAGTCTGGCCAAGCTTTTATATAACTGAAACAAGATTTCACTGCTCTTGTGACAAGGCTAACATTCCTTGAGCCTTCCTAATAGCTTGCTGCACTTGCACATTCACTTTCAGCGATTTATTATCTAGGGTACCCAAGTCCCTTTGCACATGTACACTTTCCAACCTTTCATAGTTTGTTTAACTATTTGTCCTGTCCATTTGAGGTCAACATTTAACATGGCTGTAGAGTAGAAGGACCTCTCATTACAATTGCTTTTAAACTAATAGTATTACGTTTGGTACATACCTAGCTTCACAGAGAATTTATTGACGAGCTCTTCTGAATGAAATAATATTGAATGGGAATTATTGTATCCCATGGAATTAATATTTGTAAATCTGGAATCAGACCCCTGGTGTGAGATTGTAAATTGATTCTAAAATAGGGAAAAGAAATATCATACTTCCCTTCTGAAGATCAGGTTTGAGTAGAGTAATCATTTTTATCTTTATGAAACTTAGGATCATTGACCCAATTTTGCATTAACCCAAGATATACCTGTCGGGATCTTTTGATGTTATTAGATATAAAGATTTTCTACATTCTAGAGCATGATCAGTTTTTATTATGAGAAAAGAGTTTGTGATTAAAAGTGTTATAAACTGCAACTAATTAGCGTGTTGGTTTCCATCTAAAGAATATAATTTATATATCTCAACAGATAATGAGTTTTCCTGTTTATTCCAGCCTTACAGTAGGTCATGGTACATTCATAGTGTAAAATTGCTTCCAATTGGACATCTGTTGTATTTTTAAAGGGCTTGAGATTCCCAAGGGTTTGAATTTCACACAGATGGAAAAGAAGTATGGAGAAATAGAGAGTGGAATAAACCATATTATTTTACTATTACCACAACCATTTGTAAAATTTAGCATAATAATAGGCTGACTGGTTTCTTTGTCTGAGTCATGGCTGATACAATTTCTTTTCTTTAGGGATAAGAATGATGCACTTGCACCTTATAATCCTGATGTCGTCAGTTTTGCAATGGGACAAAGTAAAGTTCAAAACACCATGAATAATCCTGCAAGCACAGTGAATTTGATAAACCAGCAGGTGGGACTAAGAACCTTTGAAACCAGCAACAGAAATGAGAATGGAAGGTTGGTAAGATTAGACAATATTACAGGATTTTTCCAATGATTGTGTTATAATTGTATGTCTAATATAATTGAATTACATCTTGTTCTTGTGATGAGGGCAATGATATTGCACCTGGGCATTTGAAGTCAACATATAAAACCTCAATGTTTTACAGCCCTAAGTTATTTGTTATTTTCTACTTATAGTCCACAACATATAGTACTTTTAACCTTAATTTCACACCTTACCACTAGGCTACCATACAGGAACTTTGTCAACAGTGTGACATTTTACTGATGATTTGTGCTTGAGATGAATTAAATTCCAAGGGTTCATTTAATAATTTGTGTTCAAAACCTCTGGTGGTATTAATTTGCTGTTCGGTTTGCCCTGTTCCATATCCTCCTAGCCAGGTATGACTGATGATAACTGCTCTTCCCACATTTACAAAGGTGTACAAGCCTTGCTTTTAGCTGTGGTTTAGTATAAGAAATGTTGTATCAGAAGACTTGATGACATTAATGTCATTACCGTTACATTGGTCTTCATGCTGCATTCTTCACGGTGCGCTAGGTTGCAGTATTTCACAATGTAAGTGATATTGGTTTGTTCGTGAAGTCAGACCTGGAGGCTAATAGGCTGATTAAGCAACCGACACAGCATCCCCAGGAGGAGCATTGTGGTTTTGGCAATTCTGTTTGAGCGGATAGCAGTTGTTGAATGGTAATGAGGCCTACCATTCTATCATGAAAGAACTGGAATTAAGGTTCTTCTTTAAACTGTTTTCTAAGAGATGGTTCTGGGCTACTGCTGAGACAGCATGAAGATTTGAAAACTTCCTGCCTAATCTGATACATCAGCTTCTGGAAGCCTGAAGATTAGAGAGCTGAGTTAAGTATTGTAGCCGTTGCCTGTGAACTGAGATGGTGACCCTTATTAAGGTATCAGATAAGCAGCAAGGAGTCCATATTTATGCCTATGAAATAGCACATTCTGAAAGCAATTTCAGTAATCTGACTAGCTTTGTTGCTTTCTTTTATTTATCCTTGACTTTTTATCCGTATTGTCTGTAAATGGGGACTGAAAACAAATGTTTTTTGGGTTTAAAGCACAGACAATAATCAACTTAACATGTTGTTTAATTTTCTCTCGGCTAAAGTTTTTCTGTATCTAATAAGATTAGGTCTTTTGTTTTAAGATACAACATTGGCCTCTGAAAATTAATTATTGGTGAAGTCTGGGTTAGGAACTATGGAGTGACTATTCAGGGATCTTCAGTTCAATTTTACTGTATTGCAAATATAGAGGTAAAAAATGCTGTTTTGGCTCATCTGTCGAGACTGTAGTGCTGGAAACTGATGAAGTGCTTATGCCATAAATGTCAATTCTCCTGCTTCTCGGGTGCTGCCTGACCTGCTGTGCTTTTCCAGCACTACACTCTCGACTCTGAACTCCAGCATCTGCAGTCCTCACTTTCTCCTACCTGAATTGGTTTATCTGTCTTGGTGTCGTAACAGCACAACATCATAGAAAGAATGTGAATGCTTTGGAGAGATGCAGAAATTATTTCCTACATTGGTTCAAGGGATTATGAAAATCAGTTATGAAGCTCGATTGAAGAATTTTCTTTGAAGGGAAGTCTAAGAGATTTGGTAGAGGTTTGCAAAATCATGAGCAGGCTGGATAGAGTGGACTGGAGACACTATTCCTGCTTGTAAATGGAACATGAACAAGACTGAATCGGGTTAAAGTGATTTGCAAAAGAAGCAATTGTACTGTAAGAAGAATCTTTTTCGCACAGCAAGTATCATTGGTAACAGTACTAACACGATATTCTCTTGGGGAAAACATCCAAGTCTCAGTTTTTATCTGCCACCTGCTTCATTCTACACTGTACCCTCTTCAGCTAACTCACCTACTCGATTGAATCTCTCCCTCATCTCCGATACATAATCTAATTGTGAGATCTCTGACTTTGGTCCTGTCAATTTTACTTTAATTAGTTTCAAAGAGCCTCTGACTTCATGACTAAATATTAACTCAAAGGAAGGAAACTGAGTAGATACGTTTGGGACATCTCTAATGGCAAACAATATGAATGGGATATCTTTATCCCAATCATTTGGTAATCCTAATACTAAGCTTTTAACATGGTCGACAAGGTCTGCTGCCACCTTTCTAAAGCTCCCTGGGATTCAGAATGATATGCACTGGATTTAAAGTGCTACATGCCTAAGCTATTCATAACTTCCTTAAACAGCTGTGCAGTAAAATCTGACCCTTGGTCCGACTGAATCTCTCTGCGTAGCCCATAATGTGTGAAGAAAGCTACTAACTCCTCTACTACCCTTTTTGCCTTGATACTCCATAATGGAATTGCCTCCCGAAATTTGGTAGACACCCCCATTATGGTTAACAAGTACGGGGTTCCACTTTTAGTTCTCAGGAGAGGATCTACACAATCAATTATAACCAGCGTGAAAGGTTCTTCAGATGCGGGAACTGGCAACAAAGGTGCTGGTTTTATTACTGCCTGTGGCTTGCCTACTATTTGGCATGTATGGCACGTAAGCAAAAGTTAACCCCATCCTTGTGCATTCCAGGGCAATAAAATTTTTTTTGTACCTTAGCCTGAGTCTTTCATAACCCCAGGTGACCTCCTACAGGTAGCTCATGTGCTATCCGTAACAGTCCCTGTCTGTATATTACCGGCAACACAATCTGGTACACTTCAGCCCATTTCTCCTCTGCACTAACCTGCCATGGTCTCTTCATCTGATTCTATCTTTCAGATAATAACTCTTCAGAATACGCATCCACACATATATTTTTTACAGGACTAAACACTTCTGTCTGACTCTGCATGTTCAGGTTTTTCCTGCACCATTACATCAAACAGGGTATCCGCTAACTGAACGTCAACTCTTTCATCTTTCTCTTTACCTTTTGCTTTGTGCTGTGACTTATGATAGTGGGATCTGGTTGCCACACAGCCTGGGAAAATACCACGATATTTCTGTTTTAACTTCTCAGTTTCTTGGTCTTCCTTCTCCACACCAAGGGTGTCACTTCCACCTTTGATCCTGCCAAATCATTCCCAAGAACAAACTGAATTCCTGGAACTGACACCCTTGTCAATCACTCCCACTGTAACTTCCCCAGTCTTAAGTTGGCACGCCAACGTGATCTTACATAGAGGCATGCTAAACTTCTGTCCATCTGTCCCACAAATTTACACACTCTTGGGCAACAGATCAGAAAGAGTGCATTTTTGCTCGTCCCTTACTATCAGCGACTGGTTAGATCCTATATCTCTCAAAATTATAACTTCTTGTCCTTCTCCCCCTGTTCTTTGAGTAATCTTTATCCACTGAGGTGAATTCTTTGCAGAGGTCGGGTACTAACTCCATATCCAGCCCCTGCCTAGGCTGTGCACTCTCCTGCAGCTCCTCAGCTCTTCTTGGGGTCTCCTTTACTACCTTCACTGTTGCCACTGGCTTAGCTTCTTTTACCACATCTTTTCCCACAGCGTCCTTTAACGACAGCACTGTCTTTGTGTCCCACTTTACCACAGTGAAAACACCTGAGGCCTTTCACCTCCTTTCCACCGTCCTGTGGTAAAATCTTAACAGTGCTCTCTAGTCTTGGTTTAGTAGTGTAGGATCTCCCCTTCTCCCAACTTCTATCCCTCACAGGACGAAATTCTGGCTGGAAGCTTGTCTTATGCATCAGCATGCACTCATCTGCTAATTCTGCAGCCCTTCTCATTTCCTGACCTTTCTGTTCCTCCACCTGAATTCTTACCATCTCTGGAAGTGAGTTTTTAAACTCCTCCAGCAGAATAATCTCTCTGACAGCCTTAAATGTCGTATTTTCAAAGCATTCTCCCTCGATCAAAATGACTGTTGAATTCTAAAAGAATTGAACCTAAGTCTGACCTGGTTCTTCCTTTGTGTTTCTGGACAATTGTCTATATGCTTCTGGTACCAATTCATAAGCACTTAAAATAGCCTGTATAACCACTTCATAATTTCTTGACACCTCATCTGACAGTGCAGCAAATACCTCATTCGCTCTGCTTACCAATTTAGTCTGAACTAGCTTTACCCATAAATCCTTGGACCACTCCATCTGCCTCGCCAATTTTTCAAATGGAATAAAGTAAGCTTTGATATCTTTCTCATCAAAATGTGGCAAAGTTTTGACATATTGATATATATAACTACCTTCACTTTTAATCTCCATCCTATTAACTTGACTTTGCTGACTAAACTGCAACTTCTTAAGTTCACATTTTCTATCTCTTTCTCTCTCCCTTTCTTCTCTTTCTTTGCTCAGCCAAGAACCTTCTCTCTCTCTTTTTCCTTTCTCTTTCTCTTTCCCTCTTTCTCTGTTTATTTATCTTCTAACTCAATTTTCCTCAATTAGAATTTAAATCTTTCTCTCTCTACTGCATTTGTCTGTTTCTCTGATACACGTAAGTGTTTGAGTAAGCCCTTTACAATTTCAGCTTTACCTTTGTCCTTGATTAAACCCAAATCTAACTTATTTGCTAATTCTAAAAGTATGGCCTTTTTCTTTCCTTCAAAACTTCCTTGGCAAATTTGAGAATCGTCCTCAAATTCCAGAACCTCTTCTGCAATTTTAAGAGCCATTTCTTTCACTTTTAATTTAATTGACCACAAGTCACCAAAATTAAACAAATTGTCTCACCTATGTTTTATTTAAAGATCTGTAAGTGTTTAAATCTGCTGGGAGTTTTTTGTGCCCCCAAATCTATTCAACTCTGTCTAAACCAGTTCAAATCACGGACCCGAGCCCCCAAACTATAATGACACTGGGTAAACTCTCCTGCTTAATTTAAAACCAGCAACACAGAAAATGCAGTTTATCCTATGCAGTAATCTCCAAAAAATTTGAATGGCCAAGAACTATATAACGTAAAAGTTAACAACTTTATTTCTTAAAATATAACAGAATAATTAACCAACCACTATTTACAATTTCTTTCTCTAACCTATCTTTTATCTTTCCTTCCATAATTCTAGTCCGCTAAAACTCCCATTTAAGATTTACAAAACAACACTTATCTCGAAATCAGGCAGCTGTAGGTTCTTGTCGTCAGATCTTCCTGTGTCGTCTTTTCTCCTTGTTAGGAATTTCTGTGTCACGGGTCGAAAAAATACTTTTATGAGCGATTCTTTTCAAGCAGTCTGTAACGTGCTAGGTCTTGGCAGTCCTCCTCTCAACTGTTCAATTTTCCCCTGGTCTTATACCCCAGAGCATTGGATTGTGTCATTGGCTTTTAAGATTGTCGATATACTCAATTGAAACTTGATTGGAAATTGGTATTTTTCCAGGGTATAATTTCAACTGATTGGCCGAATTCAAATTTGTTTTTGTCTCCAGGCAAGGAACTAATTGACCCAGTGTTGCATTGTTGCCTTATCGAGAACACTTGGTGCTGTGTCCGGTAGTTCTGCTGCTTTTCCCTCTCTTAAAGGTACACATACATCTTCATAACAGATTGTCTGTGATTAAATCAGTGATGTTCAACACAGTCTGCAGTCAGCCATGTTCTGTTGATCATGGCAGCGTCTGTCTTCCTTCTTCAAATTTACTAATGTGCTATGTGATCGTTCTCAAGGACTCCTGCTATGAAAGCCCAAGATAAATGGACCTGATCTTTTGACCATGTAGTGCAGTGATCATATCCTTGTGATTTTATGTTCAGTCTATTATCATTCTTCCTGAATGGATATTCATCATAATCTATTTTGCAAATTAATGATCTAATTAAGTGTACCTTCAGTTGTGTGTGGTAGATAAGCTGTCTCACACATTCTGTGCACAGTTGCAGAGGCAGTTTCATCTGATTTGACTTTTTAATATCTTGGTAGTAAAGTAAAATGTCAGCTGATATCACCAATTGAATTTGGCTTTATTTTTCCAACATGAACTACTGCTATTGATTGGCATATTTGCATTTCTTTATAATCTTGAACAAGTCTTATGCTACAGTAAAATGTCACAAGTTGACAGTACAGCATGGGGTCGTTTAGTGTTGCCTTATTTTCAGAGACTTTGATTAATAGTGATATGTTGGTGTAGATAGAAAAGTGGATAGCTAACAGGAGCAACGAACAGGTACAAATAGGTCTCTTTGTACTTGACACGATGTAGCAAACATTCAGTGAGCTGCAGCCACCAGGTACCTGCTTTGATTTATTTGTTGGGAATTTGCCCTGTCTAGTTTTTAAGTAAAGGATGGAGACTTTGAAATGGCATATAAATAATGTGAATTGGGATTTTAATAAGATGCATGGAAATAAAGTAGTCATTACTCAAGACAGGATTCTGGATTCACCATTTACAGCTTGAAGGGAAAATTTCTCTGTATCCAGAATCTGATTTATGTTCTCTCACATTTTCCCATCTTCCTCACCAATACCCATGCCACACCAAAGTGGGGAAATTTCCACCCAGTATTTTAGAGACTTGGTTGAAACAACAGCTAAGATAATTTTAATTGTGTAAGATCAAGATTTTTGTAAGGAACTATTATGAAAAGATATACAGATTTTCAGAAATATGTTTTCCTTAACCTTGACTCCTTCCTCTTTTAGCCTTTCAGGCCTTTCCAATTCCAACTACAAGGATAATATAAATGCCATAAAAGACAAGATTAATGTCAGAAATATTGATGAAGTTGTGGCACATTTGCAGTGAGTATCAATTACATTTTTTGGAGATCTCTGATATTTACAAAAGTATTATCAAATTGCCACAGTGAGTGATGAAAAATATTGTCTTTGTCATTTTTCATATAACTGCTAAATGATTAAAGGGAAGTCCCAGTTATGGCATTTAGGTATTATTGTTAAAACTGCGCCATTTTGGATGATGTTTTGTGGAATGTCATGCTGATGCTTAGAAGATTTTTAAGAGGGGGTTAGCATCCTCTGCACTAGGAATGAAAGAGCCTGTCATCTCTTCAGAATGTACCCCTTACCTTTTTTTCCTGAGAGCTCATCCAAAAGTTGGGGTTGTTAACATCAAATTTTGGGTAAGATCTTTTCTGCTTCCCCAATTCAAACAATGTTACATTTGCCTTCCTTATAGCTTTTGATCTTGCATGTTAGACTTCAGTCATTTACTAACAGAGTCAATTAAGTTCCTTTGCATTCCTACCCTTTCCAACATCTCTCCATTTATGATGTCGTCTGTGCATCTGTTCTTTGTACCAAATGGATGACATTATGTTTTTCCACATTAAATTCCATCTGCCATGTTCTTGCCCAATCACGAAGTCTGTTCAAACCCTTCTGAAAACATTTTATATCTTCCTCACTCAAAAAATTCTTGCTTAGCTTTGTATCATCTGCAAATTTGCGAATATTTCCACATCATCGATACATCTATTGATCTTTGCAGTACCCTATTAGTCACTATCTGCCTGTATGAGAATGATCCAGCTATTCCTATTCTTTGTGTAGTAGTTGGCCCCTTTAAGTTCGAGTGCTGAGGAAGGGTCACATGACATGCTAGTCCAATCAGAGATAGAAGGGAATCTGGATAAGGCATGTACGCCCATCAGTTGATTTGGGGGAGCTAGGTATGTAAGAACTTGTAAGGTACTCTCTAAAGTTTGTAAATGAAAACACTTTTGATAACAAGTCCATCAGGCAGTAGTCAGCATGTAAAGTCCTCAAGGCCCTGTTGTTAAAGAAGAGGGTTGATCCTGTCTGGTGGTTCCTGGAGTAGACTACCAAAGTCACTTGACAGAATGCCTCATTGACAGAACTTTCCATCAAGCGCTAAAGCATTGCTTGGCCTGTTGGGGAGAAGGACAGTACCCATCAGATCCTTCATGTATGCCTGCACACATCTCTTTTGCCTTTGCAAAGAAGCTCTAGAGTGAGATGCAGTGGTTTTTGTTGTGGTTCATCCTGAGTAGCTCCCTGACCCAAGGCCCTGCTGAATGGGCTGTTCTCTGTGACACACCGAGACAAACATCAACTGCACCTGAAGGACCATCAACAAGGTTAAAAACACTCTTTTCTTCTTGTCTGCCCAAAATGTGTTGCTCTTCCAGAGCAAAGAGTTGACCTCAACCAGGTGAAGTTTTAACAAAAAAAGGTGTTGCTGACTGGCATGTTCCAAGGTCCAGGACTACATCCTGAGGGATGCACTGAAGCTTGGGGCAGCTGTTGGTAAGGTGCAGTGGGGAAAGACCATAGACTCAGTCTTTCTGCAAAACATACCCAGTGTCTGCCAAGATTCAAGACCCACTCACTGCCTTAAAAAGAATGTAAATAGTCATTTTCCCAGCTACTGATGGAAGGCTGATGGATCTGTAGTTCCCTTTTGCTCCTTTTGTTTAAAAAGTGGATGAAAATTACAAGCTTCCAGTTTGCAAGAATCATTCCAAAATCAATGGAATTTTGAAAGTTGATTGCCAATACATCAACTATCTCTGTAGCCATCTCCTTGAACACCCTGGGATATCGACTGTTAGGTCTTGGGCATTTACCAACTTTCAGCCTCATTACTTTCTTGAGTACAACCTTCTTACACTAATTTCCTTCAACTCGTCAGTGTCTTCAGACACTTCTGGGTGTCTCATGCTGGGAGATATCTTGTGTCTTCCTTTCTGAAAACAAACACAAAATAACTATTTAGCTTCTCTGCTGTTTCTCTATTTTACATTCTTCCAACTCTGCTTTTAATGATCCACAATTGTCAGACACTTTTTTTACATACCTGTAAGCTTTTACAGTTCAATTTTATAGTTCATTGTTATGCTTTTTGCTAGGTTGTTCATAGCCTGTTCTTCCTTTCCTTATTGGTTCTTGATCCTCTTTCACTATTTTAACAACATTTCCAGTCCTCAGATTTATTACTATTTTTGGCATCTTTATAAGCCTTTTCTTTTAATTTTGTACAATCCTTAATTTCCTTTGTCAGCCCTGGTTATCTGACGTTATGTATTTTAGTAGCTTGGCTGAATGTATAATTGCTGTAACAGTTTGTATTTAAAGACTGTCCATTGCCTGTGTAGTCTTGCTTTTTAATGTATTTTCCCAATTCAGAACGCTCACCTTGTGCCTCTTGCTTTCATAATTTGCTTTCTTAACTTTTAACTTAACTTGCTTCAGATTTGACTACCTCAAAATCTTACTTTATGTTTGAAACTATCATATTGTGGGCACTCATCCCTTGTACAAACAAAATTAATAATAAGCCCTTTTCATCATAAGGTGCAATATCTAAAATAGACAGTTTTCTTATTGGCTCTTCAAAATGCACCACGAGAAAATCATCCCGAAGGCACTCTAGAAACTTGTCCTTTACAGCTTTTGTGCTCAATTAGTTTACCTAGTCTATATGCAGATTGAAGTCATCCATGATTGTTGTGCTACACATGCTTCAAACTTTATTCATTTCCTATTTTATACCTGCCCCAAGTTATCACAAAGTCCTTGAGTTCCTCCCTCCCGTTTTGTGATTTAGAAATATTTCTGGGATGTTACTTGCAATGTTCTTTACTGTAGAGGATATAAATGACCTGTTCAGTTCTTCTGTGATTTCCTGACTTTCTATTTTTCAAAAGGACCAATGTTTAATGTATTTTTAAAAAATCTATAAAAATTGTCACTACTCATCTTTATATTTCTGCTGTCTCATGTACTTTATTTTTTCCCTTCCTCATTTTAGAAATCATTACTTTTCTTCAAAAAAAAATTGTCTAATCCAACCTGTCCCCTATCTTCACACAATTGTATTTTTTCTTTAAATTTAATGCCATAATACTTATAGTTTAGTACACATGGTGTACCCTCCCCTTAGTTTTTTGTTGGAATGTATCTGTTTTGTGCATTCTAAAATATTCCCTTAAATATCTACCTCTGCACATCTGTAACCTACCTCTTGGCCTAATTTGCTGGTTCACTTTAGCTTTTTAATACCCTAAGAATTATCTTTATGTAAGTGTATAATACCAGTCTTGAGCCCACCCTTCACTCTCTCACACTGAACGTGAAGTTCAGTCATATTATGATCAATGCTACTGTTATGGACTAGACCAAACCCCCTCAAAATATATTCAGAAGATGGTCTAGACCCTAACTTGTTCTTATTTTGAAGGCAAGTGCAAGATTCTGTATTCCAGATGCAATTTGATTGGCCAAACTACTCTTCTTTAAATAAAACACACTTCATTTTTACACTACAGTTAAAATACAGACTTTTTAAAAAATTGAATGAACTGCAACTCTATCGAAAATAGTTGATTTATATTGACTACTAATTAATTGTTCCAATATAGTACCATCCCATAAGTACATCATTAGCAAAGCCTGAAATGTCGACTTTCCTACTCCTTGGATGCTGCCTGACCTGCTGTGCTTTTCCAGCACCACTCTAATCTAGACTCATCGTTAGCAAAGGCAAGTTCAGTAAAATAGATAGTCTCACAAGCAACTCTCCAGAACAGGAGGAAAAACATTGAGAAAACTGAGAGAGAGCAGCAGGGAGAGATGTACTACAGCTTCCGAATCCCAGCAACGTCTACTAAGAAACTAAAACTAAAAACCTTGGATCTGTGTGAGCTTGACCCCATTCAGGCTGCTTTTGTTGCAACCTTAAAAATAAACCCCAATGCCTCACAAGCTGTTTACTTTAGGGGTTTGAAACAGACCGATCAGCATCTCTAATTTCGATCTTTCTTCGTTTTTAAAAAAAAGGACAGAATACATCTCTTAAAGCCATAGTGTCATCAAGCTACCTAGAGGCATATTAATTATGAGGGAAAGCAGAATTGAGGATTATCAGATCGGCATGGTCTCATTAGTGGAGCAGACTCAAAGGGCTGAATGGCCAAATTTTGTTCATGTACCTTGTGATCTTATGGTCATTCATTAATCTCATCTCATTGTACAATACCTGGTCTAATTAAACTTGCTCTCTGATTGGCCTCAGAATATTTCATTCCAAGGAACTATTGTGAAGACCTTTTGCATGAATTTCTCATCTAGGCTACCTTTATCCATCTGATTTTTGTAGTGTATATATGAATTAAAATCCCCATGATGCATTTCTAATAAGCTCTCATTATTACTACTTTACACTCTGCCCCACTGTAAGGTTACTGTTTGCTATAAGCCATTCTGTCAACTGGCTTCTTTCCTTTATCATTTCTCATGTCTACCCAAGCTATTTTTGCACTCTACTTCCCTGAACTTAGGTCATTCCTCTGAATTATGTTCATGCCATCAGTAATTATTGGCTCTAAAAGTGATTTTAAAAAGTACATGAAATCCTTGATTTAATAAAGAGTACAAAAACAGGAAAGTTATGATAAAATGCTAGTTGAAACTCAACTAGAGTATAGTGATCAGTTCTGAACATTACACTTTGGGAGAGATCAGAATGGTTTCAACAAGGTGGAAAATAGATCTGAGAATAGTTTCAAGAATGCGATACTTCAGTTACATTAATAAATTTGATTGGGATTATTCTCTTCAGAAGATATGGTTGAGAAATAACTTGGTAAGAAGTGTTCAAACTCAAGAGAGGTCCAGGCAGGATAGATACAAAGAATAGGAGAAAGTGAGGACTGCAGATGCTGGAGATCAGAGCTGAAAATGTGTTGCTGGAAAAGCACAGCAGGTCAGGCAGCATCCAAGGGGCAGGAGAATCGATGTTTCGGGCTTGAGCCCTTCTTCAGGAATGAGGAAAGTGTGCCAAGCAGGCTAAGATAAAAGGTAGGGAGGAGGGACTTGGCGGAGGGGCATTAGAAATGCGATGGGTGGAAGGAGGTTAAGGTGAGGGTGATAGCCGGAGTGGGGGTGGGCGCGGAGAGGTCAGAAAGAAGATTGCAGGTTAGGAAGGTGGTGCTGAGTTCGAGGGTTGGGACTGAGACAAGGTGGGGGGAGGGGAAATGAGGAAACTGGAGAAATCTGAGTTCATCCCTTGTGGTTGGAGGGTTCCTAGGCGGAAGACGAGGCACTCTTCCTCCAGCCGTCGTGTTGCTATGGTCTGGCAATGGAGGAGTCCAAACCTGCATGTCCTTGGTGGAGTGGGAGGGGGAGTTGAAGTGTTGAGCCACTGGGTGGTTGGGTTGGTTGGTGCGGGTGTCCCAGAGGTGTTCTCTGAAACGTTCCGCAAGTAGGCAGCCTGTCTCCCCAATATAGAGGAGGCCACATCGGGTGCAGTGGATGCAGTAAATGGTGTGTGTGGAGGTACAGGTGAATTTGTGACGGATATGGAAGGATCCCTTGGGGCCTTGGAGGGAAGTAAGGGGGGAGGTGTGGGCGCAAGGTTTGCATTTCTTGCGGTTGTTGGGGAAGTTGCCGGGAGTGGAGGTTGGGTTGGTGGGGCGTGTGGACCTGACGAGGGAGTCACGGAGGGCGTGGTCTTTTCGGAACGCTGATAGGGGAGGGAAGGGAAGGGAAATATATCCCTGGTGGTGGGGTCCGTTTGGAGTTGGCAGAAATGACGACGGATGATACAATGTATATGGAGGTTGGTGGGGTGGTAGATGAGGAGTGGGGTTCTGTCCTGGTGGTAATTGGAGGGGCGGGGCTCAAGGGCGGAGGACCGGGAAGTGGAGGAGATGCGGTGGAGAGCATCGTCGATCACATCTGGGGGGAAATTGCGGTCTTTGAAGAAGGAGGCCATCTGGGTTGTTCGGTATTGGAATTGGTCCTCCTGGGAGCAGATGCGGCGGAGACAAAGGAATTGTGAATATGGGATGCCGTTTTTACAGGAGAAAGGGTGGGAGGAGGTGTAGTCTAGGTAGCTGTGGGAGTCGGTCGGTTTTGAGTAAATGTCTGTGTTGATTCGGTCACTTGGGATAGAAATGGAGAGGTCGAGAAAGGGGAGGGAGGAGTCTGAGACGATCCAGGTAAATTTGAGGTCGGGGTGGAAGGTGTTGGTAAAGTGGATGAACTGTTCAAAGAACAGACAAAGTTATTTCCCTGTGGTGGGGGAGTCCAGAGCTAGAGGGCATAGGTTTAGGGTGAGGGGGAAAGATTTATAAAAGAGACCTAAGGGGCAACTTTTTCATGCAGAGGGTGGTACGTGTATGGAATGAGCTGCCAGAGGAAGTGGTGAAGGCTAGTACAGTTGCAACATGTAAAAGGCATCTGGATGGGTATATGAATAGGAAAGGTTTGGAGGGATATGGGCCCGGTGCTGGCAGGTGGGACTAGATTGGGTTGGGATATCTGGTCGGCATGAACGGGTTGGACTGAAGGGTCTGTTTCCATGCTGTACATCTCTATGGCTCGATAATGCCAGGATTGAGAACCAAAGCATGTTGATTTAAGGTGATTGGCAAAAATACAGATGACAGTATGGGATCAGTTTGTTTAAAGTAGCGATGGTTCATATCTGCCTGAGAGGTTGGCTTTCGAAAGGAAATTGAATAATTATCCAAGGAGAATTTGCAGAGCTACAGGAAAAAGACAAGGGAGTGTTACTCTTTAGCATAAGTTTAATAGTCAAAATGGCCTCGTGCTGTGATATAACTATTTTATAATTTTGTTTCATATTTCTACATATAAAATCATAAAACTGACACAAAAGATAGCTACAACATAAATACCTCTAATTGCACCAACTTCAGAAAAGCATCTCTTACTATACCAGTGTGAATTTTCCATTGTCCACCCATCCCATATTGCATAACTTCCCTGAACAAAAAAGTCACTTTACTGTTTAATTTATTATTGGCACTTGTATGTTATGTATTCATAATTAAAATCATATAAAATTGTTTTGTGACTGTCCACACTTACAAAATGACCAAACGACGTGTTCTTCCATCAATTTGTTCTTTATTTTGTGGAAATTCCTGAGTTGCACTGTTACTTGTAACATTACCAATCCTCATTATTCATATTGAATTTAACATATTGGTAATGTTAAGAATGTTCCTTTGATTCAGTAAAACATCTGCAAAAAACTGAGTGTACTTTCAAATACATTGTCGTCCATAAGAGAAAACCAACTGCTGTCTTTTAATCTTATTACATTGACTGTTTCCAAGTGTAATAGCTGCCATCTGGATTGCACTGAATTCCTAGACTCATCAAAGGAATGCAAACTGTAAATTTAAGTGCCAGACTCTAAAGGGAATTCAGTGTAGAAATCCTGTTTTAACGACAAAGGAACTGTTGTAAAATGAGGCTCACATTGAGTGTTGCCGACCAAGACTAGAATGGTACAGAAAATTAAAATAACAGGCCTGCAAAATAACAGACCTCAAATGAAGGTCAACGTGAACTTGAACAGCCACTCTTATGTTATAGTTATCATAACATGATCAAGTTTCATGTAGTGTTTGTAAGAGATAAGTGAAGATTGGATACTAGAATTTTGGATTTAAGTAAGGCAGACTTCAATGGGATGAGATGAGACAGAGTCTCCAGTCGAGTGTGTGACTCTGGAAAAGCACAGCAACATCCGAGGAGTAGGAGAATCGACGTTTTGGGCAAAAGCCCGATTCCTGATGAAGGACCTTTGCCCGAAATGTCGATTCTCCTGCTCCTCGAAAATTGCCTAACCTGCTGTGCTTTTCCAGCCCCACACTGTTGACTCTGGCCTCCAGCATCCGCAGTCCTCACTTTTGCCGATGTGGCAGAGACTGTCCACAGTAAACTGGAAAGTTCTGCTAATAGATAAAACAACCCGGGAACAGTGGAGGGTGTACAAAGAAACATTTAGTTATTCAGAAGCACTTTGTACCCATAAGACGGAAAAGCTCCACCTCAAAAAAAAATACAGCCCTGGGCATCAGAGGAGATAAGGGGTGGGACACCATAAAATTAAATCAAAGGGCTTATAAAAATGTAAAGAATAGTAGATCCCACAGAATAGGACAAAAACAAAGGCCACCAAAGGAATGTATTGGGGCTTTTACTCTAGGACTTATTGCAGTTCTGGCAGTGTCACTACAAACTCTGCTGGAGCAGTTGGTCAATTAGATTGATCAGATCCAGAGGGCTGTTTCCATTGAGGGGCTGAAGACTTGCTGTGCTCTAATTAAGCCTGCCTGTAGTACATTGAGTGTGGAGCAGTATCATTCATAGTGTGTCAGCTAGGCAAGAGGGAAATAAATGCAAATTATGCAGAGGCATTTTTAGGACATCTATCGTCAATCTTTAAGGCATTCCAAAGTGCTTTGCATCTAATGGAGCGTTGTGACTATTACCATGTCTGCAAAGATGACTGCTAATTTATATGCACCAAAGTTTCAGAAGAAGGAATGAGATAAATGGCTGTTGAATTATTTTGTTGTGTTACTCATTAACAGTTTTAAATATTGGTGAAGATAATTGGAGAACTATCATCCTCATCTGAGAACAACTCCCTGG
Organism: Chiloscyllium punctatum; assembly: GCF_047496795.1. Classification (NCBI taxonomy): domain Eukaryota; kingdom Metazoa; phylum Chordata; class Chondrichthyes; order Orectolobiformes; family Hemiscylliidae; genus Chiloscyllium; species Chiloscyllium punctatum. Next base: position 99,165,714 of record NC_092745.1, on the reverse strand, counting down.
AATCTCTCGTGTGCATCTGAAAGGACAGGTGGCACTTCAGTTTAATATCTCATCTGAAAGATGGTACCTTCAACAGTACATCACAACATCAGCAGTGTACAGATGTGCGAGCTTGGATTATGGGTGCAGGCCTTTGGATTGGGGTTTAAAACTATGATCTTCAGACACTGTGAATGTAGCACTGTTATTGACTACAGACAGTAACACATCACCATAAACCTCTGATCTGTTGAATTACAACAATGTGTGTCAAAAGTCATTGCTTGTTTAGAATATTCTTTTATGTCATCAGAGTGTATCCAAGCAAAAGTATAATAAAAGCAGAGTCTTGTGTACCTGCCAGTGTTAAATGTTCAAATAAAAAACACCTTTGTCTGACCTATACCAGGAATACGCCTTCAGTTATGTTTTCGATCAGATGCATTAAAGAATGTCTGATAGAGGGTGTCATTTACTGATATGCTTGTGTTCAGTTTAATATGCTGAGGTTTTACTTATACTGTTGTGAGGTGGTGTCTCCATTGTTTGATATCTACAGCCATGTCAAGATTAGAAAATAGACCTTTAAGGGGAAAAAATAATGTTTACATCCACGTTTTTAGCTGCAAACACTGAGATGTTGGACAGTGATAAACTGAAGATAATTCAAATAATTTGAGTATGTTTGCATAGATCTGTAGAGATATTAGGCACAATATGTCATTGATAATTTTTGAGCTTTTAAATGTTGGAAATAATGAATTTAATTTTCCTGTTCTTTGATTCTGTTTTTCGTTACTGTCTAGATACCTATGGTGAAAGTGTCCGGAAACCGTTAGGTTTTACAGGGATGTAGTATTCAGTAGAGAGGGTGCAAATCAAGTCTTTTATATAAAAGAAGCTACTTTAATTATGCTGTTGTCATTGAATCCCAGTCAATGACATCTGATTACTCAAGTTAGCAAGGAACTGTTAACAGCAGTATTTAATTATTGGTCTTTACCTTGTATGGAAATTTGAAATATAATTGGTAGATGGTTAAAAATCACACACCACCAGGTTATAGTCAAACAGGTTTAATTGGAAGCACAAGCTTTCGGAACGCCGCTCCTTAATCAGGCACTCCGAAAGCTAGTGCTGCTTCCAATTAAACCCGTTGAACTATAACCTGGTGTTGTGTGATTTTTTAACTTTATACACCCCAATCCAACATCGGCATCTCCAAATCATAATTGGTAGATGTTATCCAAAATAATTTGGACAGTTTATACTGCATCTTTCAGTGAGGATCTGAGTAGTTCAGCTTCCATGTTTAGATACTTTGATAAATTCTTTTGGGTTTTAATGATATGTATGTATCTTCTCCAGATCTATTTTACAAGAGGAATGCAACACTTTGGAGAAACATATCCAGTTCCTACAGGTAAATGGCCTTAAAGAGTCTGATATAATTCATTAGTTACATAGTCTATGATACTGATTTATTGAGCTCTAAGTTCACCTCAAAGGCCTTGCTTGCCAAGATCCAAAAAAATTTCCATGTTCTGTGACGTTTGCCTGAAGAAGTAGAATTGCCTATACTAATTGCACAAATTTACAGAAAGTTAACTTTCAGTAAAGTCCTATATTTGGACATTCCTGTATTACTGTAGAACTAGTTACTTGCAAATACAGAAATTTCTGTAAATAAAGCAACACTATCCCAAACTCTATTTTTACAATCACCCAGGAATCCTGCATATTCACTTCACAGATATGACTGGAATATGATATTCTGCATATCAAGCTGGCCAGACAGCATCCGAGGAGCAGGTGTATCGGCTTTTCACGAAACGTCAATTCTCCAGCTCTTAGGATGCTGCCTGACCAGCTGTGCTTTTCCAGCACCACACTCTTTGACTTTGATCTCCAGCGTCTGCAGTCCTCACTCTCTCCTCCATTCTGCATGTCAAATCAGGAAATATATTAGTAACATTTTCTTCATAATTTAGTTTCAACAATTGTCTAAAATTATGAAACTCAGATGTTTGAACTAGCAAATCAGTAGTTTAAAAATTGATTGTGTCCTTGTATTAGTTCCATCATGAACTTTACAAGATGGTGTTTCTTTAATCTAGAAATTACAATACAATTTTAATGGCTTCTGTTATGAAAAGAAGAACATAAGAACTAGGAGCAGGAGTAGGCCATCTGGCCCTTCGAGCCTGCTCCGCCATTCAACCAGATCATGACTGATCTTTTCGTGACCTCAGAGCCACTCACCCGCCCTCTCACTGTGACCCTTAATTCCTTTACTGTTCAAAAGATTATCTATTATAGCTTTCAAAACATTTACTGAGGAAGCTTCAACTACTTCACTGGGCAGGGAATTCCACAGATTCACAACCTTCTGGGTGAAGAAATTCCTTCTCAATTCAATCCTATATGTGCCCCCCCCTACGTTTGAGGCTACGTCCTCTTGTCCTAGTTTCACCTGCCAGTGGAAACATCCAGTCTACTTTTATCTATTCCCTTCATAATTTTATTTGTTTCTATGAGATCTTCCCTCATTCACCTAAATTCCAATGAATATAATCCTAGTCTACTCAGTCTCTCCTCAAAAGCCAACCCCCTCAACTCCGAAATCAACCTATTGAACCTCCTCTGCATCCCTTCTCGTGCCAGTATACCCTTTCTCAAGAAAGGAGACCAAAACTTCTTACCATATTCCAGGTATGACCTCACCAGCAACCTGTACAGCTGTAATGTAATCTCTCTGCTTTTAAACTCAATCCCTTTAGCAATGAAGGACAAAATTCCATTTGCCGCCTTTATTACCTGTTGCACCTGCAGACCAACCTTCATGCACAAGGACACCCAAGTCCCTCTGCACAGCAACATGTTGCAATTTCTTAGCATTCAAGTATCTCAACTGACTTTTTCAAGGCAAGTATAATGAGTAATGATGTAAATATTGATTCTTTAAACCATTCCAAGTATGAGATATTGGGGATGAGAAAGGAAAAGATGGAAGAAATTCCACAAGTATCACACCTTTATTTGGAATAAGTGGATGAATACAACAACAGTGCTTTCATATCCAGCTCAATTTGCTTCACTTTAATCCCATGGGCCAGATATGTAATCTTTGGCCACAAAATACTCAACACGGGCTAATGTGTAATTTGAGTCATAGTGTAATTATCCATGGTAATACATTTACTATTTAATGTCAATTTAACATGATCACTATAATTGTATAAAACTTTTCATTAAGAAATCTCACAGGCAATCAAATACTGAAACAATTATTTAAACGTTATTACATATAGCAACCAAAATAAGATCCCTCAGTAAAGAAGTTAAGCCTCACAACTCAACTTGATTACTACCAGGTTAAAGATGAAATTTAGTATGATTCCTCCCAACTGTGTCTAGTCTCTGGACATGACCTTGTTGTTTTCCAGAGTTCTATTCTGAGGATTCCGGAATTGAATTCTAAGTTTGTGGCGTAACATTATTGTTAACCCTTTAGATTCTTTCATCCAAATTATTGACTAACTACACCTCTTGAACCATTAAATCTGTAGCTTGCCACCTTATCAGAAGTAGTTCCTTTGTTTCTTGTTACATTTGGCATTGACTGTCCTTTTCAAGACACAGATTAAGATTAACTCCTCAAATACTTCTGCAGAGTAATCAATTGTCTTTGTGGCATAAGGCACCTATTTATCAAGCAGTTGTTAAAACAGTTTTGTTCCTGTAGCTTTGCCTTCTCCTCCCACACGTGGCTTAGTGCTTTCAATTCATGTATACATTTGTCCTTGTTCCTTAATAGTTTATTCCAGAGTTATTGCTGCTGCTTTCAGTCTGTGAACAGTTATTAAAGTTCTGAAGTTTACTCTATCACCCATTCCTTTATCTGCCCTACCGACTTTTTCTCCTGATCTTTACCTCCACCTATCCACTTACCCTCCCTCACCCCACCCCTGTCGTCATCATAAAAATCAACTTTTCCTAGCTCCTTGCAGTTCTGAAGAACGGTCACTGAACTCAAAATGTTGACTTCACTTTTTCTTCACAGGTGCTGCCCATTGTACTCTGTTGTTCCAGCAGTTTTTGTTCTGGTTTCTTTTGATTGTCTGTTGTTTTATAGTTGCAAGAGTGCTGAGTTCATAAATACACAGTTCTTTTTCAACTTCACCTGGGGAGACTTCAACTCTTTACTTTTTTTTTTATTTTCGAAAGAGTATATTTCAGAGCAATTACATTCCATAAGCCACAATGAACCAAGTTACCAAAGGAGGTAGCCAGTTGAAATCAAGACCCACCTTTGGGATGAATTCTGTTTAAAAGTTTTCATTATCAGGACTAGCATTTTAGCAGATTGTGTCTGTTTAGCTAGCACTACCCTTTACAAATGTTGGTGGAATACAGATATTAATTTATGATACCAACACAACAAAAGCAGAAACTACACACAAAGAATGGTCGATGTCTGGAACTCTCTTCCACAAATGACAGTGGTGACAGGCTCAGTTGTTAAGTTTAAATCAGAGATAGATAAAGTTTTGTTAAACAAAGTTGTTAAGGGATATGAACCAAATGCAGGTATACGAAATTAGGCCACAGATCAGCCAGAATCTCATTGAATTTTGGAATAGGCTCCAGGGGCTGAATGGCTTACTCCTGTCCCTATATTCCAAGAAACAGAAAGTCTCAGTAAAATTGCAACGTGTTCGAAATCCATCAGTATACATTTGTGGGAAACTCTAATGCTGTTCTGATAAAATCATAGGATATTTACAACCTGTGAAGAAGTTACTGATCAGGAGATAGTGAGGACTGCAGATGCTGGAGAGTCACATAAGTCATTGACCCTGTTCTCCATGCAAGAGAAATTTAGCTAATATCACTTAGTTCCCTTTTTCCTATAGCCCTGCAATATTTATTTCTGTTCAGATAATTAACCAATTTCCTTTTGAAAGTCTACAATTGAATCTATTTCCACCACATTTTCAGGGAAGCTATTCAAGAGATTAGCCGCTGATTGTATTAAAATAAAAAAAATTCTCTCATGTCACCTTCAGTTCCTTTGCTACTTTCTTGAAATTTGTGTTCTCTGGTTCTTGATGCTTCAACTCTAGGAATAGTCTATCTGTTATGTTCAGAATCCTCATGATTGTGAACATCTCCATCAAACCTTCTCTTTAACTTCACTATGGAGAACAACTTCCCCAATCCCCATCTAAAGTACCTCATTACTGGAACCATTCCTGTAAATCTTTTCTATGTCATCTCTTATGCCTTCATATCCTTCCCAAAGTGTGTTGAATTAGACATTTTATTCCAGTTGAAGCCAATCCAAGATTCGCCATAATTTCCTTGCTTTTTGTACTCTCTGCCTCTACTTCTAAAACCCAGGATACCCCCTTTTTTTAAATCTGCTTTCTCAACCTCCCCTATGATCTGTGTACATACAGCCTAGATATCGCTGTAGCTACATCCTATTTAGAATTATTAGATTAGATCAGTTACAGTATGGAAACAGGCCCTTCGGCCCAACAAGTCCACACCGACCCGGTGAAGAGTAACCCACCCAGACCCGTTCTCCTACATTTACCCCTTCACCTAACACTACGGGCAATTTAGCATGGTCAATTCACCTAATTATATCCTTCATTTCATTCCTTGTCCTCATTTTTCATACCAAAATGTATAACTTTACACCCACTGACTTTACGTCATGACTGCAGCACTCAACATCATATGCTGTGTGAGTCAAAAAGTGTGGCGCTGGAAAAGCACAGCACCTGAGGAACATGAGAGTGGATATTTTGAGCATCAGGAATGTGGAGTGGGGGGGGCAGTGGGCAAGGGGGCTGAGAGATAAATGGGAGGGGGTTTGGCTGGGGGAAGGTAGCTAGGAATGCGATAGGTAGATGAAGGTGGGGGCTGATGGTGGTTGGCTAGAGTGGCGGGTAGAGCGGATAGGTGGGAAGGAAGATGGACAGGTAGGACAGTTCAAGAGGGCGGTGCCGAGTTGGAGGGTTGGACCTGGGATGAGGTGGGGGGAGGGGAGATGAGAAAACTGGTGGTATCAACATTGATTCCATGTGGTTGGAGGGTCCCAATGCAGAAGTTGAGGTGTTCTTCCTCCAGTTGTCAGGTGGCTAGGATTTGGCGGTGGAGGAGGCCCGGTACTTATATGTCCTTGGCAGAGTGGGAGGGGAAGTTCAAGTGGTATCTCTCACCCCCTTGCCCCCCCAACATTCCTGATGAAGAGCTTATGCTTGAAACGCCGACTCTTCTGCTCGTGATCCAACCTGACCTGCTGTGCTTTTCCAGCACCACACTTTTTGACTCTGATCTCCAGCATTTGCGGTCCTCACTTGTTCCTACTCAATTAAATGCTGTGTGTACCATTCTGCCTGCTTATGTCCTCTTGAAGTACAGGAACTATTCTAATCACACATCACAATATTTACAAGTTTGTTATCTGCAGTTTTCTTAAGTTGTGCCTTGTACTTCCAAGTCAAGTACTTCCTTGTACCCATTATTTTTATACTCCCCAGCTAGATGGCATCATTAAATTGCAATGTAATCAGAAAAGAAGACCAATCATGAACTTTGAACATAAATTTTGCTTTTTTGAACTGGCAACTCCAGCAGCTGCAGCTTGTCAGGAGAGTTTGAGAGTATAAAGCTCAGATAGATTGTTGGCAAGGTTTCCAATGTTCTTCCATCATTACACAGGAAACCTTTTGCAAATGGAAAACATCTTCTGACACTTTGACAAATGCCAAATCCATCTCCTTTTACACAACTAAAAATGCTTTTTCAGTCAACCATGGATTTCAGAACACCACTAATTGAAGTTGTAGGCAATATCCCAGTTTATTGAAATGACATGCAGCTTTTTAAGAGTTGTGTTGGTAGATTAAATCCCAAAGCTATGTCTCCAACAACAGCAGCTGTTATGTACCTTATATTAGCTGAGGTAACAATTTACTTTCTTCAGCTTCAATTGGCATGTTGTCATGGGAATAATCTGAGTGACAGTGATATTAATTAATCATGACTGCGGAAGTATTCTGGGCATTCTTGAAACCTGCCATAGTCTATTGACAAATTTCATTTTAGTTTTTCAGGAAAACTGATGGAAAATGTTTTTTCAGAACAACTTCTCTTTCAGCAAAACATTTGAGCAGTGTTTTATTAAAATAACATAACTCCCATTTGCCAAAATGGTGTGCAGTTTTTTGACCAATGCTTGTCACAGAAGAAAGGGGCTAATATCTCACTAGTTATCACAATTTATTTGAAGACTTCTGTATCGAATTCCATATGAAGAAATTAGTATTGAAAGTATAATGGGATGACACAAAAAAAGATCTTCACGACGTAGAGTTAGGGCCCTTTGACAACTTCAAATACAGAAATTGGAGATCATGGGTCAGGCTGTGCAAAGTATACTTAGAATAGAGAAGGAACAAAATAGCTACAAAGACTTCAAGAGAATAGTGTAAGAATTGAAGAGTTTAACAAAAAAAAGTAAAGTGATGGAAGAATAGTGGAAGAAGGATAAATTTGAAGTGGTACTGTTACTCAACCAAATTCAACGGATTTGATGAAGCTATCCGTTGTTGAAGAGCTCGAGTTATGTTTGTTATGCTCTAATTGTCATGCTCCACTCTGTTTCTTTTGTCTGTCATCTTCCTCAGCTGTGTGTGGGAGAAATTATGTCTCATTAATTTGATTGAGTTTTTTTGATGAGGTGACAAAAAGGCAGAGTGGTAGATGCTGTCTATATGGATTTCAGTAAAGCATTTGACAGGGTTCCATATGATACACTGGTTAGTAAGGTTATATCACATGGGATCTAGGGGGAGGTAATTAATTGGATACAAAATTGGCTTGAAGGTAAGCGACAGAGTGGTGGTAGAGGGTTGCTTTGTGGTTTGGAGGCCTGTGACGAGCAGTGTGTCAAGGGTCGGTGCTGACTGTTTTTCGTCATCTTATATACATGATTTGGATCTGAATATAGGATGATGTTTAGTAAATTTGCAGATGACACCAAAAAGGTGGTGTAGTGGACAGTGAAGAGGATTATCTCAAGAGTTCAATGGGACCTTGATCAGATGGGTCAAGGAGTGGCAGGTGGAGTTTAATTTTGATAAATGTGAGGTTTTGCATTTTGATATGGCAAATCAGTACAGGACATATACACTTAATGGTAGGGCTCTGGGGAGTGTTGCCAACCAATGTTTATAGGGATGTTTATAGGGTTTGAGCTGCCGGGAGAGTCTGAATAGGTTGGGGCTCTTTTCCTTGGAGTGTCGGAGACTGAGAGGTGATTTTAGAGGTTTATAAAATCATGAGGGACATGGATAGGATGAATAGCTAAGGTTTTTTTCCAAACTTCCAAACTTGAGTCTAAAACTGGAGGGCATAGATTTAATGAGAGAGGGGCAAGATTTAAAAAGGACCTGTGGGGTAACCTTTTCACATAGAGGGTGGTGCCTGTGTGGAACAAGCTACCAGAGAAAGTGGTGAAGGTGGGTACAATTACAACTTCTAAAAAGCATCTGAATGGTATATGAATTGAAGGGTTTCAACGGATATAGACCAAATGCTGGCAAATGGGATCCTGTCAGATTCGGTGTCTGGTCGGCACAGAGTTGTGCCGAGTGTCTGTTTTTGAGCTATATGACTCTATAATTACGCTGTCCTTAATCTCCCTTCCCACTGCACTACAGTTTCTGAGTCCTGGGAGAACAGGTAATAAATCAGAACAAGAGAAATCATTAAGAGCAGCTTGTGACAGGGATTTTCAAAGCCAGATTGGAGAAAGTGACGAATTGTGATTCTTAGTGAGATTGTGAGATTTGATGACCCAAAATGTTTTAAAGTCTGGAGAGAATTGCTCCAAAATCCATAGTGATCTGTCTTTACCACATTTGTTACTTGATGTGTGCTGTACGGGTGTTTGATTGCAGTCTATTACCCATGTTAATCTCGCATTTATTCTGCGTGTTAGAAATAAGGTGCACATGTGAATTGTATTACTGTTCTAACTTTGTATTGTAAAGTTTATTGTTTTGTTCCAAATTCTGGAATCTTCAGACTTTATTCTCTTAATAAATCCCTGAATCTCTTTCTTTGTCTACTTCAAAGCTAGAAGATTCTGGTCCTTAGCCAGATTACAACATAAGTTTGGTGATCTGGACCGAGATCAAATCAATATTTATGTTAGATCCTTTGCAATCTCAGGATATCGCAAATATCTTTATAGCCACTTAAATGGTGTATTTTCAAGTGTACTCCCTGCACATTTTTTAAAAAATGCAGCAGTTAATTTTCACAAAGTATTTTCATACACAGGAGTGAGATAATATTCTAATTATGTTGATTGAGTGATAAATATTGGCCAGAACACTAGTTTTCTTTAAGCTATTACTTGGAGATCTTTTATGTCCAACAAAGTGAGTCCAAGAAACATGCAACATTTCTCAGTTCTGCACTAAAATGACTTGATTTTAGTGGACTTAAGCACGTGTAATGAAGCTTGAACTCTCACTTCTCAGAAAAGACTACTACCACCGAGCCATAACTGAGACCTTAAAGACATTAAGGACAAGACTGAAGAATATCTAAATTCATAAAGAGTGCATAATGGATCATGCAATTCAACTGTGATTGTGAATGCTGAAAGGCACAAAGTCTGGTTATGCACATATTTGGCAAATAGGAAGATGTTTGTGGCTGTAGGAGGTCAGGCATCTTAGCTCCAGCACATCTGCAGGAGCTCCACAGGGTAGTGTTCCAGGCCCAAGCATCTTCAACTGCTTCATCAAAGACCTCCCTTTCATTATAAAGTCCAAAGTGGAGATGTTTACCTATAATTGCACAATAGTCAGCACCATTTGTGACTCCTCAGATACTAAAGCAATTTATGTTCAAATGCAATGAAATCTGGATAATATCCAGGATTGGGCTGACAATTTGCAAATATTTGTGCCACACAAATGCCAGGCAATGACTGTCTCTATTAAGAGCCTATCCAAACCCTACCCCTTGACATTCAGTGGTGTTGCTATCACCGAATCTGGCACTGTCAAATTCCCTAGAGGTTATTGTTGACCAGAAGCTCAACTGGACTCACCATTTAAATGTGGAGCCTACAAGAGCAGATCAGAGGCCAGGAATACTGCAGCCAAAAACTCATCACCTGACTAGTGCAAAGCCTGACCACCAACTACAAGGCTCAAGTCAGGGGTGTGATGGAATACACCCCACTTGCCTGTTTGGGTTCAGCTCCAACAACACTCAAGAAGCTTGAAGCCGTCCAGGACAAAGCAGTCGCTTGACTGGCAGCACATCTACAAGCATCCATTCCCTCCACAACCGACACTCGGGAATAGCGGTGTGTACTATCTACAAGATGCATTGCAGAAATTCCCTGAAGATGACGAGGCAGCACCTTCCCAAACCCACACCACTTTGATCTAGGAGGGCCAGGGCAGTAGATGTATGGAACACCACCTTCAAATTCCCCTCCAAGGTAGTCACCGTCCTGACTTGGAAATATATCACTATTCCTTCACCTTTTGTGGGTTCAAAATCCTGGAATTTCCACCATAATGACATTTTGGGTCAATATACAGCATGAGGACTGCAACAATTCAAGAAGGCAGCTCATCCCCACCTTCTCAAGGTCAATTAAGGATGGGCAATAAATGCTGGCCAGCCAGCAACATGCACATCCCACGACTGAATATAAAAAAAAAATCAAAATTCAGACTGAGAAAAGGTTTTGAACTTTGGGTGATTTGTCGCAGAAGATGTTTGCTACAAAGTAATGGTGAGTTGGAAAGGAGATTAAGGAAGGTGCAGTTGTGGAGAAGGACAGCTGAGAGGAAAAAGAAGCAGAGTGGAGCATGACAACTAGAAGAGGAATGTGATTAATTGGCATTGGTCTGGAACACTAGTGTTTAGCACTATTACTTGACCATTTCCGCAGATTCACAGATTAGTTGCTCTGTCAACATCGCTTTGTCGTACATAGTTCTATGTTCATTTCTGTGCATTCTTTTGACTTTTGAATTTGGATAATGCCAGAAAAAAGTAGATATCCATTCTACAAGTTAACTACTTATTAATGTTAAGCTTGGTCACTTCCAACTGTGTTATCTTCTGCAGCCCACCTTGTATGTTTGCATATGATGTGTACTGTTTTGTTCATTTTAATTTAGTAGTTAAATTGGGAACTTGCCATTTCATCACAGCCAAAGGTTTACAGTCATACTTTGTTCTTCTAGTTAAATAAAAGTTATTATGCACATGTCTGCCAAGCCAAATTACCGATATCCCGCCCTGATTAACTTCTTAAATGTTCCAAAATGTTCCACAAATGATAGCACAGACATCAAGCAGGGGCTGGAGAGTTGATTTGTGAACGCAGTTAAAAATATCAAAATATCGGCAGAAGTAAAAGTGGTTTCCAAAAGGAATCCTAAAATTTTACGCTAAACTAGCTAATGCTTCTGGAGTCTAAAACAGAATTTTGGAAAGGAGCATTCTTCGTTTAACAAAAAGAAATTGCATTTCCAGCTGAAATAACTAGCAAAATAAATTGAATTAAATAAATATTACAAAAATTTTATGAAGTGTAGCGCATTATTGTTGAAGATAGTTACTCACTAATAGTTAACTACTTTGATTGCCCAGGCTCCATCTGATGGTAAACATTGTTCAGTGCAGGTTTACTGCAGTCGGCCAGGATAACCCGCACCAACTAATTTCTACCATGAGATGGAGCCCATGACTTCAACGGAGAGTAGAAGGTTGCATCAAGGAGTGGCAACCAACTGAAGAAGAAATCCAGGGCTAAGTTTAAAAAAGAACACGCAGAAGCACAAACTGGGGTGACAGCTGGGCCATGCAAGAAGTCTGGAGTCAGGGCAGGGATGGCACAGGGTGTACAGCACTGAAATAGATCCTTCAATCCAACTCGTTCATGCCGACCAGATATCCCAACCCAATCTAGTCCCACCTGCCAGCACCTGGCCCATATCACTCCAAATCCTTCCTATTCATATACCATCCAGATGCCTTTTAAATGTTGCAATTGTACCAGCCTCCACCACTTCCTCTGGCAACTCGTTCCATACACATACCACCCTCTGCGTGAAAAAGTTGCCCCGTAGGTCTCTTTTATATCTTTCCCCTCTCACCCTAAACCTATGCCCTCTAGTTCTGGACTCCCCCACTCCAGGGAAAAGACTTTGTCTGTTTATCTTATCCATGCCCCTCATGATTTTATAAACCTCTATAAGGTCAACCCTCAGTCTCCGCGCTCCAGAGAAAACAGCTCCAGCCTATCCAACCTCTCCCTATAGCTCAAATTCTCCAACCCTGGCAACATTCTTGTAAATCTTCTCTGAACCCTTTCAAGTTTCACAATATCTTTGCGATAGGAAGGAGACCAGAATTGCACGCAATATTCCAAAAGTGACCTAACCAATGTCCTGTACAGCTGCAAAATGACCTCCCAACTCCTTTACTCAATACTCTGACCAATAAAGGAAAGCATACCACACGCCGCCTTCACTAACCTATCTACCTGCGTCTTCACTTTCAAGAAGTTATGAACCTGCACTCCAAGATCTCTTTGTTCAGCAACACTCGCTAAAACCTTACTATTAAGTGTATAAGTCCTGCTAAGATTTGATTTGCCAAAATGCAGCACCTTACATTTATCTGAATTAAACTCTATCTGCCACTTCTCAGCCCATTGGCCCATCTGGTCAAGATCCTGTTGTAATCTGAGGTAACCCTCTTTGCTGTCCACTACATCTCCAATTTTGGTGTCATCTGCAAACTTACTAACTGTACTTCTTATGCTCGCATCCAAATCATTTATGTAAATGACAAAAAGTAGAGGACCCAGAACCGATCCTTATGGCACTCCACTGGTCACAGGCCCCCAGTCTGAAAAACGACCCTCCACCACCACCCTCGGTCTTCTACCATTAAGCCCGTTCTGTATCCAAATGGCGAGTTCTCCCTGTATTCCATGAGATCTAACCGTGTTAACTAGTCTCCCATGGGGAACCTTGTCGAACACCTTAATGGAGTCCATATAGATCACATCTATAGTTGGTGTAGTTTTCACCATGCAACTATAGTATGATGACAGAATCTTGCAATGGATTGTCTAGTTATCCATCTGACTGACTCCTTCATTGGTGAATTGTAAAAGGAGGTGCCTCTTTCGTTGATTCTTAGCCAGATCATTGATGCCGTGTGTGCCATAGTTTGGAATTCATGGTTGCAATCACATTCTTTCCCATCTTTCACCAATGGAGTTGGGACTGCTGCCCACATGTAGGGAGATTCATTAAGGTTCAGCCCTGGGATCTCAGCTGCTGGGCCTGAGTTGAGAAATTGATTACTGTCTATCAGGATAGTGGGCTGATGCTAACTGGATGAATATTCTGGATGAATATTAAATGCTGCAGCTACAGAATGGACTGTATGATTTTAAGCACTTGTTTGGAAGATTTTTCAAATCTTTGTAAGTGGGAAAGTCCGTATTGCTCATGACCTTTTCTGTCACACAATGTGTGGTGTCATCATGGTGAATGGTATCCAGAAGTTGGAATGGATTTAAGCGTTCCTGACAATATCCTCATGGTGGAATTTAGTTGCAAATCCACAATATGTGTGTCATAGCTGCGATCGTGAGTCAGATTGCTAGTCTGCAGCAAAGTACAGATCACTGCTGCAAAATGGAGTGTTCTGGCTCACATTCTAGCAGTAACTTGATCAGTTTCACTGCTTTTTAAAAAATGTTTTGGCAGTTGTTGACGAGGTGTGGTTATTGGGTGAGTGTTTGTCCAGGGTGATACTGATGTACTTTGGAAAAACCGCTGTTTTTCCCCTGCTACTGTCCAGCATAGTTTACTAATATATTTTACATAAGACCAAGCAGAAATTTTATAAATGTAAGTAGCAGTGGTGGTAAAGCAAAAATAAAGGAATTATTTTCTTTTTGTCAGAATTTGCATGGTATATGACATCAGATCTTGAACTGTAAGGTAATTTGTCAGAAGTTCAGATCATTACAGTTACCAACTGCTAAAGATTTGGGGCTTTTGGAATAGTTGGTTGGAAAATCCTTAGTGATTGATTTTAAAATCCCTAACAATTCTCTCCCACCCCTGCCCCACAAACATGTGCAACATTATGCTTGTTTTTCACAAGAATTACAGATCAACAATCTTTTAGAATCATGTTTATCCTCAGAAATATATAGTATCAAATTTGGGCCAAATTTGCAAAGCTACTGTGAGAGTATATCAAAGAAAGTATATGGTAATAAAGGAGAAAATAGTAAGAGAAAATGCATCTTAAAGAAGTTTCCTCTGACATTACAAAGATATACAGTTTATATCGAGTAACCATGCTAAAACTGTCCCGTAGTATCCAGGGTTATGCAGGTTATGTGAGCTAGCCGTGGTAAATGTGGGGTTACAGGGATAGAGTAGGGGTTTGGGTGGGCTGCTCTTTGGAGAGTCAGTGTGGACTCGATGGGCTGAGTGGGCCTGTTCCAGCATTGTAAGGATTCTATGATTCTTTATTCTGTTTAGTCCACTCTGTCACTTTTCTTTTTCTATTACAATAATCCTTTCTCAATCAATAAATGATCATTCAAAGTTAATGGTGTTCAAACTTGTCTCTGATATTAGCTCAAAAAGGGCAATTGAAAATATTTGACTGAACTTTATTCCAGTAAAATAATTGTGTTCAACTAAAATATATGGCAATCTAACAGTGTTAGTCCTGCTATGATCTCTGACCAGACTTCCAAATAATGTTATAATCTAGCAAAGGAACAATTTTGACAAAGTGAGAGATGTAGAAGACTTACTAAGAGATTATAGCCACCCTCCACTGTTTTAACAAACAGCAGTAAACTTCATTATGCAGCATTAGAATAGTAATTCGATACATATGCAACTTATTCTAGCATCCCAGATTATAGTAGCAAATATTGGTGATTGATATTGACTGAACAAACCACAGCACGGACCAAGTAGCAAATTTAATCAATTCAGATCTCATAGGCTTCTTGGTAACTCTTCACTATCACCTCCATACCCCCTCCACCCTCCTAATATTATGTCATGGTGGGTAATCAACTCTCATGTAACTTTAATTCTTTAAAGTTTAAAAGGGTTCCAGTTGCTCACTTTTGCCAGTGTGGTCTTGAAACTGCATCCCAAGTGCTGCTTTGTTGTGCATTGCCTCATTGCCTGCTCCTATTCTGGTTGTTCAATTTCCTTTCTTGAGTCTATCCTCCTCTGGATTCTGGTGCCTTCACTGTAGTACTTAGTTTCAAGCACAACTGACCACTGGCTTCACCAAGCTAGAACTGCTCCCTAGCTTTTTGCAGAGCGTGAATTGGAGAACCAGTGCCTTTGTTAAGGAATGATAATATATGACTGTCTTCCTTTTGTAGGAATGCATAGAAGAAGAACATAATTGCAGCTTGAATTCAATGATGCAAAGTACAATTCCATCAATTGCAGGTATATTTTTATTATGTGTGTTTTGAGTTCTATATCATGCTTACTAATGTAATTAAGGTGGGGTCAGCTGGAGTAAACTGAGAAAGGAGTTTAGTTTTAAAACAAAAAAGACTGTTAATGTACATTGACAGACGTTTTTAAAAAGAACATTCATGACTCAGCAACATCCTAGTGAGGAAGGAGTGTTCTAGGAAGAGGATAAACCAACTATGATTAATAAAGGATGTTATGGACAGTATCAATAAAATCACATAACGTGTCAAAGATCAGTGGTCATTTGGAGGAAAGGGTAAGTTTTAAATGTCAGCAAAAGATGGCCAAAATAACATGAGCAGGAAAATAATAAACTGAGGTTAAACTGGCTAGTAAAATAAAAATGAACAGTATAAGCTGCTTGAAATGTCTAAAAAGGGAGAGAGGCATCAGTGAACATTTGGCCCTTAGCAAATGAGCCTGAGGAACTAGTAATGGCAATCCAGGAAATGGTGGAGGAGTTAAACAAATATTTTGTGTAAGTCTCCAGCGTAAATGATAGAATGGCATTCCAAACTTACTAAATAATGAAGAGGTTAGCAGTGTTTGTTTGAGGTGAAGAGGGGAGGCGCAAGAGGATAAATACTACCTTTATCATTAAAGTATTACTGGGGTTAAAGGCTGATAAGACCCATGGACCTAATGGGTTGCAGCCTATGATAAAGGCCGTATCTACAGTAATTGTCAATGCGCTGGTTGTAATCACCCAAGAATCCTTGTCTACTGGAAAGGTCCATGTGGATCAGAGGATTGCCAATGTAATATCCTCATTCAAAAGGGAGGGAGACAAGAGGGGTAACTATAAGCCGCTTAGCTTGACATCTGTTTTCGGGAAAATGTTATCAAGGACTAATAGCAAAGCATTTAGCAACCTATAATGTGCTCAGGCGAGTAGTTCTCTCAGCAGGTAGGATAGATTTCTAAAAAGCATTACATAAGGTACTACACATAAGGAAAGTTGATAAGAGCACATGGTGTTGGGAGTAGTATATTAGCATGGATAGAGCATTGGCTAACTTATGGAAGACATTTGGGATAAAAGGGGTGTTTTGAGGATGGCCACCTGTAACCAGTGGAATGACATGAGCATCAGTGCTGGAGTTAGTTATTTATGACATATGTTAGTGACATGGATCCACAAAAAGAAATTGCTGGAAAAGCTCAGCAGGTCTTATAGCATCTCTGAGGAGAAATCAGAGTTAATGTTTTGGGTCCAGTGATCCTTCCTCAGAACAAATTTATGGATAACACAAACATAGATGAGAAGGCAAGTAGTGAGAATGACACAAGGAGTCTACAGAGGGGAGTGGGCAAAATCTTGGCCGATGGGAAATAATAAAAAAATGTGAGATTACACACTTTTTGGCAGGAAGAAAAGAAGACCTGAATGTTGTTTAATTATTATATTAAGGGAAAGATTGCAGAAAGTTGCAGCACAGAGGGATTTTGATGTCCTCATACATGATTCACAAAAGACTAGCCTCCAAATACAGTAGGTAATAGGCAAGGCAAATGAAATGTTGGCCTTTATTCCAAAGGGAATGTACAAATTAGACCATGGCTGGAATACCGTAAAGAGTTCTGGTTCTGTATATAAGAAAAGATATACTAAGGTTCACTTGGTTGATGCTTGGGTATGGAAGATTTTTATTTGAGGAGAGTTGAGTAGATTAGAGTTTAGATTCCCTACAGTGTGGAAATAGGCTCTTCGGCCCAACAAGTCCACACCGGCCCTCCAAAGAGTAACCCATCCAGATCCATTTCCCCCTGACTCATTAGGTTAGATT
The DNA here is from genome assembly GCF_047496795.1 of Chiloscyllium punctatum. NCBI lineage: Eukaryota > Metazoa > Chordata > Chondrichthyes > Orectolobiformes > Hemiscylliidae > Chiloscyllium > Chiloscyllium punctatum. The sequence continues at coordinate 99,148,340 of NC_092745.1, read as the reverse complement.
ACTTCCAATGTGGAAACAGGCTCTTCGGCCCAACAAGTCCACACCGACCCGCCGAAGCACAACCCACCCATTCCCCTACATTTACCCCTTTACCTAACACTACGAGCATTTAGCATGGCCAATTCACCTGACCTGCACATCTTTGGACTGTGGGAGGCAACCCATGCAGACACGGGGAGAATGTGCAAACTCCACACAGACAGTTGCCCGAGGCGGGAATCGAATCTGGGTTCCTGGTGCTGTGAGGCAACAGTGCTAACCACTGAGTCACCGTGTCATCCGAGTAGGTCGGGTTTATACTCAAGAGTCAAGAGTGGAGTGCTGGAAAAGTAGAGCAGGTTGGGCAGCATCCAAGGGGCAAAAGCCCTTCATCAGGAATGTACTCAGAGTTTAGGAGAACTAACGGAGACCTTACTGAAGCACTACGATTATTCGGGTTCTTGCCAGTGTAAATGTGGAGAGGCTTTCCCCTTTTCGGAGAGTCTGAAACCAGAACGCATTATCTCAGAATAAAGAGTTATCCATTCAAGTCAGATTAGAGGATTTTCATTTCTCTCTGGGTGATGAATCTGTGGAATTCTTTACTGCAGAGGGCCATCATGGTCTGATTGATATCTATATTCAAGGTTGAGATAGACTGATTTTTAAATCAGTAAGGGAATAGAGGGTTATGGAGGAAAAAGGCAGGACAATAGATTATAAGTAGGCTATCGCTGGAAAAGCACAGCAGGTCAGGCAGCATCTGAGGAACAGGAGAGTTGATCTTTCGGACAGGACCCTTCATCAGATTGATGAACGGTTCTGTCCGAAACATTGACTTCCCTGCTGCTCAGATGCTGCCTGACCTACTTTGCTTTTTCCAGGGCCTCATCTACCCACTCTGACTCTCCAGCATCCGCAGTCCTCACTATCTCATAAGTTGATTAGATTCCCAAAAGTATGGAAAACGGGCCATTCGGCCCAACAAGTCCACACCAACCCTCCGAAGAGTAACCCACCCAGATCCAAACCCCCATATTTACCCCTGACTAATGTACCTAACACAATTGGCAATTTAGCATGGTCAATTTACCCGACCTGCACATCTTTGGATTGTGGGAGGAAACCGGAGCACCCGGCAGAAACCCACGCAGACACGGGAGAATGTGCAAACTCCACACAGACAGTCACCAAGGCTGGAATTGAACCGGGTCCCTGGCACTGAGAGGCAGCAGTGCTAACTACTCAGACACCGTGCTGCCCCCACATTGGTTTGTCAACCACTTTAAATGTTCAATATAATGGAAACAAAGGTTTATGTGCAAATATTAATGTACAATGAATTGGTGAGGATATTCAGCAAACTGTATGTTTAAGAATAACATTAAAATCATATTCTCCTCTCCCTTTTCAACCTCCCTTCTAAACATTTATAAAGTGTGAATATTTTTAGCTATGTTTGTGGATCTTTAAAATTATTAACCCCTTTACAAGCTTGCAACTATAACAGTTTCAGGTAAGAGCCTTGTAGTATTAGAAAGAATGCTAAATCAAAGTAGAGTGTTATTCAATGGCTGATGGTTCTCCTTTTTGACTTCACACGCTGAAAACTATACAAATATGAGAAGTTTGAACGTTGAAGAAGCGAAGAATTAGTAAAACAAAAAATCAGCTGATTTAACTCGCGGTTTGCTTTATATATGCCAGAAGAAGCCCCAGTTTCATCTATCTATGCCCTTTTTTAAACCCTATTTTATTAAAATTTGTAACGAGTTGCTAAAGAATGTTGATGGCTTCAATTCAAAGTCATTTATTGTAATGGGAGATTATTCTCCCTCATAAATTCAAAAATCATTTAATCATTGTCTGATATGTTCCAAACACAATTCTCTACTCGCCTAATACTGTGTTTAAACTGAATGCATATTCTGTTTGGGATAAACAGTAAACATTTTATTTCCCTCATCTGCTAAGTTCTCATCCTTTCCGTTTTGTAACTCATGCCCACTTGTTTGAAAGGCTATAGTAAATAGTCTTAAAAGCTTTTGTTTTCATCCTTAGAGTTGAAAGATGAACGGAAAATTCTGGAACGTGACCTGCAGCAGGCACCATCAATACAAAGTCTATTACAGGTTCACAAACCACCTGGGTGCAGGTCCTCAAAAAGATCCTGCAGGTAACATGTATTCAGAGCAGTTTCTTCCTCCTCAGATCATAGGTGAGCAGGGAGGCTCTGGTATTTTACACCTAAAGTACTTTGCTTGTTTGAGGGATCTGTTCAGCAGATTATTAAATCAATTTAAGGATCCCTAAACTAACAAATATATCATTCTCCTCTTATCTACTCATTAAACTCGCCTAATGCAAACAAATTATTAAACTCTTCCACATTCACAAACCAATATTTACATGTCCTCGTTCAAAATTCAAATTAAAAAATAAACTGCAATTAAAATTATGCACTTAGATTGTAATTACCCATCCTAATTGCCCTGGATAAGGTGAAGGTAAATTGTTTTCTTGAACTGCGGCAGCTGTTGAGTTTTCAGGACACATTGTGCTGTTAGAGAGAGAGAGGTCCAGGAAATTGGGCCCATTGGCAGTGAAGAACCATGAAATAGTTCCAAGTCACGGTGGTATGTGACTTGAGGTGAAATGAAAGTGGTTGTGTTCCCATGCATCTGCTGCCATGCTCTTTTAAATGATAGAGGTTGCAGGTTTTTGAAATGATGTCGGAGGAGCTTTGGTGAGTTACTGCTGTGCATTTTGTAAATGATACATACTACTGACACTTGCCGTCAGTTGTGAAGGGACTTAATGTTGAAAGTGTGGGTGGGGTGGTAATTGGGCTGTTTTGTCCAGGCTTCTCGTTTTTAAGCATGTTATTAGCTTGGTGGTTAGCATAGTGTCGTGGATGTTGTCTACACAGGTGGCCAGAAACTATTGATGAGGATTTGTGCAAAAGATAATTAGCGAAGATAGATTGCAAAGAGTATAGGCCAAACATGTGATGGGTACATGATTGGTTAGAAGACAAGAGAAAGGAAGAGTAAGGATTAAAGGGTTCATTCTCTAGCAGAATATGATAAGTGGTGAGGTCCAGGGATCTGTAATGGAGCCTCAGTTTAACTTCTTGCTATTTTTAAAGCTAGATAAATGAATATGGACCAAAAGTGGGATAGTGTGAGGTCATGCACCTGGGTAGAAAGAATAGAGACTATTTTCTAAATGGGGAGAAAATTCAGAAGTCTGAAGTGCAAGAGACTTGGGAATTCTAGTCCATGATTTTCTCAAGGTAAACTTGCAAGTTGAGTCAGTAGATAGGAAGGCAAGTGCAATGATTGCATTTATTTCGAGAGGACTTGAATATAAAAGCAGGGATGTACTTTTGAGGATCTATAACGTTCTGATCAGGCCACATTTCGAGTGTTGTGCACAGTTTTGGGCCACATTTCTTAGGGAGGATGTACTAGTCCTGGAGCGTGTTCAGAGGAGGTTCACGAGAATGGTCCCAGGAATGAACAGCTTAACAAATGAGGAAATTTTGAGAACTCTGGGTCTATACTTGACGGAGTTCAGAACGATGAAGGGGGATCTAATTGAAACTTACAGAATATTCAATGGCCTGGACAGAGTGGCTGTTGGGAAGATGTTTCCATTGGTAGGAGAGACTAGGACCTGAGGGCATAGCGTTAGACTAAAGGGAAGACCTTTTAGAATAGAGATAAGATGAAACCTCTTCAGCTAGCAAGTGGTGAATATATGGAAGTCACTGCCACAGAAGGCTGTGGGGGCCAGGTCATTGAGTATATTTTAAGACTGAGATAGATAGGTTCTTGATTGTAAAGGGGTTACAGGGATAAAGTGTAAGAATGGAGTTGAGAAACTAATCAGCCATGATTGTATGGCAGAGCAGATTTGATGGGCTGAATGGCCTAATTCCTGCTGCTATGTCTTATGGTGAAACAAAAAGTGCTGGAGATCAGTGGGACAGAGAGCATCCATGGAGAGAAAGCAAGCTAACGATTTGAGTCTGGATGACTCTTCAGAGCTGAAGTGAAGTGTGGAGGGGACAGCATTTATGCAACAGTGAGGGAGGTGGCGTAGGGAAGGTGGAGTGCTGGGGGAGAACAGAAGTGGATACTTCAGATTTAGTGGTCAAAATTCTACATCTGAGTTTATGGATGGTGCTAAGTTAGGAACAGGATGTTCTGTAGATAAAATCAAGTAGTTGCAAAAGGACATAGGAGACTGATCCAGTACACAAAAAGTGTAACAGCTGGAATTCAATGTAGGCATATGAGGACTTTCACTTTAGATCTAATTTAGAAAAATCGGTAATTGCTTCTGAGAAATCTGGATCTGTAGGGGAATAAAACAAAAAATTGTTTCTTCACCCAATTATTGAAACACTCATGCATGAAACAAAATGTAATCAAAGTACTATTGCAGTGTTGATTTTAATCATAAAGATTGAAATTCAAAGATGAACTTATATTCAGTTGCATGTGGCCTTAGTAAGACTCCATCTGGAGCAATGTGTTAGGAACTTGGGCGGGGGAGGGCTAATGGGCCTTAAGGAGAGAAATTGAGAGCAGGATGCATGAATTTGATTTTCATTGTCCTAACCTAATTGAGATGTTACAAACAATGAAGGATTTAATAGGGTGAATGTAAGTAAACAATTTCCTTTTGTAACCAAAGGAATCGTAACAAAACATTATTATTATCTTGAGAGTAGACCTCTGCCATTTTGGAGTGAAATCAGGAAATATTTATTCACACAGAAAGGGTAGCAAAAACCTATTCTTGTAAATAGATGCTGGAACAACTGACATTTTCAAACTTAAGGTTGATAGATTTTTGTAAGGATAAGGTATCAAGATGGGGAAAGTGAAGTTAAGTTGCAAGTCAGCTGTAATCTGCTAGAATGCTGAAACAGGTTGATTGCCGTCTTCCTATAATCGCAAGGATAGACTCCCCAAACTCCTCCCCCTCAGTCTGCTTTATTGCCAAACTTTAATGGCAAAAGTCTAGTGAATATCATGATTTTTCAGAACATGCACAAAAATGAAACGATGTTATGAGTCCCATTGGCAATTTGACTTGGTCAATCAAATTGTACCACAAGGAAAAAATATAATTCACAAAATATTTTAGAGTTGCTCTGCTATTAAAAATGCAGTAAACAGGACTGATTCTGCTCCTGAATTGTGGGAATAGGGTAAATGGTAATGACAATGACAACTTGCTTTTCAGTATTGCCTTTAAAATAAAGGCCTAGACTTTTCTTTCACATTAACAGCAAAAGCTGAGGGGATATTGGAAATGGGGAGGGAGGGAGAGTAGGGTGGTGGTGGAGAGGAGAACTGTGTGCTGTTAACTGAAGGGCAGTCCCAAGAAGACTTCTAAAGCCTGTTATAAATGTGATGACAGGATTCTGAAGTTTGTGACAGAGTGTCGCAAAAGTTTGAAAACGTGATAAATCACTCAAAAAAGCAAGTATCTGTCCTTGCACTGAAAACACTCCTTGGGTGCATTTCAGCTTGTGCTTTACCATTGACTTGCTTTGTGGAAATCTTTGCCGCTTGTCTCAACATTAGGCTCAACTGCAGGAAGAAGCAGCAGCTTACACTGCGGCCTGCTGACAATGTCATTGAGCAGCAGCAAATTAATAGAAGGTCCCAAGGCACTTTTTCAGTGCTAGAAAACAATTGACATTTAGTCCCCTTGAGTGAAGTTACAGCAAGTGGCCAGAAAGTTGTGTATTTGTCAGAGATTACCATGTACAAGACAGGAGTGTGATGGAATACTTTCCACTCATTTGGATGAATGCAACTCCAACAATTCTCAGTAAGACCAGCATCATCCAGGACAAAGCAGCACAGTTGATTGTGAAGGCTGTTTAGGGAGCATTTGCTGATAGTGCTGGACAGGTTTGTCCCACTGAGGCAAGGAGGGGTTGGTAGATTGAAAGAACGGTGCATGACAAGGGATGCGGAATATCTCAGCAAGAGGAAGAAGGAAGCTTACTTAAGGTTGAGGAGGCAAAGATCACACCGGGCTCTGGAGGGTTACGAGGTAGCAGGAAAGAACTGAAGAATGGACTTAGAGCTAGAAGGGGCATGAGAAAAATTTTTAGCAGTTCAGATGAAGAAAAACTCAAAGGCATTCTACACTCAGGTGAGAAGCAAGAAGGTGGCCAGAGTGAGGATAGGGTCGGTCAAGGATAATGGAGGGAACTTATGCCTAGAGTCGGAGAAGGTAGGAGAGGTCCTTATTGAATACTTTGCTTCAATATTCACGACTGAGAGGGACCTTGACATTTTGTGAGGACAGCATGAAACATACTGAGATGCTCAAACAGGTTGATGTTAAGTGCTGAAAATTTTGAGAAACCTAGGGATAGATAAGTCCCCTGGTCCAGACAGAATATGCCGAAGGAAGTGAGGGGAAAGATTAGTGCGCGAATGGCAATGACATTTGTGCCCTCACTGCCCACTGGAGTAGTGCCAGATGATTGGAGGGTGGCAATTGTCATTCCCTGTTTCTAGAAAGAGATTAGGGATAATCCTGGGAACTACAGATCAATTGTCTTACATTTGTGGTGGGCAAATTATTGGTCAGGATTTATGATTACTTGGAAAACTATATAGGTTGATTAGAGAGAGTCAGAATGGCTTTGTGAGAGACAGTCTTGCCTCAAGCCTTATTGAATTCTTTGAGGATGTGACAAAACATATTGATGAAGGTAGAGCAGTAGATGTGATGTCCATAGATTTTTAGCAAGATATTTAATCAGGTTCCCCATGGTAGGTTCGTTCAGAAAGTAAGGAGGCATGGGATACAGAGAAATCTGGCTGTCTGGATACAGAATTGGCTGGTCCATAGAAGACAGAGGGTGGTCGTAGATGGAAAGTATTCAGCCTGGAGCTTGGTGACCAGTGCTGTTCCACAGGGATCGGTTCTAGGACTTCTGCTATTTGTGATTTTTATAAATGACTTGGATGAAGAATTGAAAGGGTGGGTTAGTAAGTTTGCCAATGACACGAAGGTTGGTGGAGCGGTGGATGGTGTGTAGGGCTCTTATAGTTTGGAACGGGACATTGACAGGATGCAGAGCTGGGCTGGCAAGTGGCAGATGGAGTTCAACCTGGAAAAGCGTGAAGTGATTCATTTTGAAAGGTCGAATTTGAATGCAGAATACAGAGTTTAAGGCTGGATTGTGGAGGAACACTGGGATCTTGAGATTCATGTCCATAGACCCCTCAAAGTTACCACCCAAGTTGATAGTTGTTAAGAAGGCATATGGTGTGTTGGCTTTCATTGGCAGTGGGATTTTGTTTGAGCCGCAAGGTTATGTTGCAGCTCTGTAAAGCCCTGGTTGAACCACATTTGGAATATTGTGTTCAGTTCCGATCACCTCATTATAGGAAGGATGTGGAAGTTTTTGAAATGATGCAGTGGAGATTTACCAGAATGATGTGGATTGGAGGGCATGTCTTATGAAGCAAGCTTGAGGGAGCTAGGGCTTTTCTCATTGGAGCAAAGAAGGATAAAAGGTGACTTGATGAAGGTGTACAAGATGATGAGGCGTAGATGGAGTGGATAAGCCAGAGACTTTTCTCCAGAGTGGAAATGGTTATCACGAGGGGGCATAATTTTAAGGTGATTGGAGAAAGGTTTTAGGGGAGATGCTAGAGATTGGTTCTTTACACAGAGAGTGGTGGATGCTTGGAATGCACTGCCAGCAGTGGTAGTACAGTCAGATACATTAGGGATATTTAAGCGATTCTTGGATAGGCGCATGGAAGATCGTACAACTGAAGTGTATGTAGGTTAGTTTGATTTTAGAGTATGATCAAAGGTCAGCACAACATCGAATGCCGAAGGGCCTGTACTGTACTGTACTATTCAATGTTCTAATTCATCGAGCACCTACACATTCATTCTCTCCAGCAGTGTTGCACAGTGGCAGTGTGTACCATTTACACGGTGCACTGCAGCAACCTGACAAGGTTCTTTCAACAACATGTTTAAGTCTACAATTTTTATCACCTTGAAAAGGGCTGTAGATGGAGTACATCACTATCTGCAAGATCCATTCTAAACCACACATACTATCCTGACTCAGAGCCACATTATTGTTGCGTCATTATCACTGTGCTGGTACATCCTCCGTCATAACACCAAATGTACTTAAATCACATGGACTACAGTGGTTAAAGAAAGCTGACTGCCACCTTCTCAAACACAATAAGGGGCAGACAATAGCATCTTTTGCCTGTACCCCCCACAATGACCAAGCTGTTGTGGCAGGGGCTATCAAATTGGAACCACTTCAATATTCTGAGGAAATATTAGAGCAGGTACCAATACTCCAGTTCTCTTGGTGCCACATTGTGGCCTTGCCAGGACCTCAGAGATCTCTTTCACATTAAGATTTAGATATACATATCAGGTGTCTCTTCTACTTTCCTCTCTTCCACTATCCCATCAGGACAAACTGCCTCTAAGGTTGCCTCCTGTCCTAATATCGAACTTGTATCTTACCCTAGCTTCTCTTCAAACTTCTCTCATGTATTTATGAATTAATCATGTCCATGTAATCCACTCCTTGTTCCTTTACTTTTCCTGATCCCTGTGTGAGCTGATATTATTAGTAGTTGTTGATCCTCGGGTACTGTCTCACATTTAATTTTGCTAACGTCGCCCAGCTCCTCAAAAATACCTCTTGCTCCAACTGTCCTGTAAACCTCAAATTCGGTTCCAATGCCGTTTTCCTTTCCAAACTCCTTGAACACACCAATACCTTCCAATTCCATGCTGATGTTTCCCAAAGTTCTATGTTTGACATTTACAAACTGCCCCTCAGTGACATCCTTTGAAAACACAGCATTTGTTTTTTTCATGTACACACTATCAGCTCTGTCACACCACTCCTTATACTCATCCAGTGTTGCTAAATTATCATGTTGCATGTCTGACAGCTGGTTCAGCAGAAATGACTTCCAATTAAATATTGCAAAGACACAAGCAATTGTGTTCGACTTTGTCCATAAACACTTTCACTACCTCCTGACTCCTGGCAACTGTCTGAGCCTGAACCTAACTATTCATAATCTTCGTCTCGTACCTGATCCCGAAAAGAGATTTGGATCATGTATCAGCACCATTGTTAAGACCACCCATTTTCATCTTTGGAGCATCAACATTTTCCACATCAGACTCAATCTATATGCTGCTTAAAACCCTCATGCTTTTGTTACCACTGGACTTTATTATTCCAGTGCACTGATGGTTAGCTCCCACGTTGTACCATCCATAAAACTGTAGCTATCTAATCTTTGCTGCCTGTGCCTGTGATTCCCATCTGTTTGCTTACCACCCCTGTGTTAACTCATCCACACTGAACTGGCCAAGCAACATCTCGATATTTAAATTCCTTCTTAGTTTTCAAATCCTTTCATAATCTCACACTTCCTTATCACTAATCTCCCCACAGACCCATAACCCTCTTCTTTTCACTGAGAGTTGGTGTTTATATGATTCAGTGTTGTTGAGTAGTTAATTGAGTGAGGAGGATTGTTTGATAGCACCTTCTGTCATGTTGCTGATGGTTACAAGTAAACTGATGATACAGTTAATTAGGTTTTCCTGTTTATGTGAATAGAACACATCCAGTTCATTTGCCATATTGTCAGGTCGACACCAGTGTTTGTAGCTGTACTGGAACAGTTTGACAGGGGCATGGGTTGTTTTAATCTTCAGTACTGCTGCTGAAATATTATCAGTGTCTGTAGGTTTTTTTTGCATCTATTGCCTTCAGCCTTTCTTGATGTGAGATAAGGTGAATGGAATTCATTGGCATCTAGGATGGTGGGAATCTCTGGAGATTATGGTGTAACTGGCTGTTAGGAGGTACATGAGAATAACTCTCCAGAATGATTATCCTTTCATTTTGTTTCCTTTCATAGGAAGGATAAGGCTGGCCTCTGCTTTCTGTCTCAGCATGATGGTATAACTGAGATCAGTAACTTAGTAAGTGAGCAGTTGCAGCTGTGAAACTGAGTTATCAGCCTGCAGAGCTTTTGCAGAACTTTGGTGCACTGTACCAGAATATTGTCCTGAACATGGCTACTACTATTACTCTCCTATGTCTTGCACTACTTACATGAAAGAAAGACCGCCTCGAGTGTTATTATAGCAGAGTTTAATGTACCATCACATTCCACATAAAGCATTTTTTTTGTTTGATGTAGAAACATATCGAGGTGGAGCAACACAGCAGCCAAGACATCAGAAGAAACTCAATACTCCATATTGGCAGCTGACCTGTCAGAAGCTGATCTAGAACAGAAAATAAAAAAACACAGTATTTCGACTAAAGGTGAATCCAGTTCCAATGGAACTGGGAACTTAAAAGCCCTTGCAACATCCTCACACAGGACATCTTTTAGGGCAGTGGACTTATCATTGCCTAGTTACCACGATGAGCGAGCTTCAGCAAGCTGTCCTACATCAGAAAATACATGTGCTGCTCATCCTCAGTCTAACATGAAAGGCCAGAGTAAAGTTCAACTACATCTAATGGGTGATGTGTCAGGACCATTTGATAAGCGAGAAATTGAGTCTACACCTGATAGAACTTGCATTGAAGGATCGCTACTTTTACAAGCTGATGTTCAGAAGTCATTGGCGTATTCAGAATCTCCTAATAACTTCGCTGTTTGGGGGCAGTCAGTTTCTTCCTCCATCCGAACAGATAATCATTGCACCACAGAAAGTAAGAGGACTTTGTCATCAAATTTGAGAAACTCTGTTGAGGTATTATCTTCAATACCTAAACAGGATGGTCGTGTTCTCATTCCATCGCCACCTTCGGGTGAAAAGCCCAGGAACATGCACAGAGTGAGAAGAGCCCGAGTAGACAGTTTGGCTGGCAGTGCCTGAACAGTGAATCCAGCCTAAATGTTCCAGCGAGCTGGCCTCCATTTTGAAGTTTGGATTAATTTGGGTTGACCTAAATCGATTAAAGAATAAATGCTAAAGTTCCCACTGTTTTGATAGTTTACTTCCACTGTGCTACCTCATTTTTACTTTAAGATGTGTGCTAAATAAAATAAAAATAAAGTAGATCCCAAAGATGTTTGCTTTCTTTGCATTAACTAAGTCATTTTAATGGTGAGAGCTTTTTTAGGAAGCAGATGTACATTTGATTCTATCCAAAATGCACTTAAAGCATTTTTTTGCGAAGTGTGGACTGACATTGATGCTATTGTAAATAAAATTGGGAGAGATTTAAAATTGGCTTTCAATTGACTTGTGCCCACTTTATTTATCGCCCGGATCAAGATGATTCCTTTGGGTTGTAGCTATATACATAGCGCCCCCCCCCCAAGTACCCGCGGGGGTTACGTTCCAGGACCTACTGCAGAAGCCTGAAGCCACAGATAGGAGTGAACCTATTCATTTAAATGGGAAATGTCCTTTCCTGGCAGCTTCCTGCCTGGTGCTGGAGCGTTCCCTATAATATACTCAGGCTGTGATAAACCACAGAAAACCATTCCGTGGTTGTAAGGGTCACCCTGTTTACAGTGTGGACTCTCAGCAATAGATGGAACTGTAGGGCAGATTAATTTTTTTCAGCTCATACAATCAGGCAATTGGAAAAAGTGGGAGGTTAAAAAGTGAGGAAATTCTAACTGAAAATATTGTTCCATTTATGTAAAATTTAGCTCCTATGAGCCTCTGTGTGGGTCATTTCCTTTTGAAGTCCTCTGTGCTTCTTATTGTCTCTAGCCCTGCAAAAATGTAAAAGTAAGGTGGCCATTTATTTCCATTTTGTGTCCACTGCTCCACACTGACGAGTACAGGAATAATAAGATAAGACCAGTGAATGCATGTCTAGAGGGAAGGCTTTAGATTCTTGCTGCATGGCCATCTGTTCAAGGGCAGGAGGGACCTGTACAAAGTGGAAGTGTACATTTTAACACAGCTGGGATCAATGTCTTTCTGTGAAATCTAAATGGTTAGCGTTCCCTTTCTCTTTATTAATTTATCCTCGCATCCTGACTCTTCTATTTTGATTACTTATGGAAGAGTACCTCCTCAACACCAATTCATGCTTCCCTTCAAATTATTTTTAAAGCCTAAATTCTGATTTCTGGACAAAATTCCATTCAGCCAGTTTTGGGTTCTCTCCATCTACCCCGATGCTATTTTTATTTTGCAGCCTGCTTCTCATTCTGTAAGCTTGCTCCTGACTCCCAAATTCAGCATTTCTCATCTGATCTGTAACATCCTCACTCTTTCCAACATGCATTTCCTGGACTACTAATAATGTTTCTCAGTTAGTCACTGTTCAGTCCTCATGCTCACCGTTTGCACTATTGACAGCTGAGTTCTCCATTTGGATTTCTATTGTATCTATGTGACTAAAATAAAATCCTCCTGTCACATGTATCTGGACCTTGGCACTCATTCTGGAGCAATCTCTAACTAATCCAATGTAATGTTTTCTTTAAGCATGACTTCCAGTATTTGCCCAATTGTGCGTCTCCACTGAGAGCCTTTTGTGATTCTTCCCAATCCTTTTCACATTTGTAGATGTGTAACCCCTAACCCAGGACAAAGACTCAGGAGGCAAGCAGGATTCAGGCACGTGACAGATTTTATTCCTATTCAAGCAATCACCAGTTCATGCAAGATTTCTTGAATCTTGCCTTGACACATTGAGTCATAGAGATGTAGAGCATGGAAAAAAAACCCCTTTGGTCCAACTCATCCATGTCAACCAGATACCCTAAACTAATCTAGTCCCATTTGCCAGCCCTTGGCCTATATTCCTCTTAAACCCTTCCTATTCATATATCCATCCAGGTGCCTATTCTATGTTGTAATTGTGCTAGCCTCCATCACTTCCTCTGGCAGCTCTTTCCAAACATGCACCACCCTCTGCCTGAAAAGGTTGCCCCTTAGGTCCCTTTTTAATTTTTCACCTCTGACCCCACACCTATGCTCTCTAGTTCTGGATTCCCTCAACCCAGGGAAAAGACTTTGTCTATTTATCCTATCCGTGCCCCTCATGATTTTCTAAACCTCTATAAGGTCACCACTCAGCCTCTGATGCTCCAGGGAAAACAGCCCTAGCCTATTCAACCTCTCCCTATAGCTCAAATCCTCCAACCCTGGCAACATCCTTGTAAATATTTTCTGAACTCTTTCAAGTTTCACAACATCCTTCTGATAGGAGGGAGACCAGAATTGCACACAATATTTCAAAAGTGTCTTAACTAATGTCCTGTACAGTTGCAACGTGACTTCCCAACTCCAATACTCAATGCTTTGACCAATAAAGGAAAGCATATCAAATTCTGCCTTCATTATCCTATCTACCTGTGACTCTACTTTCAAGGAACTTGCACTCCAAGGTCTGTTTGTTCTGCAACACTGCCTAGGATCTTACCATTAGGTGTATAAGTCCTGCTGTGATTTGCCTTTGCAAAATTCCACACCTCACATTGATCTGAATTAGACTGCTTCTGCCACTCTTCAGCCCATTGGTCCATCCGATCAAGATCCCATTGTACTCTGAGGTAACCTTCTTCGCTGCCCACTACACCTCCAATTTTGGTGTCATCTGCAAATTTACTAACTATACTTCCTATGTTCACATCCAAATCATTTATCTAAATAATGAAAAGCAGTGGACCCAGCACTGATCCTTGTGGCACTCCACTGGTCACAGGCCTCCAGTCTGAAAGGCAACCCTCCACCACCACCCTCTGTCTTCTACCTTTGAGCCAGTACTGTATCCAAATGGCTAGTTCTCCATGTATTCCATGAAATCTAACCTTGCTAATCAGTCTCCCATGGGAACCTTGTCGAAAGCCTTACTGAAGTCCATATAGATCACATCTACTACTCCACCTTCATCAATCCTCTTTGTTACTTCTTCAAAAATTCAATCAAGTTTGAGAGATATGATTTCCCATGCACAAAGCCATGTTGACTATCCCTAATCCTTGCCTTTCCAAATATATGTAAGTCCTGTCCATTAGGATTCCCTCCAATAACCTGCCCACCACTGATGTCAGGCTCACTGGTCTATAGTTCCCTGGCTTTTCCTTACCACTTTACTTAAAAGTGGCACCAATTTAGCCAACTTCTAGTCTTCTGGCACCTTACCTGTGATTATCGATGATTCAAATATCTCAGAAAGGGGTCCAGCAATCACTTCCTTAGATTCCCACAGCATTGTAGGTTATACCTGATCAGGACCTGGGGATTCATCCATGTTTATGCATTTTACGACATCCAGCACCACTACTGTAATATGGACATTTTTTCAAGGTATTCATTCTCTTAATGCTCAGCTCTGATTGGAAGAGAGATCAATGATGCAGTGACTGTTCACAGTGAGATACTATATTTTATACATTTAGTGTTACGGTAATCAAAAACAATCTGGTTATTGTGCCCTTCCCCTTAATCTATACATCCAATCCTGTGAATCATCTCATCAATGATTGACACTCATCTGGACAGCGCTAAATTTCCATGATATCATGATGTTTAGTAGACATTGTAATCTCCAGGCCTTGGGATCCTTCTATGCATCCTATTAATTCACATTCCAAGTTTATTAGTTATACTTTGTCCCAGACTCTCTAAGGTCTGCTTGAATTCTGGTGACCATTGTATTCTTTTGCTTTCTCTATTAAATTCTGTTACTCCTCTTGTATTTTCCCAACTGTCGTAACTAAAGAGAAAATACAAAATAATCCCTTCTCAAAAGTACCATTGTTTCACTTAAATGCTGGAGCAGGCTTTTCATTCTGCTTTAATCAGTTTGTCCACCATTTTGTGTCTTTCAAATGTGCCCCTTACAGTACTCACTAACCCTATTACTGCCACATACTTATTCCTCTGTCGCCCTCCTGTTTCTTCCCTTATGTCCTCGTTTCTTTCCTTATGTCCTCGTTTCTTTCCTTATGTCCTCGTTTCTTTGTCTTCACTTTTCTCCTATTAGCTTTCCTTTTGCTTATTCCTCCATCTCCTCACCTTTGCTGCCCTCCCTTTCCTATTTCTCTTCTGCCTTTGCATCCATATTTCTCCAAGCATTATTCTCCTCTGCCTTAGGTCAGCATGGACGAGTTGGACTGAAGGGTCTGTTTCCATGTTGTGCATTTCTATGACTCTATTGCCTTGTATTTGTATTTGTCTTTTCCTTCCCTCCCCCACTTGATAGAATTAGACCCTGATCTAATGTTTTGCTTGACTTGAACACTATTCTGGAGCTTGTTATAACACTGGAGTGCCATTCTTTGTAATTTTAATAAAACCAATCCAGCTTTTTGGAGAAAGTGAGGATTGTAGATGCTGGAGAGTCAGAGTCAAAAAAGGTGGTACTGGAAATGCACAGCAGGTTAGGCAGCATCCGAGGAGCAGGAGTGTCTATGTTTTGGGCATAAGCCCTTCATTAGCAATGTGGGGGGGGGGGGGGGGGGGGGAAGGGGGGGGAAAGGGGGGGGGATGAGAGATAAATAGGGGTGTGGGGGTAGGGCTGGTGGGGAGAGGACAAAGGTAGGTGGGAAGACAATAGGTGAATGCAGGTGGGGGGCAATTACCAAAATCCATAAGCCTGACTGACCCAGTCGACTTCTTGTCTCCACTCGCTTCTGCCCTATTGAACTCATATTTCGACTCTGTCCTGTCCCTCTTGGGCCAGGAACTCCCCACATATGCTCGGGACAACACCCATGCCCCTCTCCTCTTCCATGACTTTCGATTCCTCGGATCCCAACACCTCATCTTCACCATGGACATCCAGCCCCTATATACCTCCACCACCACCACACCCCCTCCACAATGGCGAAGGTCTACAAGCTCTCGGTTTCTTCCTCTCCCACCAACCTCACCAGTCCCTCTCCACTGATATGCTCATTTGATTGGCAGAACTGGTCCTCACCCTCAACAACTCCTTAAAATCCTCCCACTTCCAGCAGACCAGAGGGGTAGCCATGGGCACCCGCACGGGCCTCAACTATGCCTGCCTCTTTGTCAGGTACATACAACAGTCCATCTTCCATAGTTACACTGGCACCATCTGCTACATTGATAATTATATTGGCGCCACCTCATGCTTCCATGGGAAGATTGAACAATTTATCAACTTCAATACCTTCCATCCTGACCTCAAGTTCGCATTGACCATCTCAGACACCTCCCTCGCAGGAGCAATTCCACTCCAGGATATCCCAGATGTCATCCTATTTCAGGGACCGTAGTTTTCCTTCAATGTAATCAACAATGTCCTCAACTTGCCACACCTCCGTCCTCAAACTCCACCCCTCCAACCACAAGGAGAGAACGGCCCCTGTACTCACCTTCCACTGTAATCTCTGGATACAGTGCACTATCCTCTGCCATTTCCACCACCTACAGTCAGACCCCACCACCAGACATATATTTCCCTCCCCCCCCCCCCCCCCCCCCCATCTGCATTCCGCAGACACCATTCCCTCCGCGACTCCCTCATTAGGTCCACGTCCCCCTCCAACCTTCCCTTGCCATGACAGGAGGTATAAAACCTGTGCCCACACCTCTCCCCTCACCTCTGTCCAAGACCCCAAAGGATCTTTTCACATCCAGCAGAGATTTTCTTGCACATCCACCCACTTCATCTTCTGTGCCCGTTATTCTCGATGTGGTCTCCTCTATATTAGGGAGACAGGATGCCAACTTGCAGAGCATTTCAGGGACTATCTCTGGGATATGTGCACTAAACAACCCCACCTCCCTGTGGCTGACCAGTTCAACTACCCCCCTTCCACTCCCCTAAGGGCCTGCAAGTCCTGGGCCGCCTCCACCTCCAAATCAAATCCATCCACCAACTGGAGGAAGAACACCTCCTCTTCCACCTCAGGATCCTTCAACCACATGGCATCAACATCGACCGCACTAGTTTCCGAATGTCCTCTTCCACCCACACCCCACCCCCACTTCATCCCAGATCCAACCCTCCAACTCGTCGCCATCGTCTTGATCTGTCCTACCTGTCCATCATCCCATCTATCCACTCCATCCTCCCCACCAACCTATCACAATTCCGCCCCCCACCTGCATCCACCTAATGCTTTCCTAGCTACCATCTGCCCCAGCCCCACCTCCCACCTACTCTCCATTTATCTCTCAACCCCCTTTCCCCCCGCCATCATTCCTGATGGAGTGCTTATGCCCAAAATTTTGACTCCCCTGCTGCGTGGATGCTGCCTGACCTTCTGGGCTTTTTGATACTTAAAAACATTTGTATCGAACAAAATGTTAAAAAGATTACTGAGTGACATTTGGCTGAATTGCAGTAGCCTTTTACTTCGTAATGACTGATAAGTCAGCAAACTCTGAAGATCAGATCTGAAGGTAGGGAAGATTGAAAGTCAATCATGATTGTTTGATCTTTTCTGAGCAGTGAAATACTTAATAAAATATTTTCAGCATGTAGAGATACTTTCATCTGCTGTATGGTGCATTATCAAATGTTAGTTTTGGAAATTGGGATGTATTTTCAAAGTTCCTGGGAGGTGGTAATACTTTGAGAATTTTACTTCTGATCCATCTGCTGCCAGTTTCCAACTGCGTCTGGAATTAAGGAGACAGTAAGCACAAAACCTTCCCTGTTGCTTGAATTCATGTGGAATGAATCAAATTGGCTATCTGGTTCATGGCCATGATGCTGGGGACCTCTGGAAGAGGCTGAGGTAGACGATTCATTCAATAGTTTTGGATAAAATGGTTGCAAATCCTCCACCCTTGTCTGTTATATTCATTTGTTGAGTTCCACTATCCTTTAGAGTAAGGATGTTTATGTAGACTGCTCCTCCTCATTGTCCACTGACACTCTCTCAACTCTGTGGCAGGACTGGAGTTCTTTGGTTTTTTTGGTTGTGGGATTACTTAGCTCTGTTCACTCTTGGTTGTCTAACCTTTTGGCATGAGAGGGCCACATTTTGATTTTTCTTTTATTCAGGCAAACTAGTAAGTACATTTCAGAAAGATGAGGTTTATTCAAACAGTGCACATGAATTTTTGGGAAATTCAGACAATGAGGAAGGTGCTGTGTTGTGTAGCATTCCTCAGTTGTACATATGTCATGTGGCTATGTTTGTGCAAATCACCTGACATTTGCAGCAAGCAGTGCAACATAGCTGAAAGTCTCAGGGAAGTTGTCTGCAATGAAATCCTTGGAGGCACCTATCAGTCAGAGGGACCCAGCACAGTTAGTTCAGTGCAACCTCCCATACTGGTCCCAGGCTTTAGGCACAGTCAAGAATCTGGTCAATGTGGCAGTGCAGGGAGCAGCGTCACGGTCAGTCTTTGTCTCCACAAGAGCCGGTCCATGCGTGTGGGGAATGCCATCAATGTCAGGGACATGATTGCCTGCCAGTTAAGGGTCTGGGTAGATGAGGGTTAGTGCTGGCAGGTCAGGCCACTTGAGGGATGTGTTATGGTCATCCTGTTACCTCTGTTATGGAAATTAAGGAGGAAGTGGGTGAAAGCAAGCAATTCTAATCATATGCATGTGACTTGGATGGTGACCTGGGGAAGTGTGAGGCCTGTGGAGTTAATAGAATGGGAACCTAGAAAGAGGAAGCCTATGATGGAAGGCAGCATATCTTCCTTGCTGTAGAGATGGCACTGAGCTGGATAGCAGTCTGTGACCACAGTGACATGGGATGGTGGTGTGGCCTCCTTTGCTGGTCCTACAGGAAAAGCACTCCTCTCCCCCACCCCATTCACAAGGACCGAGAAGTTTCTTTCTGCAACATCTCTCCAGATACCTGACACAGTCAAGAAGCCCAGCTCGTAGATGGCAACCTTTCTGCAGGCACCCTGCAGGCTTTGAAAGATTGTGGGCCAGTTAAGGATGCTGGTCCAATGGAGGACCCTCACTGAGCTGTGAGTTCCTCCAGAACAGGCCATGGTAAAATGGGTCAAAGATAGAGTGCGTTTCTTGCCCTGAGAACTCAAACAGCGATTAATGTGGTAAGTTTCAGATACAGTGAAGAGACACTCTGCCTCGTAGTGAGAATCACACAACCAAACTCAACGTGACTTGCACTGAGCCAAAAAATGGTAAGTTTCATCCTCTTGTGAACACATTGATTTATTTGTATCTCCCTGCTGAGAATAAAAATGTGTGCAGAAATTAAATGCATTTACCTATCTTCTTATTTACATGAGTCTGCATTGTACTGCCTCAAGGCTTTCAGGTTAGCTGATGTGATTAAAAATGTGTTGCTGGAAAAGCGCAGCAGGTCAGGCAGCATCAAAGGAGAAGGAGAATCGACGTTTCGGGCAGAAGCCCTTCTTCAGGTTTTCAGATTTTTTCAGATTTTTCTGAAGAAGGGCTTATGCCCGAAATGTCGATTCTCCTTCTCCTTTGATGCTGCCTGACCTGCTGCGCTTTTCCAGCAACACATTTTTAAGCTCTGATCCCCAGTATCTGAAGTCCTCACTTTCTCCTAGCTGATGTGATTGTTCGTTATTTACCTCATTGGTCTGTGTTACAACTTTAAAAATCACACAACACCAGGTTATAGTCCAACAGGTTGCTATGAAGTGGAGGTGCCGGTGTTGGATGAAGGAGCAGCGCTCCGAAAGCTTGTAATTTGAAATAAACCTGTTGGACTATAATTTGGTTAACTCCATATTGCAACTGAACATGTAAAACACAAAAAGGCCACAAGGTGGCAACATGGTACTGAACATCAATTAAAAAGCAGTCAGTAAGTTGATGAAACAAAAACTGAAATTGCTGGCAAACTCATGGCAGCATTTGTGGTAAGAAAGCAGAGTTAACACTTCAAGTCTAGTTACTCTTCATCAGAAATAATGATGTTGCTTGAATCAATATTTCATTTTATATTCAAAAAGTGATCTAGAGACAGTTGAATCCTGCAACGTTAAAGAGACAGTAAAGTATAAAATGATAGTTCAACCTCAGGTGACATATTTAGTCCAGTTCTGGGCATCATAATTTTGGAAGGCACGAGCAAGGTGAAGAAAAAGGGGAATAATTCAAGGAATGAGGAGCCTCATCTACATGGATAGATTGGAGAAGATCAAGAGAATAGTTAATAAAGGGGTTCAAAGTCATGAAAGGCCTGACCTGTTGGTGGAAGGATTGAGAGCCAGATTTAAGGTGATTAACAAAACCTCCTTTATGTACCGGGTAGTTAGGATATGGAGAATGTTCGTGGCCCTGGGGTAGTATTCCTGACCCTGTGTCTGACATTCCTGATTTGAGTCCAATGCAGGACCTGCTGGTCATGGAAGGCACATTTGTAATGGAGATAAACAAGCTGATTATCAGGTTGTGAATCATTCCCATTTTTAGCCTGTAGAGCACAATTGCAAATAACTATTCTATGGACCAATCCAATTAAAGTCCATGACCCTGAATAAGAATTGCAGAATTATTATGGCACAAGAAGGAAGGCATTTGGCCCGTCGTGCCTTTCCTGGCTCTCCCAATGAGAATCATCCCCGAAAGAAAATCAGAGAAAAGACGAATAGTTATAATCTAGATTGCACTGCCTGACAGTGTATGGTGGAGAAGGATTCAATATAAGCTTCAAAAGGAATTATTTACATGAGACTGCATTGTACTGCTGCAAGGTTTTCAATTTAGCTGATGTGATTGTTTGTTATTTACCTCAACAGTAGGAATGTCTGTATTCCAAAAGGAATTTGGCTAATTAACTTAAAAAAAATTGTTGCTACTTGCAAATAACTGGCACAAAACAAATGGCTGAATGGCCACCTGCAATACTGTAACTGTTGTATCATTTTGTAGGGGTGATTAAGGGACAGAAAGCAAAGAACAGTGATGAGTTGTCATTTTACTGACTGGAGCGTTGTTAACAGTGGATCAATATTAGGACTATTGTTCTTTGGCAATAGACAATAGACAATAGATGCAGGAGTAGGCCATTCTGCCCGCACCACCATTCAATATGATCATGGCTGATCATTCCTAATCAGTTTCCTGTTCCTGCCTTATCTCCATAACCCTTGATTCCACTATCCTTGAGAGCTCTATCCAACTCTTTCTTAAATGGATCCAGAGACTGGGCCTCCACTGCCCTCTGGGGCAGAGCATTCCACACAGCCACCACTCTCTGGGTGAAGAAGTTTCTCCTCATCTCTGCCCTAAATGGTCTACCCCATATTTTTAAGCTGTGTCCTCTGGTTCCGCACTCACCCATCAGCGGAAACATGTTTCCTGCCTCCAGAGTGTCTAATCCTTTAATAATTTTATATGTCTTAATCAGATCCCCTCTCAGTCTTCTAAACTCACGGATATACAAGCCCAATCACTCCAGTCTTACAGCATATGGTAGTCCCGCCATTCCACGAATTGACCTCGTGAACCTACGCTGCACTCCCTCAATAGCCAGAATGTCTTTCCTCAAATTTGGAGACCAGAACTGCACACAATGCTCCAGGTGTGGTCTCACCAGGGCCCTGTACAGCTGCAGAAGAACCTCTTTGCTTCTATACTCAATCCCTCTTGTTATGAAGGCCAGCATGCTATTAGCTTTCTTCACTACCTGCTGTACCTGTATGCTTACCTTCATTGACTGGTGTACAAGAACACCCAGATCTCTTTGTACTGCCCCTTTACCTAAATCGATTCCATTTAGGTAGTAATCTGCCTTCCTGTTCTTGCCACCAAAGTGGATAACCATACATTTATCCATATTAAACTGCATCTGCCATGCATCTGCCCACTCACCTAACCTGTCCAGGTCACCCTGTAATCTCCTAACATCCTCCTCACATTTCACCCTGCCACCCAGCTTAGTATCATCAGCAAATTTGCTAATGTTATTACTAATACCATCTTCTATATCATTAATACATATTGTAAAAAGGTGCGGTCCCAGCACTGATCCCTGCAGTATCCCACTGGTCACTGCCTGCCATTCCGAAATGGACCCGTTTATCACTATTCTTTGTTTCCTGTCAGCCAACCAACTTTCAATCCAAATTAGTACTTTGCCCCCAATACCATGCACCCTAATTTTTCTCACTAACCTCCTATGTGGGACTTTATCAAAAGCTTTCTGAAAATCCAGATACACTACATCTACTGGATCTCCCTCATCCATCTTCAGAGTAACATCCTCAAAAAATTCCAGAAGATTAAGCAAGCATGATTTCCCCTTCATAAATCCATGCTGACTCTGACCTATCCTGTTACTATCCAGATGTGTTGTAGTTTCATCCTTTATAATAGACTCCAGCATCTTTCCCACCACTGAGGTCAGACTAACTGGTCTATAATTTCCTGCTTTCTCTCTCCCACCTTTCTTAAAAAGTGGTACAACATTAGCCACCCTCCAACCTGCAGGAACTGATCCTGAATCTATCGAACTCTGGAAAATAATCGCCAAAGCATCCACGATTTCTCGAGCCACCTCCTTCAGTACCCTGGGATGTAGACCATCAGGCCCCAGGGACTTATCAACCTTCAGACCTAACAGTCTCTCCAACACCAATTCCTGGCAAATATAAATTCCCTTAAGTTCAGGTCCTTCAGCCACTGTTACCTCAGGGAGATTGCTTGTGTCTTCCCCAGTGAACACAGATCTGAAGTACCAATTCAATTCTTCTGCCATTTCTTTGTTCCCCGTAATATATTCCCCTGTTTCTGTCTTCAAGGGCCCAATTTTAGTGCTAACCATTTTTTTTGCCTTGCACATACCTAAAAAAGCTTTTACTATCCTCCTTTATATTATTGGCCAGTTTACCTTCGTACCTCATTTTTCCTCTGCGTATTTCCTTCTTAGTAAATCCTCTGTTGTTCTTTAAAAGCTCCCCAGTCCTCTGTTTTCCCACTTATCTTTGCTATGTTATACTTTTTCTCTTTTAACTTTATATGTTTCTGAACTTCCCTCGTCAGCCACGGCCACCCATGCCTATCAATGACCTGGACTTTGGACTTGCACAAAATTTAAAAGTTTGGAGATGATGCAAACTTAGAAATGTAGTAAATAAGTGAGGAGGCCAGTAACCATTACCTGGAGAAATGAGGAAGATTAATAAAATGGCTCGTACCTTGCAGATACAATTAATGCAAATAAATAATGGATTTTTGGTTGGAAGAAGTAAGAGGCAATTTGAACGAAATGATGCAATTTTAAATATGCAAGAGAAGCAAGCTCTGGGTTGTGTGAATCTTTGAAGGTTACAAGACAAGTTTAGAAGGTAAAAACAAGGACTGCAGATGCTAGAAACCTGAGTCTAGATTAGAGTGGTGCTGGAAAAGCACAGCAGATTAGGCAGCATCCGAGGAGCAGGAAAATCAGCGTTTCGGGCAAAAGCCCTTCATCAGGAATAGAGGGTTGCTATCCATAAAAAGCATATTAATAACAGCAAAATAGAATACAAGTACAAGTGACAGGTGTTGCAAAACATGGTTAGGCCTCAATTGGAATATCATTTTCTATTTGCAACTCCACACTTTGGGAAGGATGTTGAGGCCTTAGTGAAGTTGTAGTGGTTTTCTAGAAGGCAAAGCTCCAGTGATGATTTTGTTTTGCCTGATATCATCACGCAAGAGAAATTGGCAACACCGCAGTACCTATGTAAACTTCTCATCCCACTGGAGGAGAGAGCAGCATATCAGGATATGCAAGATGTAAAAATTGTGACTTTACAATAGTAATGGTGACCACAGTGATTGCAACAAAAATTGGGGGATGTCCCTGCTGAGCCTTGTGGAATAAATATTCTCTCTGAGTTGGACTTGGAAAAACTGTAGCTGCTAACTGAACACATCTCCTCTGAATTCCAGTATGATATCAAAACTGGAAGATCTACAGTGGATATAATTTTCTTGTTCCAGCAGTTGCTAAGAATGTCATGGACAGAGGAGTCCATTACATAATGCCTCAATGATTAAAGATGTATCATAAAAGTTATATTTTTGGATTTATATCTTAAAGACTGATAGATATGGGTTAGTAATGTGAAGATTTTTCTGAAGGTCATAAACTCAAGTTGGAACCATGACCTAAATGGATCCGTTCCAAGAAAACATGTGACTGCAATGGAATGCCTAGACAATCCTGTAGTGTTAATTGATAAAATATTTATATTGCTGGGTTGATGACAAGCAGAGTAAACATATTTAAACAATTAGTTTTGCATTTACAACAAAGCTCAATGTTTTAGTTCAGAAGAATTAAGAGTTCAGTTCAGAAGAGAACAGTTTCTCATGGCAAGCAACTTAAGTCAGTACAGAGGAAACTGTCTCCTCAACAAATCTGATTTCTAGTATGTAGCGCTTCCAGGCCAGGACAGTGTGGATAGAAATTCTTAAGTTGCCAGAACTGAGAATGTGTAGGCAATCATAATTGCAAGATGTTCATATCAACAGACTATAAAAAACTCATTATTCCAAAAAAAAGACAAACTGAAAAGCCTTGCTTAGAAAATATTTACAAAGCTGAGATAAGAGACCTTTATTTTCTGGAATCGAGTCTCTGTAATGGATAGTATTGGGAAACAAGTTGAAACGAGCATGGACAACTCCTGGTGGGTGGGTAATAGTGGCCCAACCAGTGACACCTACATCCAATGAATGAATTCAAAAGAAAACTATCAGTTTATGAGGTTGACTGACCCGCTTTCAAGGAATTAGCAAAGGTGTGAGCAAAGATAAGATTCTCGTGATCATTTTCTCAGCATAGTTTGGCCTGCAGTACTTGAGAAGTAGTGATAGACAAATTGTGAGAGAGTTCATAACAGAAACCCAGAGTAGATAAAATTTTATCTGAGAAAAAACATTACTTTTAGATCAATGACTCTTCTGATGGAAAATGGCCAAAGTCATGCTTTTATCATCCTGTTTGTCTGACTGAGTATCAATGGCAAAGTAATCTTGCTGAGCATTGCTACTGAATGAATAGTCAATGTTAGCTAGATTCTTGAAAGCGTCAGCAGGATCAATCTTTTTTTGTAAATCTTCAAATTGTTGAAAAAGTGCACAGTTAACTTTGAAAAGAGCATGTTGTCTGCAAATTAATTTGTAATAGTCAAATTAAAAATGATCATTATAATGAAATATTGTGCTGATTTGCCATTGTCCATTGGTCCATATTTTCACTGTTATAAAAAGCCTTGCTCACCCATCGCCACCCACTTCACCATTGCAGCTGTGATTGGTTGTCTAATCTGGCTTCTGTCAAATGAAGTATTACACCTGTAGCATTTAAACACACAAATCTGATCCAAACCTTTATTGCAATTGGTGCAGTTCAACAGCAAATTCAAGTTCAGCAATTCTCTTTTAAGTTATATTGATGTGTAAGAAAACTATTAGAAATAAATATCAAATAAAACTGTGCTGTTCCAAAAAGGTATGAATGTAACAAACAAAAACTTGCGGTTATATAGATCGAGCTCTATGATTTATACCTTTGCATTTTGAATTTGGTAAAAGAATGGGGATTTATCCCTTAAATGATATAATCTATGAAAATAAAGTTTCATTATTCTGTAACCTTAAAATTACTCTCCTATTTCTTCATGAGCTGAGCCATATTTAAGAATACATGTTGACTGCTCAAAACTGATTAGGTTAAACCTGTCAATTCGGCTTGGATATATCCCTCGGGTTTTAAGACATGATAACCATTGGTACAATTTGCAAATGTAACCCTGCCTTCTCCTATTAAGTTGAAAATCACAGCAGCAGGTTATAGTCCAACAGTTTTATTTAAAAGTACTAGTTTTTAGAGCACTGTTCCTTCATCAGGTAACTAGTGGGGCATGATCATGAAACATAGAATTTATAGCAAAAGATCATAGTGCCATGCAATTAAAATGACATATTGAACAAGACTAGAATCCTGTTAAATCTTTCATCTTTTAGAATGAGTTGCAGGTTGCAGTTCATTAATATGTAAATCCCAGAACTTCTTTTAAGTCACGTTCTCAAGATGGCATAAGGTTTTATAAAAAAAGTAACATCTCAGCTCAGACGATGTAATAAAAAGTTTGAGGTTAGAATCTGTCTGTATCCCAATCTTGAGTCAGACTTGTTCTATTTCCAAAGTAGGAATTTATAAGATGTTATATGGATTGACGGCCTGCAGGCTGTGTGCTTTTTTTTTAGCATAAATAAAATGAATCTGCAAATTGTCAAGTGCATGAGCCATGGTTTACCAAGGACTTTGGGTCAAGAGGAAGTAGAAGGCTTATGTTAGGATGAGATGTGATGGCTCATTTAGGGCAATTGAGAGTTACAGGTTAGCCAGGAAAGAGTAAAGAAAAGCCAGGAGGGGACATGAGAAGTTGTTGGCAGATAGGATCAAGAAAAACCCTAAGGCTCTCTACAGGTATATCAGGAATAAAAGAATGGCTGTAGTAAGATTAGGGCCATTCAAGGATAGTAGTGGGAAGTTGTACGTGAAGTCAGAGGAGATGGGGAAGCGCAAAATGAATATTTTTCATCAGTATTCACACTAGAAAAAGACAATGTTGGTGAGAGAATGCTGAGATACAGGCTACTAAACAAGTTGGGAATGAGGTTCACAAGGAGGTGTTAGAAATTCTGGAAAGTGTGAAAATAGATAAATTCCCTGGGCGAGATGGGATTTATCCTAGGATTCTCTTGGAAGCCAGGGAGGGGATTTTTGAACATTTGGCTTTGATCTTTATGTTGTCATTTTCTACAGGAATAGTGCCAGAAGACTAGAGCATAGCAAATGTTGTTCCCTTGTTCAAGAAGGGGATTAGAGACAACCCTGGTAATTATAGACCAGTAAGCTTTACTTCGGTTGTGGGTAAATTGTCGGAAAAGGTTGTAAGAGATAGGATTTGTAATCATCTAGAAAGGAATAAGTAGATTAGGGTTAGTTAACAGGATTTTGTGAAGGGTAGGTCATGCCTCACAAACCTTATTGAGTTCTTTGAGAAGGTGACCAAACAGAGTAAAGCGGTTGATGTGGCGTATTATAGATTTCAGTAAGGCATTTGATAAGGTTCCCCATGGTAGGCTACTGCACAACATATGGCGACATGGGATTGAGGGTGATTTAAAGTATTGGATCAGAAGTTGGCTAGCTGAAAGAAGACAGAGGGTGGTGTTTGATGGGAAATGTTCATCCTGGAGTTCAGTTACTAGTGGTATACTGCAGGGACCTGTTTTGGGTCCACTGCTGTTTGTCTTTTTTATAAATGACCTGAATGATGGTAAGAAGGATGGGTTAGTAAATTTGCGGATGACACTAAGGTTGGTACAGTTGTGGATAGTGCAGAAGGATGTTGTAGGTTACAGAGGGTCATAGGTAATCTGTAGAGCTGGGCTGAGAGGTGACAAATGGAGTTTAATGCAGAAAATTGTGAGGTGATTCGCTTTGGAAGGAATAACAGGAATGCAGAGTACTGGGCTAATGGTAAGATTTTTGGTAGTGTAGATGAGCAGAGAGATCTCGATGTCCAGGTACATAGATCCCTGAAAGTTGCCACCCAGGTTGATAGGGTTTTAAAGAAGGCATATAGTATGTTAGCTTTTATTGGTAGAGGGATTGAGTTTCGGAGCCATGAGGTCATGCTACAGCTGTACAAAGATCTGGTGCGGCCGCACTTAAGAGTATTGCACACAGTTCTGGTCACCGCGTTATAGGGAGGATATGGAAGCTTTGGAAAGGGTTCAGAGGAGATTTTCTAGGATGTTGCCTGGTATGGAGGGAAGGTGTTATGAGGGAAGGCTGAGGGACTTAATGCTGTTTTCATTGGAGAGAAGAAAGTTGTGAGGTGACTTAATTGAGACATACAAGATAATCAGAGGGTTAGATAGGGTGGACAGTGAGAGCCTTTTTCCTCGGATGATGATGGCTAGCATGAGGGGACATACCTTTAAATTGAGGGGTGATAGATATTGGACAGATGTCAGAGGTAGTTTCTTTATGCAGAGAGTAGTAGGGGCATGGAATTTCCTGCTGGCAACAGTAGTAGATTTGCCAACTTTAAGGGCATTTAAATGGTCATTGCGTAGACAAATGGACAAAAATAGAAGAGTGTAGGTTAGATGGGCTTCAGATCGGTTTCATGGGTTGGTGTAGCATCAAGGGTCGAAGGGCCTGTACTGTTCTAGGAGTGTGCATGTACGTGTGAGTGAGAGAGTGCGTGTTTACATGTGTGCATGCTTGGTAGTATGCAGTAGCGTGATGGAGTATAAGTCTGTGAGAAGTTGAGTCCTGAGGTGAGTGTGGGGGCTTTATGTGTGTATGTCTGAGAGAGAGCGTGTGTATGAGAGAGGGTTTGCGTGAGTATGTTAGTATGTAAGAGTGTGTGTGAGAGTGTATAGTATAGTGGGGTCACCTATAGTGTGACATGAAGCCAGGATCCTAGTTGGGGCATTCCCATGGGTACTGAACTTGGCTATCAGCCTCTGCTCAGTCACTTTGCGTTATTGCCTATTCCAAAGTCCGCTTTGGAGGACAGTCACCCGAAGATCTGAAGCCGAATGTCTCTGATTGCTGAAGTGCTCCCCAACTGGGAGAGAACATATCTGTCTGGCGGTTGTTGTGTGGTGTCCATTCATCGGTTGTTGTAGTGTCTGCTTAATCTCGCCAATGTACCATACCTCTGGGCATACTTGCCTGCAGTGTATTAGATAGATAACGTTGGCTGAGTCACATGAGTACCTGCTGTGTACATGGTGGATGGTATTGAGTCCCCTTTGGTTGATCTTTTTTCTGTCTGTTTGCTGTCTTCTTAAGGCAGTACGTACACTGTGCAATGGTGGGGTTTCAGCTTAAGATAAATAAGAATGTGCTGTTAACTTCATTGAGCTTATAACAGGAGATGGTTTCCAGATTTCTATATTCCTGTCTGTAATTTACCTGACCTGCTTCAACAGTTTTGTGGTATATGATCATTTTTGTTCTGCAAATTTGGATTCTACAATTAAAACAGATTTTTGCTTTTAGTTCAGTGAAGATGATTCTCTTAAGTGTTAGAAAATCATTCGTGAACAGGAAGCTCAAACCAGCCTTTCCAAGAAAGCCTGGGACTTAAGTGACTAGCGATCTACATAGGAGATGATTGCTTGGGTATTTATTAATTGGAACCTTTACAGTGAACAGGGACAGATGGCTAGGGGCCACAATCAAGATGAATTCAGAAGAAAATATCTACATCAGCAGCTTTTAGTTTGTGCAAGTCTTCAGACAGCAGAGTTGTAAGAGTCTTCAGATATTTTCGTAACCACAAAATAGTCAGAGAAGTATCATTAAGTTAGTGTTTTTAACTTTCTTCAAAGTTAACTTTGCATCTTTTCAACAATTTGACAGAGGGTATCATATTTAGTGAATGTGCAGTGTGTCATTGATAGGAACATGTGAACTTGTCAGTTTAGTAAGAAATTTTAAGTAAAAGGTCGGAGTGATAATTCACTGGGGTTGAGTGTCTGCAAAGGATATTGCTGATAAAAAGGTTGAATCTTTCTGCTGTTTATGGTTCAATCTTTGAAAGTTGTCAGACACGTATTTAGTGGTTTTCTTTTTCTGCAATAAACTTACATTCTTTTGAATGTACATGAGCAGCATTGTTTGAATATGTTCAGTGACTAACAACCACAGTTACCAAATTGTAAAAATAAAACTTATAGTCTATATGTCAACCTGGAATCTGGCTAGCCCATAGATCATAATAATCCAAGACATGCCTTTTCATTCTGCTCTCCATAACTTGTATTTATGATTGTACTATTAGGCCTGACATACAACCATCTCCTCCTCACCGCCTGATCATTTGTTTTCTCTGAATGTTATCCCACTCCACCTTGTTTCTTCAATTCTTGTTAAGTGCCTTCTTAACAAGTGGGCAACATGGTGACTCAGTGGTCAGCACTGCTGCCTTACAGCACCAGGGACCCGGGTTTGATTCCAACCTTGGACAACTGTCTGTGGGGAGTTTGCACATTCTCCTCGTGTCTGCGTGAGTTTCCTTCCACAATCCAAAGATGTGCGGGTTAGGTGAACTGGCCAAGCTAAATTGCCCATAGTGTTCAGGGATGTGTAGGTTAGCTGTCCTAGTCAGTAGTAACTATAGGATGGTAGGGGAATGGGTTTGGGTGGGTTGCTCTTTGGCGGGTCAGTGTGGACTTGTTGGGCTGAAGGGCCTGTTTCCACACTCTAGGGATTCTAAGTTTTTGTGAACCAGAATACATACATGAAAGATGAAGTCTGGAACATTGATATTTTTCATTCCTTACAAATGTTGCCTTGTTTGCTGATTGTTTGCATCATTATCTCAAGAATAAATCTGTATTTCAGATTGTTCAAGGTTTGCAGTTTCCTCCCTTTATTTGGGTCTGGTTTAAGGGAGGGTGGGAATTAAGAGTCTGAGTCAACAATGGATGCATCCTGCCTGTAACCTTGTCATGACACAAAAACAATTTTCTCCATGTGAGAGTATTCATTCTTTTGATACATTTTAAAAATAATTCTCACACTTCAAATGTAATTAGAGTGAAGTTGCACAATTAGACCAGTAGGTAAGTATCTGGGTGATCATTTAGTCATCGTTAAAATTATGAAGGGATTTCAGAGGGTAAACTTGGCAAAGATGTTGCCAAGTGAGTGTATGTGGCTGAGTATAAAACTAAATAAAAGGCAGCACGGTGGCTCAGTGGTTAGCACTGCTGCCTCACAGTGCCAGGGGACCGGGGTTTGATTCTAACCTTGGGCAACTGTGTGGAGTTTACATATTCTCCCTGTGTCTGTGTGGGTTTCCTCCCACAATGCAAAGAAAGATGTGCAGGTTAGCTGAATTGGCCCAGCTATGTTGCCCATAGTGTTAGGTGCATTAGTCAGAGGGAAATGTAGAGCAATGGGTCTGGGCCTTTGGAGGGTCGGAGAGGACCTTTTGGGCCTAAGGGCCTGTTTCCACACTGTAGGGAATCTAATCTAGATATACAATAGTCAGTATTCCAATACAGAATTTAGGAGATATCTCTTCACCCAAGGTTTGATAAGATTATGGAATGTGCTGCCAGATAGAGTGGTTGATATGAGTAACATTGAAGACAATCCAAAAATGTAACAGAGATAAAAATTTAATGGTGTGTTTATTTGGTAAGGTAAAGGGGGTTCAGTTCTTGCACTGGCTGATGTTGCTATGAATGATTCTCCTTTGTAACCTCTCTCCTCGCCTGAGGCGTAATGTCCTTCAGGTTAAATCACTATTTGTTATCGCTCTGTACTAAGAGAGCATCCCAACAGCCTGGTAAGGCTATGACGACTTTACCTTTTGTTTTAGGTTGTGAGTTCAGAGGAGCCTCTTGTCGATCATAAACACTTGCAGAGGCTAGGTAGGCTGTATGGCTGGTCTCTGTATAGTAACTTCCATGCAGTTTACCTTGAGTCTGGTTACATGGTACATGTTGGGGTGGGTCAACTAGCCACACAACAAACCTTCCTCCTTGACTGTCAGCAAGCATTCTTTGATGAATAGTTGATCCCAGGAGATGCTTGACTAAAGTGGGAGTGGTGAGGTCCTTGTATATATTTCATGTCAAACCTCCTTAGAAGTTACAGCAATTTGAAGGAGCTAGGAGTAAATTGTTGGCATTTATGGCCAATATTATGTGCTCGGTTACTAAGAAATGGTTAGAAAGTTTTTCCAGAATGTGGTGAGTTCTTGTATTTGTTCCTCTTCTTTGCTGGTAGCTGTTTTCTGTTTGTGTATTTTCAACACATAGTTTGATCTTTTGGTTATTTTTGTTCTTGCTAGCTTCTGATATTGATTGAAAACTCATTTTGACAAAACAGCACTAAAATCAAGTATATATTTGTTGATATGATGTCAATGTGTAATGTGGCAGTTTCAGTAAGTGGTCAAAAGAGTCTACCAGCTCAGAGAACCGAAACCCAAATTACATATTGAGAATAAATGCGATCCAGAATTAAATCTATTCACAAAGCCAAAACAACATAGACCCAACATTTGATTCATTTTCTCTGCTGTGAATTGGAGTTCAGAGTTGAGACTGATCCAATGTTAACAATGATTGCAATCTGGATTGGCCCTAATTGGTCCATTTAATTTGACAGTCATTAATATTATGGACAGGACATTATTCCATTATAAGACATGGTACAATCTTCAGTCTCACAGCTCCAGTTATCACCCTTGACCAGAAACCACGTTCTTCCCCCACTGGGTCCTAGTTATCAAGGTAGTGAATATTCAGTAGAACTTCAGGCAAAGGGTTATGAAAACATTCAGAGACATTATAATGTTCTAGGCTGAAGAAGAATTCCTACAAAATTTCAGCATCGCCTTTTCATGATAAACATCCCCCGCCACTTGATTTACAAACAGAAAGATGCTGTGATCTCAGTCTTTGACTGTACAGAGTCAGTCACTTAGTATACATCAGCCATGTTATGCGCTCAATTGATTATCTTAGTTGTTGGTGTAACTATTAGCACAATTCCATTTGAATTGTGGGATTTCATCTGACAGAATATATTTTGTTTTCGATTTTGCAATTGCAACATCTCTCTTTTCAGAAAAATTTAAAATATCGTTAACCTACTTTTGAACGAGGAGTTCACAATTTCACTGGTCATTGTGTCAGGATCAGCTGAAACCAAATTTATAGTATATTCCTTTTTCTCTATCCCAATGTGTTTCCAGTAAACCCCTCAGAAAAACACTTTCTACTGAAATTATGTGATCTTTTAAAAACATAAACCTCCCACATTGCTCAGCCATATTACTTCACTAAGGCTTATGGTTTCAGGCCAAGTGATAGGCAGGTTGCTTTAGTACCATCACCACTCAGGAACTTTAAGTCAATTTGCAATTTTTAGTTATATGCCAACATACTGTTTTACAGAAATGCTTTACTTTCCAGATTGAGATTACAAATTTGTAACACACAAACGGATAGTGAAAAGTTTATGAAGAGAAAATGATTAGCAAAGACAAATGTAGTCATAAACACGGGAAGTTCTACTGGGATCAAAGAGATGGCAGACTAATTAAATGAATATTTTGGTTCTGCCTTCACAAAGAAGGACACAAATAAAGCCTCAAAATGTTGGGAAGCACAGGGTCTCGAGCGAGGGAGGGTCTGAAAAAAGTCCGTATTAATAAGGAAATGGTGTTTAGAGAAAGCTGATAAAATTCTTAGAGTTCGATAATCTCCATCCCAGAGTACTTAAGGAAGTGGCCCTAGAAACAGAGGATGCCCGGGAAATCGTCTTTCCCGATTCTACAGACTCTGAAACAGATTGCACGGTGACCAATGCAACTCCATTATTTAAAATGAGGTTGAGAAAACACAACAATAGACTGACATCAATACAGAGGAACCTCAATTATCCAACATACAATTATCTGAATTTCTGATTATCTGAACAAGATCGCAAGGTCCTGATGCTTGCCTAACTGTGTTATCCAGCATTCGATTAAATTATCCAAACAAAATACTCCCTGCCCGTGTCATTCGGATAATCGAGGTACCTCTGTAATAGAAAAAATACTCAACTCCACTGGGGTGGCATGGTGGCTCACAGTGGTTAGCACTGATTCTTTACAGCACAAAGGATTAGTGGTCAATTCCAGCCTCAGGCGACTGTTTGTGTGGAGTTTGCAAATTCTCCCTGGGTGCTCAAGTTTCCTCCCACAATCCAAAGATGTACAGGTTAGGTGAATTGGCCATGCTAAATTGCCCATAGTGTTCAGGGATGTACAGGCTAGGTGCATTAGTCAGGGGTAAATCTAGAGTAATAGGGGAATGGGTTTGGGTGGGATACCTTTTGGAGGGTCAATGTGGACTTGTTGGGCTGAAGGGCCTGTTTCCACAATGTAGGGATTTTTCTTTTTCTTCTTCTAAAAGGTTTAATAGCAGAGCACTTGAAGAACAATGCCAAGATTAGACAGAGTTAGCACTGATCTGCAGACAAGTCTACCTGAATCTTTCAAGGTTAAACTAGTAAAGTTGATAAGGAGATATGATTTACTTGGGTTTCATAAGATTTTCGTTAAGCTCCCACAAAGAGATTAGCATATGAAATTAAAGTGCTTGGGACTGGGAGAACTGGTTAGCAACTTGAGCAACAAAGAATAGGAATAAATGTGATTTTTTCCTATAGCAGGCAGTGGCTAGTGGGTTAGTCAGATGTGACAACGTTGGGTGAGAGTGAACTGTGAGGATGGAGAGATGCTTCAGTGTGATTTGGACAAGTGAGTGGGCAAATGCATGGCAGATAAAGTAATAATGTGGTCAAATGTGAAGTTATCCACTTTGATTACAAAAACAGGAAGAAAAATTATTAACTGAATGGTGATAGATTGGGAAAGGGGAAAGTGCAATGAGACCTGGGTGTCCTTGTACACCAGTTGCTGAAAGTTAGCATGTAGGTGCACTCGGCCATGATGAACAAAAAATGTATGTTGGCCTTCATAGTGAGAGGATTTGAGTACAGAAACAGGGATGTCGTGCT
The DNA here is from genome assembly GCF_047496795.1 of Chiloscyllium punctatum. Lineage (NCBI taxonomy): Eukaryota > Metazoa > Chordata > Chondrichthyes > Orectolobiformes > Hemiscylliidae > Chiloscyllium > Chiloscyllium punctatum. The sequence goes on along the minus strand of NC_092745.1, from coordinate 99,113,820 downwards.
GGTGTTTGGTGAGACCACACCTGGAGTAACATGTGTAATTTTAGTTTTCTTAGCTGAGGAATGTTCTTCTGGTTATGAAGGGAGTACAACAGAAGTTTACCATACTTATTCCTGAGATGGCAGGACTGACATATAAAGAGAGACTGGATCAGTTAGAACTATATTCACTAGAATTTAGAAGAATGGTGGGCGGGGGGGGGGGGGGGGGGGGGGCGGGGAGTGGATTTCACAGAAACCTATGAAATTCTGATATAAACTAGAAGGATAAAAGCCATAAAGGATATTCCTAATTACAAGGAACTGAGAACCAAGGATCACAGTAAAGGATATAGGGTAAGCCATTTACAACTGAGATAAGGGGAAATTTCTTCACCCAGAAAGTGGTGAGCCTGTAGAATTCTCTGCAACAGAAAACAATTGAAGCCAAAACCTTGGATGTTTTCAAGAAGGAATTAGATACAGTTCTTTGAGCTAGAATCAAAAGCTATGGAGAGAAAGTGGGATCAAGGTACTGAGTTGGATGATCAGCCATATCCTATTGAATAGTGAAGCTGGCTTGAAGGGCTGAATGGCCTACTCATACTGCTTAGGAATTAAAGCACTGACTACTTGATTAGTTTGGTGAAAAAAAGCACAAGAAACATCAAGTAGTTTGGTCATCATGATAAAAATAAACAATTGAAAAAATGCTGACTTCTTTACAATGTATATTTCTGACAGATTCTAAAATCGATACTCTGGAATCAGCATGTTACCCTTTAAAGCTTTACTGGTTCATATGTCAATTAATAAAGTTTACAGCAGATTTTCTTTGATGTAATGAACACTGTGCTGAAATGGTGTCCTGGAGTAAATCCTCCTTCTGTTATACCAGTTCTCTAGCATCAGTGGTAGCAAATATTGGGCCAATTAAACAAAGGAAAGTTAAACAGTGTTTTGGTCCTTCTTTTTCTGACAGTTCAAGTGAAGAGCAGCAAATTGGGGAATGCAAATTGTGGTACTAGGAGAAAGTGAGGTCTGCAGATGCTGGAGATCAGAGTCGAGAACGTGTTGTTGAAAAAGCACAGCAGGACAGGTAGCATCCAAGGAGCAGGAGAATCAACGTTTCAGGCCAGAGCCCTTCATCAAATTGTAATACTGTTAGCCTCAAAACACAATTATGTCAAGCACAGTATAAATTAATCTGCCTCGAGTTCATTAAAATCCAACTTTGGGAAATGATGACAGTTTCCCTTCTATTCCATTTGATCCATAATATCACCGAGTCTACTAAATAGATGTCAATTAAAGAGACACATTTCACCCTGCCACCTGAAATATGTACTCTTCCACATTCATTTTGTGTATAAGTCTCTCAACCAGTTGTACATATACTGTAACTGAAGCGTACCTCCTCAGTAGGCTCATATGTATTAGAGAATTATTATTGAGTGTAGCAATTACCAGTGGGATGGAATGGTTAGTAATTTGGATTTGTTGCTTCATTTTGTGAAATAATGTGTTCCTGATTTCATATTTTATGATTGGTGGAGGTAATACTCAGTCTTCCCATGCTTAACAGCTTAAAAGGGAAATTTAAAGGGTGACTTTATGTGGGCCATTTGCTTGCACTCTTCGGAACATTCTCAGTATCAATTGACACTTCCTGTGGACTAGTAAACTAGATACTTTACCAAACTTCCTGCATGGAGAATTATTGACAAGAGATAAAAAATGGCAGATGTAGAAATGTCTATTATTACCAGGAGGAGCTGGCTGGATTCCATTGGTAAATGTTCAAGCTGTTGGAAAAGTTTCAATTTACTTTTTTTAAAGTCAGTCAAATTAACAGTAACCCACACAGTGTCAATAATTGCAGAGATCAGACCAAAGTAAATACATACAGCTCAGGGGGGAAATACCTCTTTTAACAAACCACAATGCAAATTAGACTGAAACCTGGTTATCACTGACTCAATTGAAGAAGAAGATGAGAAGTAGCCATGTCGGTCTCCTCTGGACCATTTAGCTTAAAAGCAAATTTCTTAACTTTAACTTGAAAATGTTTCAGCAATAACTGCATCCAGGAGGTAGAGGCACAAAGGAAACTTGTTACCCTGAATGGAGATGCTTTGTCAAACATTCACTCAATTTGTGATTTCTCCTCAATGTTAGGTATTTTTAAGTGCTGAATATTAATATATGAAATGCACAATACGCAAAATACAATGACAAAATCATAACTCTTACAGAGATGTGAATATTTTATAGTTTCCAGTCTATGTAATTGACCCCAGAATGAAAGAGATTTACACAAGTAGCTTCTTTAATATATATTTATCTTTTCTCCTAAACACTGAAAGAGTCAAGTAAACTGTTCATATAAGACTACAGATTACAGTCACTTGAAACAATATACACTATCAAGAAAATACTGTGTACACAATTATAGTTCTCATTTTGAGCTATTGGCACATTGGAAAGTAAAAACTTCCTTTGTTTTCTGGCACATACATCTAATCAGGAAAGCAAGGCGGTGCTCAACTTAAATCATACATTAAATACAGCATGAGTATTTTATATAGATAAAAGGCAGAGGTAGGAAGGAAGCACAGATTACAAATGTCTTTCCAATTACCTTTACTGAGTGAATGCTATTCGGAAAAGGTGAAAGAAAGGACGATTGCTAGGTGCGATGGAACACTTGATAGATTACAAATCTACATATTTACAGCTATAAATAGGTAAAAGGTTGAAAGGCTTGGTAATTGTGAGAAAGAGATAGAGGAAGTGCATGCACAGAAAACAAACTGAACTGAGAATAATGAAAACATTTGGTGAACCAGAAATATGGTTCAATCCAGATCATTGCTTTTACTATAAAGGTGTGTGCTTGAGTGAGCTTCACTGAAGAGTGAGCATTGTTACCTAACCTTCACCACCCCCAAATCCTCTCACCAAATCAAGACATGTCAGTATGCTGTAAAATATGGAGGTGGTATAATATTGGTGTGACCCTTTATTTCACTCTGCTGTATGTCATGAGAAAAGTCACGTGATGTTACTGTGATTCGGTTCAAGGTGTTGCTGTACTGTTCAAGGTCTGCAACAGCATAAATATCATCCAGAAAAAGATGTTTGCTGTAGATGTATGTGCAAAAACTATTGTAAAGGTTTTCAACATTATGTAGTAACAGGAGACATAAACTGAATTTTCTGATCAGTGTTGTTATAATACAAGTGAAAACCCAATAAAATACACTTATTTAATTTTAGAATGTTTACTGCTGGCTTTAAAATAACACAGATTCGAAAATCTAAGTTTCAATGTCTCCAGTCTCTGTTGAATGAAGCAGCATTGGCACCGGTGAAAAAACTTACTTGGTTGGCAATTACTTTCACTGCTGCAGAAATTAAGCAAACCTTCAACTGACATATCTGTCAAATTTCACTGAGCCACTAGTTACTAAATACTCCCTTATGCAAACTAAATTTTATTGAATTAACCTTAACCATCCCACATGTTTTGCTTAGTTACCTGACAAATAAAGAAAAACATTTTTAAGCTAGAATGAAATTTATCAATGAATGTTAATGCTAATTAATTAACAATATATCAATGTTATAATAGTTTAGAGTCATTGAGCTGGAAACTGTATACACTTAATTCACCTTGATTACCTTTAGACTGAAATACAAAGTGCGATTAACTCAACTATGTGAGAAAATACTTGTCCCTACTATTTGCTAAAGGAAGTCAGCAAAGTTTACCTACTGTTTTCTCAACATGAATTAAGAGCCAGTATATGCAGCTCAGGGGTATAATTGAACACATAAATTAATTGTTTTGGTTGTAACTTGTAAACTATTTCCCATTAGATTATAAATGTGATTGAATATGTTGTATAGCCTGTAGGCAAAACAAACTATATTATAATGGCTTGAAAGGTGAGAGATTAATTGCACACTGTTCGGGTCTCCTCTAGATCAAAAAAGAGCGACTTGCATATATACGTGCTGTTCCATGGCCTCAGGCTGTCACAAAGCACTTTACAACCAACAAAGTACTTTTGAAGTACAATGATGGCCTGAATGAACACTTGACCAAAGTAGTGCCATGGGATTTTTTTACACCCATCATACGGGAGGATGGGCCTTAGTTTAATGTCTTATCCAAAAGACAGTACCTCCAACAATGTAGCATGACTTCAGTGTTACAGTGGAACATTAGCCTAGATTTTCTGCTTAAGTCTCTGGAGCAGGACCTGAACCCAAATTCTCCGACTCTTAGACTACAACTATCTTCAAATGCAGTTAATAAAATTCACAATATTAATTGGCTGATATCTCAATTACTTGGACTAGATTAAACTCCGTATTGAAAAGAAGAATAAGTTTAGATGATAAAAGAGCAACTTTAGGACAGAATGAAAAAGGGAAAGGGATAGAAAGGAGAATTAAGAGAGAGGCAATTAAATTTTCAACTTCATAATGGCAATACCTATTTTGTTATATTACATACTTCCATGTAATCAAGATTTCACATTATCAAGCAAATGCAATGGAATCTACATAAATGTGTATCACAGCCAAGCACAGAATCCCATCATGACCATTCCCATCATGCAAGCATTCCGATATAAACATAATTCTGTTCCAGAAACTGAAATCGAATGGAACATTTTTGTCTCTTTCCATTGTATGGAAATTCCCAATCTGATCAAAATTTGGATCTAAGCACGGCATCTCTTGGCAGAAACCCATTCTGGGTTAGTTAGGTTCAGACTGGAATGCACACTGTACAATTTAAGCACTTAACACATAACTTGATACATCAATGCAACTGTACATCAGTTTCAACCAGCCAGCTTTGGCTTCAAGAAAATAAGGTGACCCATTCTGTTACAACTTGGTTTGTGGGACAATACAGGTACCAAAGCAGCAAAGGGATAAGTCATCTGCTTGTGCTGTTCTATCTCTCCTTACACTAAGCACTGCAGATTTATGAACATCTTCTCCCTTTTTTGTCAAATTATTTTAAAATTTTAGGTGCACATTTTAACTCCAAGCCTAAAATGGCACAAATTTCACCATGAGCCCATGAAAACAGCATTTGGAGGTCCTGTAACAGGCAGAGACCTCGATTTACACATTCAAGATTACTCCTGCCTTATTTCGACAGGCATGATGGGTGTCAAAAGGGGGGTGCCTCAGATATTCAACCAGTCCTATTATGTTAAAAAAGTACTTTGCTGCTCAAAGAAATTTCTTCTTTTCTCTACTTCTTCCAATCCAACAAGTGGGTCAAGGTTTGTGCTGAATTTGTAATTTTGCATACTCGCACAAATCCAACTTTGTTAAAGACTCATAAGGCAACAGAAGCAGTGCACCAATGCTTCAGACACTTTTAGCACCTGGTTTAAAAAGATATGCCAGGGAATCAAGGTGAGAAAATAATTGAAAAGTTGCTATATTTGGATAGTTGCTGCTGAAAATGTGTTGCTGGAAAAGCGCAGCAGGTCAGGCAGCATCCAAGGAACAGGAGAATCGACGTTTGGGCATAAGCCCTTCTTCAGGAATGAGGAATATTTGGATGGTTCTCAACTTTGTATCAGGTTCTTATATCTGCTAGGATTTCCTGGATTGCAGCCTCCAATACCTAATTGGCCCTTTAATTCCAAAACTAATCTTTCAAAAAAAGAATTGGATACGTCTTGAAAAGCAATTACAGTCTGTTAAACAGCTACTGCCACCGAATAACCCAGCTCCAGAATCTCAGTGTCCTCTGCGCATGATAGAAGTACTGTCTAACAATTAAATGATTGGCTTAGTCTTGGGGGAATAGTCAGCTGGTAGCCCCTCAGATCGGGCCAATGTTTAATGTCTAATGTCTACAACTTTCGTGAACACATCACAATCTCTTAAAAACCTATGCAACGTTTTGATAACAACTGTTCTGAATTGGTTAATTCCCACTATGTATCAGATAAACAATAGGTTAAAGTATATCTTAAAATTGTACCAATAGATTTTGAAAGATGAGCATTTGACACATCAATAATATGTTCAAATTTTCCTATGTATTCATGCATGCCTGATACTGTGTTGGACATGCACACTGTACCGTTGGTTTACTCATGCTGACTCTCTTCTGCAGCAGTGCTGATAATGAAGAGTGCATCTGAGTGAGATACTGATAGACAAATCATCATAACAAACAAGAAAAGATATTTCAATGACAGATCACTTTTTGTGGATGGATAAAAACATCTAATGATCTATTTGTATCCAATAGCTGCAGCTGTACAACTGGTTTAGAGCTTCAGTAAAATTAACTTAAATATATGTAATATAACTTCTTTCTGTGTTTTCTGTAAAAGCTTTCATGGAAACTGCTTACTATGGGGGAAAGTTTGTTCCAATTAACACATATATAAAATAATATATAGATATCAAAACATTAGAAACAGAGCCAATAAAATTACAAAGCTACCAAATACAGTGAACAGTGTAATTCGGATCTCCGATATAGTTTTGGCTTGGTAAACAGTAGGTTACTTTGAAAATGTGCTGTCACAATAAGATGGGCATTACCTTCAGCTTCTTCCTCAGATTGTTCTTTTGTGTTACTTAATAACTATTCTGATGTTGATAAAACACAGTGCTATGGTGTGGAGTAGACAAGCACAAACAGATGTTCAAAAGAAATGAGACCCAGAGAGAAAGAAAACCTATATTGAGACTGGGAAACATTTTGATCAGCTATCAGTTGTACTAACAGGCAAACAGTGTGTATATAACGTATTGCATTCCACAAAATGACAACAAACATAACCAATTTCTGAAAAAAAAAATCAGGTTTAAATATTAAGTTATGAGATTCTATCGATAACTATAAAAAAATGAAAAGAGGAAGAAAAACACACATACCTGAAAAAATCAATTAAGTTGTGTTGACTACTTGTCAAATTCCATAGATCAGATAAGAAATTAAAGGGAATGAACCTTTCGGCATAAGTAAAGGCTCTATTTCCCAAACCCCACCCTCCTAACCCCAATTAATTGTCTTCTTTGATTTAAAAGGACTTTGACTACACATTAAGCTCCTGGTTTCTGGCAGAACCATTGCTGCCCTGTATGGTGAGGTTGTGTTCTATATTTTCTATTGGTATTTGCTCCTTCTCTCGCTCTTTATCTGGATTCAGTTGTTGAATTTCCAGACTGAACTCATACGATGAGCTGCCAACTGTTGCGTATCGATCAGTGCGGTGCTCTAATAAAGTTGGTCCCCAGTCCTTGCTTGGTTTATTTGCATTCTTCACACGCTGGGAAAGCAAGAAAGCAATAATGATGCTGAATGTCTATACTGAGCTGTATGAACTGATAGCAGAACACAGGAACTCTAATTACCACATAACTAACTTACTAAGTTAGTTTAAACATGACCATTATTTAATACCAAGACTATTCTGCCATATCCAGTTTCTCCACTAATTCAATTAATGGAGAAAGAAATCTATTTCAAAGTAGATATTTGACTCTGACCAGATACCAATTCATTTCGTAGTCATTAGTAGTCAGATCAAAGTGGCTAATTTATGCTATGGTTAGCAAACCTGTTTCTGAAAAATCATAAATGCCCTTATAAGAAGTCTTTTTAAATCAATTTAAGACAAAGTTAAAATGGTCTGTTTTATGATGCCACTGGTAGCAAGTCTAAGAAATCTAGACATCAAAGGCTGAGCAGTATGAAGTGTGGATGGTAACTCTATTTTCTGGCTAGGTCATAGTTGAGCTTATCCCCTCTTGGCCAGGTCACTCTGCAGCTAGTTGCAGCTGCTGGGCTGTTTCATGGTTCAAGTGGACACTTCAGCCTGCCCTTGTGGAAATATTTCTACCTTCAATAAGCCAATCAAATGGCTGCCAAACCTCAATCCTAACAGCCCTATTAGAAGAGGTGAACAATTTTGGGACAATTTATAGAGCTCTTGTAAAGTGAAGTCCAGGGTCTTATTGGGATCAGGCTGTCAGGCTCCGGGAGGTGAATGGAGAATTGAGGGTGGGGGAGAAAGGGGGTCAGTAAATAGTGTTGGAGCAATGCTTGAGAGGGGGAGGGGAAAGAATAGCTCTTTAAAGAGGCAACATTTGGGCACAGAGTGCTTGACGAGAAAGACCATGCCTTCACCTTGCAAATTGGCCCCCTGATTTCAACAGACAACGTCACCACTTGGTGCCAGACTCCCCTGCCAAAGGTAAAATCTAAATGGTGATTTGAGGAAACCCTTAAGTGACCATTAATCGGTTACTTAAGGACCTCAAGTAGCCCACTGGTCACTCAGTCACCTGATGCCTGCCCCACTATAAGTAAAATATTTATGAAATCAGGTATCCGAATGGCACAGCATTGCTGCTATGGTGCTTAATTTTATTAACCAAGCCTAAGCTTTGAGTTGAACCAAATGCTTGTATTATAACAGTTAGACTCTAAAGTAACTTTATTACAGGAATATTAACCACTTGCAAACCACGTACATACTAATAATAATTTTAATGCAGGAAAAAAACTCAAATTTTATTTATTCTTCCTCCTTTTTTCACATTACGTATTTCTCCTAGTTGTATTATTTAGCTTGTTCTTTCTCAGCAGCATTACAAACTGTAATATTTCCATTTTATCTTCACGACCATATTCAGTTTACTTGAAATAAACACATGTTCTGGATGTAGGTTTGCTCGCTGAGCTGGAAGGTTTGTTTTCAGATGTTTCGTCACCATACTAGGTAACATCATCATTGTGCCTCCGGAAGAAGCCATGGTGGTATGGTCCGCATTTTATTTGTATGTTTAGGTTTCTGTGAGTTGGTGATGCCATTTCCAGTTGTGATGTCATTTCCTGCTGTTTTTCTCAGGGGGTGGTAAATAGGATCCAAGTCAATGTGATTGTTGATAGAGTTCTGGTTGGAATGTCATGCTTCTAGGAATTCTCGCACGTGTCTCTGTTTGGCTTGTCCTAGAATGGATATGCTATCCCAGAAGTATGACATTAACCGGAACTCTATCAACAAACACATTTACTTCGATTCCATTTACCACCCCCTGAGAAAAAGAACAGGAAATGACATCACCACAGGAACTGGCGTCACAAACCCAAGGAAACCTAAACACATGAATAAAACGTGGGTCATACCATCAGTGCTTCATCCAGAGGTTCACTGATGATCTTACCTAGTATGGTGGCAAAACATCTGAAAATGAACTTTCGAGCTCAATAAACCTACATCCAGAAGCTCAACCTGAGCTACAAATCTTCTCAAAACTCATAAACACATGTATTTATATGGGGCCTTTCATGACCTCAGGTTGGCCCAAAGTTTTAGAATTAGATTTTATTGTCATGTGTACTCAATTACAGGAGCACAGTGGACAATTTTGCTTTACAGCCAATTTAATAGCTTTTTTTTGAAAAAAAAACTTGTTGTTATGTAGGAAATATGGTTGAGCAGAGAAAGTAATTGATAATAACCAGATCACATTTTTGTTGATATTGATTCAGGAGCAAGTATTGGCCAGGAAACCGAATTAACTCCCCTCTCTGCTTGAAAAGTATTGGCACAGAATTTTTTCTGCTTACCCAAGTGGGGAGGCTGAGCCTCAGTTTGACATCTCAATGAAAAATGCCACCTCTGACAGCACTACACCCCATTGGGACTGCACTGGAGTGCCAGCCTAGTGCTTTGTGCTTAAGTGCTGAATTAATTCTTGAATCAACAACAATCTGACTCAGTGGTGAGAATGGTACCAGCCAAGTCATGACTGCCATCTATGGGTGTTAAGAATTTGAAGTGATGCAGACAGTGAAGAATCGGATCATACAGTTAATCTCTAATATCACAGGGTTGAGATACAGAGGAGTTTACAAACACTGAGATGTTTTCATTTGGAAAGGAGGCAACATCATTTATTAAATGGTAGAAGTAAAGTTTGTTGATTTTTACTTCGAAGAATAACAAAATACTAGAACAAAAGTTAGAATTGTTGAAAGGAATCTTTAAAAGCCATGTCAGGTATCAACTAAAAGCTGCTTTGGTATATTTTGTTTTCTCCATTCATCATTTAAGCTACCATTGTGGCTTTCATTTAACTTTCTCAAATTAACATTGCTTGTCACTTCCTCTTGGCATACAGAAATCTATCAATTTGTTATCTTGTCCACTCACCTCCCAAAATGTGGATCCTTCGGACATGCATATCTTCCAGATGGCATAAATGGGTATACAGATTACTGAAGACAAAGCCATCAAGAAACCAAGAATGATCGCCCAGGATGGGTAGATGTAGTCATTGTAACTGATGGGTTTATACTGGACCACAGTGAAGATCAGTATGAACTGGAAAAATCAAACAAATGTATAAATGAGTTCACTCAAATCTATTGATTTCATTTACTTAACGGTAATTGTGATAAAAGCAAATTCAACTTAAAATTTTAAGTTTCTCAGGGTGAAAATTTTTTTCTTATTCACTAAAATAAGATCAAGTCAGTCCTGGAACAAGATCTCTCCCAAAAGTTTTTTTAATGAAAATGTTATAGACTTTACACAGTCACTGCAATTTCTTTCTTGCATTCACTACTTGAAAGGATATAATTAAAAGCAACTTATTGGTGGGCAAATCCTGAGTCTGTTTGTTGCCTTGGGTAGTGGTAAAGAAAGATCCTAATAAAAGAAATACATAGCAGGATCAGCCTTTTATTGGTCGACTGAACTTGCTGTTAGTATGAACTGGTGATGCACAGTCATAAAGGGAAAGCTATACTGATGTATTAATGTACATAGTACAACATAGCAGTGTCCTAAATCATTAATGCTTCCTTATGTTAGTCCCTGATATGGCTGTGGTATAAAGAGAGATGGTTCACAGGAAACTGCAGACAGAGGAAGAAGGAAGTGGACCACTTTGGCTCTTTCCAAAGTGGCCATTTCAAATCCCACCTAATCTAGAGGTGGGTTATAATATCTGAACAGGCTGATGTGAAAATATCTAAGAACATTATTGAAGAGATGTGATTGCACTGGAGAGACAGCAGAGGAGGTTTACCTGTGCTGGAGAGTTTGTGTTATGAAAGGAGATTGGGATAGACTGAGTTTATTTTCCTTGGAGCAGAGGAGACTGAGAGGGGTAAATAATTGAAATGTATAAGATTATGAAGGCATAAACAGGGTAGTTGGAAGAAACTTCCCCTTTGTTGGAGGGTTAAATGACCAGGGCGCATAGATTTAAGGTAAGGAGCAGGCGGTTTAGAGGGATTGTAAGAAAAACATTTTCACTCAGACGGTGGTGGGAATCTGGAACACTTTGCCCATAAGGGTGGTAAAGGAAGAAACCCTCAATATTGAAGAAATATTTAAATATGCACTAGAGGGTGCTATGTGTATGGAATGAGCTGCCATTGGAAGTGGTGGAGGCTAGTACAATTGCAACATTTAAAAGGCATGTGGCTGGGTATAAGAAAACGAAGGGTTCTGAGGGATATGGGCTGGGTGCTGGCAGGTGGGACTAGATTGGGTTGGGGATATCTAGGCAAAGGGCTTTTGCCCCAAACGCTGATTTTCCTACTCCTCGGATGCTGCTTGACCTGCTGTGCTTTTCCAGCACCACTCTAATCTAGACTCTGGTTTTGGATATCTGGTCGGCATGGACAAGTTGGACCAAAGGGTCTGTTTCCGTGCTGTATATCTCTATGACTCTAATGAAGCAGGCAGAGGCCAGAAACAGTCGTCAGAACATGGGGGATGGTGTGATATAGTGAAATATTAAAACCAAGGAAGACAAGGAATTGTTCAGTTTTTCTCATTTGTGGGATGTAGGCATCATTGGCTAGCGTTGCCCTTGAGAAGGTTGTGGTGAGCTGCCTTCTTGAACTGCTGCAGCAGCTGAGCAATAACAGAATTCCTATTGTTAATTTTCACACAAGAATCCCCCTTAATAAATGTAATCTTAATAAATTAATAAATAGCATAAAAGCAAAAGAGAAAGCATATAAAGTTGCAAAGAAAAGTGGTAAACCAGAGGATTGGGAAGTTTATAAAGATCTACAGAGGGCAACAAAAAAAGAAATAAGGAGGGAGAAGATTAAATATTAGGGCAAGCTAGCCAGTAATATAAAGGAAGACTGTCAGAGTTTCTTTTGATATGTAAAGGTCAAAAGAGAGGCAAAAGTGGACACTTGGCCACTGGAAAATGACACAGGAGGGATAGTAGTGGGGAACAAAGAAATGGCTGAGGAACTGAATAATTATTTTTCATCAGTCTTCACAATGGAAGACATGAGTAATTTCCCAAAAATTCAAGAGAGTGAGAGGTCAGAGCTGAGTATGTGGCCATCACCAACAAGAAGGTGCTAGAAAAACGGAATGACTGGAAAGTAGATAAATCACCTGCACCTGATGGACTACACCCCAGGGTTCTAAGGGTGATAGCTGAAGAGATAGTAGAGGCATTAGTGGTAAGCTTTCAGGAATCACTACAATCGGAAAACTACTAAAGTAACACCCCTGTTAAAAAGGGAGTAAAGCAGAAAATGGAAAATTACAGATTAATTAACCTAACCTCGGTCATGGGTAAGATTCTGGAATCCATTGTGAAGGATGAGCTTTCTGAAAGGAAGTGTATGGTAAAATAGGGCGGAGCCAGCATGGTTTCATCAAGAGGAGGTCATGCCTGACAAATCTGCTAGAATTCTTTGAGTAAGTAATGAGCACATTAGATGAAGGAGAAACAATGGATGCTATCTACCTGGATTTCAAGAAGGTCTTTGACAAGGAGGCTACTGAGTAAGATAAAGGCCCATGGTGTTAGAGGCAAGGTGCGAGCATGGATAGAAGTCTGGGGTATAAAAGGGTCCTTCTCATGGTGGCAGCCGGTGACAAGTGGTACTCTGCAAGGCTCAGTGTTGGGACCACAACTTTTCACTTCATACATTAACTATGTAGATGAAAGAACTGAGGGTATTCTGGCTAAGTTTACAGATGATACAAAGGTAGGTAGTAGGTCAGGTAGCATTAAGGAGGCAGGGACGCTGCAGATGGATTTGGACAGATGAGGAGAGTGGCCAAAGAAGGAGCAGATGGGGTACAATGTGGGAAAATGTGAGGTAATGCACCTTGGTAGGAAGGATAGAGGCATGGACTATTTTCTAAATGGGGAGAACATTCATAAGTCTGAAATGTAAAGAGACTCGGAAGTTCTAGTCCAGGATTCTCCCAAGGTAGACATGTAGGTTGAGTCAGTAGTTAGGAAGGCAAATGCAAATGATGGTATTTATTTTGACAGGACTTGACTATAAAAACAGTGATGTACTTCCGAGGCTCTATAAGGCTCTCATCAGGCCACATTTGGAGTATTGTGTGCAGTTTTAGGCTCCAAAGCTCAAGAAGGACCAACTGGCCCTGAAGCATTTTCAGAGAAGATTCATGAGAATGGTCCCGGGAATGAATAGCTTATAATATAAAGCATGTTTGAGGACTCTGGGTCTGTACCTGATGGAGTTTAGAAGGATAAGGGGGGGTAACTAATTGAAAAGTACAGAATACTAAATGGCCTGGGCAGAGTGGATGTTGGGAAGATGTTTCTATTGGTAGGAGAGACTGGAGCCCGCGGAGAAAGTGAGGACTGCAGATGCTGGAGATCAGAGCTTAAAAATGTGTTGCTGGAAAAGCACAGCAGGTCAGGCAGCCACAGGAGCAGGAGAATCGACGTTTCGGGCATAAGCCCCTGGGCCTGATGGCATTTATCCTAGGATTCTCTGGGAAGCACGGGAGGAGATTGCAGAGCCATTGGCCTTGATTTTTGTGTCCTCTTTGTCTACAGGAGTAGTGCCAGAGGACTGGAGGCTAGCAAACGTGGTTCCCTTGTTCAAGAAGGGGAGGAGGGATAATCCTAGTAACTATAGGCCAGTGAGTCTCACTTCTGTTGTGGGCAAAGTCTTAGAGAGAATTGTAAGGGATAGGATTTATGCACATCTGGATAAGAATAATATGATCAAGGATAGTCAGCATGGTTTTGTGAAGGGCAGGTCGTGCCTCACAAACCTTATTGAATTCTTTGAGAAGGTGACTAAGGAGGTAGATGAGGGGAAAGCGGTAGATGTGGTATATATGGATTTTAGTAAGGTGTTTGATAAGGTCCCCCATGGTAGGCTACTGCAGAAAATACAGAGATATGGCATTGAGGGTGAGTTGGAGGTTTGGATTAGGAATTGGCTGGCTGGAAGAAGACAGAGGGTAGTAGTTGATGGCAAAGGTTCATCTTGGAGTGCTGTCACTAGCGGTGTTCCGCAAGGATCTGTTTTGGGACCATTGCTGTTTGTCATTTTTATAAATGACCTGGAGGAAGGGTTAGAAGGTTGGGTGAGCAAGTTTGCGGATGATACGAAAGTCGGAGGAGTTGTAGACAGTGAGGAAGGATATGGCAGGTTACAGCGGGATATAGAGAAGCTGCAGAGCTGGGCAGAAAGGTGGCAAATGGAATTCAATGTAGCTAAGTGTGAGGTGATTCACTTTGGTAGGAGTAATAAAAAGATGGATTACTGGGCTAATGGTAGACTACTTGGTAGTGTGGAAGAGCAGAGGGATCTTGGTGTCCATGTACACAGATCTCTGAAAGTTGCCACCCAGGTAAATAGTGCAGTGAAGAAGGCATATGGCGTACTGGCTTTTATTGGTAGAGGAATTGAGTTCCGGAGTCCTGAGGTCATGCTGCAGTTGTATAAGACTCTGGTGCGGCCGCATCTGGAATATTGTGTGCAGTTTTGGTCGCCATACTATAGGAAGGATGTGGAGGCACTGGAACGGGTGCAGAGGAAGTTTACCAGGATGTTGCCTGGTATGGTAGGAAGATCCTATGAGGAAAGGCTGAGGCACTTGGGGTTGTTTTCATTGGAGAAAAGAAGGTTTAGGGGTGACTTGATAGAGGTGTACAAGATGATTAGGGGGTTAGATAGGGTTGACAGTGAGAACCTTTTTCCACGTATGGAGTCAGCGATTACAAGGGGGCATAGCTTTAAATTAAGGGGGGGTAGATATAGGACTGATGTTAGGGGTAGGTTCTTCACTCAGCGAGTCGTAAGTTCATGGAATGCCCTGCCAGTAGCAGTAGTGGACTCTCCCTCTTTATGGGTATTTAAGCGGGCATTGGATAGGTATATGGAGGATAGTGGGTTAGTGTAGGTTAGGTGGGCTTTGATCGGCGCAACATCGAGGGCCGAAGGGCCTGTACTGCGCTGTATTCTTCTATGTTCTATGTTCTATGTTCTAAGCCCTTCTTCAGGAATGAGGAGGGTGTGCCAAGCTCCTTTGATGCTGTCTGACCTGCTGGGCTTTTCCAGCAACACATTTTTAGAACAGAGGACACAGCCTCAGAGTAAAGGGAAGACCTTTTAGAACAGAGATAAGGAGAAACTTCTTCAGCCAGAGAGGTGAATCTGTGGAATTCACTGCTATAGAAGGCTGTGGAAGCCAGGTCATTAAGTATATTTAAAATGTACATAGATATCTTCTTTATTGTAAAGGGGATTAAGTGTTATGAGGAGAAAGTGGTAGAATGGGGTTGAGAAACTTATCAGCCATGATTGAATGGCGGAGTAGACTTGATGGGCTGAATGGCCTAATTTCTGTTCCTATCGTCTTATATAGGAACTTTCTACAAACTACAGTGAGGTCATTAAACAGTTGGTATTCCACGTATTTAAGGTCAATTTTATATATAATAAGATTAGGAAAAGCTGTAGTTTCCACTCCAATATCCAATGTCAGTATCATGGATTTGTGAACTGGGTATATTAGATTACTTACAGTGTGGAAACAGGCCCTTCGGCCCAACAAGTCCACACCACCCCACCGAAGCGCAATCCACCCATACCCCTACATCTACCCCTACCTAACACTACGGGCAATTTAGCATGGCCAATTCACCTGACCTGCACATCTTTGGATTGTGGGAGGAAACCGGAGCACCCGGAGGAAACCCACACAGACACGGGGAGAACGTGCAAACTCCACACAGTCAGTCGCCTGAGGTGGGAATTGAACCCAGGTCTCTGGCGCTGTGAGGCAGCAGTGCTAACCACTGTGCCACCATGCCACCCACGCCCAATTAATGGAAGTCAAAACATAACTGGGGTCAAACGTTTCCTACTCCATCTCAATAATATACTCCAGCCATCTACCATGGAATAGGTAACTCTTGCCTCCACTGCACGACAACTACATTTTTCAGTTCCTAAACCAATCATCCATTTGGGTAGTTATCTAAATAATGCCAACTATTGAAAATTATGTCCATTTCTGTTTTTATGGAGGTTCCAAATTTACACATAAATTTGTGAAGTAAGGAGGCAACTATGTGGGACCTCATTTCAGCACATGATTCATTTCTTCTTATATCCTCAAAGGCTTTAAAGAAAAAAAACCTGTTCTCTTGAGTCTGGATATAGAATCCATGCTTTGGAAGTGAAAGGACAGGACTGTAAACTCAAAGCATTTAAAACCAATATCATTTCTAAGTGAAAATATGAGAAAGTACTTCACACTGGCTCTGAAAACATTTCTTAAAAATATAACAATTACTTACAAATATAATGCTGGGTGACACAAAACGCCAACAGACTTGAAAGAAGATTGGAGGTGGAAAGCCAAGCATCATCTGAACATCCTTGAAATAGTTATGATGTCCTGAAACAAGAGATTTAATAGTCTTTTTCTTTATGTTATATTTGCATCATTAGTCAATGAAAGCAAATAATGCATTAAATTCCATCCTAAAACTTGTGAAGGATAAATTTGTAAGCAACTATGCTAATAATTTTTGTGTCTGCTTTCAAAATTGAACTCTAATAAAACAAAAATCCAATTTGAATCTGGAACATCTCTGTGCTTGCATGTCAATTGAGTATGCTTTCTGAAGTTCACGGATTGTAACTTGGACACCGATGAGTAAAATTGATGAGTAATCAGCACAGCCTGTCAGATTTTCTTCATCTTTCTCTCACAGATACACAGACAGACAATTACTTTTCTTAAGAAGGCACAACATAATTTTACCTGAATAAGTAAACTTCCAATCCTCCAATTTTTGTTTCCCAACCAGATTTTTGTTGGATGCTATCACTTTGCTGGTTTAAGTGCTACAGGAACAAAAACAGATGGCATATTTTGTGGAGAGAAGGCAGTGTTAATGTGTCAGGTCCAGCGACCCTTCTTTAGAATCTTCTCTGTTCTGAAAAAGGGACACTGAACCTGAAACATTAACTCTGCTTCTCTCCATAGATGCTGCCAGATCTGTTGTGCTTTTCTAGCAATTTCTGTTTTTGTTCCCAATTTCCAGCATCTGCAATTCTTTAGTTGCAATTCTTTGCTAAGTGGCTAACAGGAGTTGTGCACTGCACATAGTCAGTATTGCATGTACTGTCATCAGCTAACAGTTTCTTTTCTGATCAATTACATCAAGGCCAAACTATTTCAAAAGAGTCTAAAATGCTTAAAGAAAACACTAAGTATTTACCCACAAGTACTTACACTTCCTGTGTACAGGGTCATGATTTGGAGATGCCGGTGTTTGACTGGGGTGTACAAAGTTAAAAATCACACAACACCAGGTTATAGTCCAACAGGTTTAATTGGAAACACATTAGCTTTTGGAGCGCCGCTCCTTCATCAGATGGTTGTGCGACACAATCACCTGATAATGGAGTGCCGATCCAAAAGCTAGTGTGCTTACAATTAAACCTATTGGACTATAACCTGGTGTTGTGTGATTTTTAACTTTGTGTACAGGGTGGTTTTCTGCCTAAGCATTGCTCTTGTATGTATAAGGATTTCACTTGAAAAATATATACTTCTTTATCAATTTATTTCTTTTATATAAAGTCCTTTCTCAATAACATATATTTCAGTTACTGAAAATGACTTTTTTTAAAAACAAGCATTTTGAGTGATGCAATTTATTACAGAGTCCTGTTCATATATATTTTCTTGTTATAAAATAGCTGCATGTATGCCAACGTAACATTTGTAAGTTTGCAACATTATTTGAAATGGTTAAGTACTTATTTTGTGATGTATTGAGACACACCAGTGGATCTGCTGTTCTCGCATGTTAACTTTTGTTAGTAGAATATAAGAAGAATCCTTTTGTACCTTCTCAGAGAAAGTTGAATGTTACATTTCTATCAGTTGCAGAATAGCAATGCAATTGGTGGCTTCAGATGCTACCATAAATAGTGCCAACAAAATTAGCTTTTGCTAAGGACACCAGCTGAATGCAAGAACTGTATTTTGAGAAAGAACCATTCAATCCATCGCGTCTGATAGTTTTGCATAACTAATACAATTTTGTCTGAAAAAGAACAATATTTAGTTCTCCAGTTTTCGAAGCAATACCAGCTGTGCACTGCTAGTCATACTCAGTCTATTGATATTAGATCATCTTGGTCTACACTGTGGCAGCATAATTCTTCACTGATACTTACCATAGATATACATTATGGCGATACACATAATGCAGGAAATCACAACAAGTGAAAAACTGGCTGCATAGTTATCCATGAGGAGGAGCCAGTAAATGCCAGCCTGCAGCAGACAGACAGAAAAAAGGACATGAATATTTTCTATAAAAACTAATCCATTCTTGAGATGTGGGTTTTAATCATAGCTAGTATCTGTTTTAAGAAAGTAGTACCTCTTCACAGTTACCCTATCTAACAATTAATACATTTCAAATTAGCTTTTAATTAAATTTGATAATAAGACACATTTTCCTTTAGTTTTAGATGTTCCTTTTAAAACATTTTTGATTGCGTTTGCACAAATTGAGAACGAAAGGGCTCATAGAGCATTGGAGCATATTAGGAACATATTTGAAACATTAGACACAGATGTAATGTTTTAAAATCTGATACAGGAACAAATTACTCAGAGAAATTAAGAGAGGTTTAAGCATGTGGTTAAAAAATTGCAAAGTCTTAAAGAAAGAAATAATCTGAATTAAACATAACTCATTTTTGTAAAGGAAAAAACAGATGATTTATTGCTACATGAAATGTGCCTTAAAATATATTAAGGAATAAACTAACCATGAGAGTAGATCTGATAAATCAAACCATTTCTAACTAGGCCCAATTACGTTTTCTAATATAAGTTGTTGAATGTGGTCATTTTTCTCTGTCAATATGAATGGAATAAAGCACCGATTGGCAAACGCACATTTTCAATAGTCTTACTTGGGTAGTTAGTGGGATTCCCAGAAGAAAGCCAATAATGGCAACTGCCAGCGTCACATAGGATTTTTGCCTACGAATCCAATCACTGCCAATCTCATCAACAACTGCAGTGACCAATGTTTCCAACAGACAAAACTAGGAAGGAAACAAAAGCATTACTATTTATTATACAAGTTATTCTATACCATATAGGGTAAATGGCACTACCTGATGTAAATTATATATTAAATATTGTGCACATATTTCAAAATAATATGTCATTTTATAAAAAGACCGATGTATTCTCAATAGATGGTTGGAAGTATTTCGGTAGTGACTAATTGGGGAGTAATTTACCTCAAACTGAATCCTTGGGTCAAATCTCACAAGTATTTACTCTTCCTGTATACAGTGTGATTTTCCAACTAAGGACTGCTCTTCTGTGTAAAATGGTTAATTAATCCTTGGAGCTGCTGCAGCTCAGGCATCCACCACACTTGAGTTATGTAAATACAGTGTTACCAAATAAGTATCCTCAGTGGAGTATTATATGGAACAATTTACATTGCAACGTGACAAATAGCAAATATTGCACATAAATTACATTATACAGCACAGATACTATTAAGTTTATGAAGGAAAATTTTATACTGTGCGGTGTAATATAAATTGCAGAATATAATTAAATATATTATGTGGTATAATAGTGCAAATATCACATTGTGTATTTTCGATACCATATACTGTACTTTAACTTCATTTTAGTATAAAGTACATTATTCAATGTAATTTACATTATATAACATAATTCACAGCAACCTATGCTATACATTATGTATGCAAACTGCATTTTAAATGACATAAAACAGATTATATAGTGCTTTTTAATTCCCGGTATTCTTATATTAATCCAGCACTGAAGGAAGGAATTCAACCCATCATGTCCATGCGGGTTCTTTGAACAATCTATCTACTTCGTCCCATTTCCCATCCTTTCCCTTAGCTCTGCAATTTCCCGTTCAAGTACTTATCTAATTTTCCTTTGTAAGTCACAATTCGATGTGCCTCCACCACCCTTTCACTTAGTACATTTCAAATCAATATACACATAAAATAATTTCTCACCTCGTTTTTGGGTTCCTTTGCCAATTGTTGTAAATCTGCATCACTGGGTAACAACCCATTTGCCAATGAAAACTGTTTCTCCTTAGTCACTCTATCAAAGTCCGTCATGATTTTCAATGCCTCTATTAAATTTCTCCTTAACCTCTGTCTTTCTAGGTAACTGAAATCCCTCATCTCTTGTCGCATTCTAGTAAAGAAAAGGATTCTCCATCCTTCCTAAAGTATGTTGACCCGATTTGGACACAATACTCCAGCAATTCCGCTGTATGGGGGGAAAAAAGCTGGTAATACCTCAGTACTAACTACAAGATGCCAACATGTAATCTTACATGTATCAAAGTGTACTCTCAGATGGTGGTTAGAAATGATTAAACATAATATTGCTATTTGAAAATATATTATCTAAATCATATTGGAACCTGGTTGTGAGTAAAATTATGTGTGGTTATTGATGAGATGTTAATGACATTGATTGTGACTCAGCCCAGGCATCATGTTAATGGTACTGCAGTATAAGTTTTTTTCCTCCCTGGGGCGGTTTAATTTGTTTTTTTATGCAATGAAAGTGGCCTTCGTCTCTGGGCTGATGCCCTAATCTGCACAGCCATGTTGAATCTTTCACAACAGCGTGACAAGTTGTGTCAGGTACTTCTCCATCTCCATGGAAATAAAGTACCGGACTAATAAAAAAAAATGAAAACAAAAATATTTTGTACAATGAAAGGGCTGACATTTCTCACCACCTTCATTGTATAAATAGCAGCATAATGCAATATTTATACAATTCATGAATCCAACGGACATAACACTCTTTTAATTTCCTCATGATGTGTTACCTGGTTGGCTTGTATAAATATCGTATCGCAGGCTACCCATGGGTATGATCTTTAAAAAAACACAAGAAATTGGGTGAATTTTTTGCGCTCATTAAGGCGTGGGCTGTCAGTGCTGGGGTGTTCACTTCTTTTCACTCTTCACACTCAATGTCAGCATTAAGTGCTCCCAGGTCGACAACAGCATGGAATAGTTACCCAGTAAAGTTTCCTACACTTTCCCAACTCATTTCTTATATTCTCAATGTCAAAAAATCACCCCTATTACACCAGTCTGACATTTCCACTTTCCACACGAGGCATCACTTTGACCACTGACAAACCACCAAACAGAAGAGATTTCCATCCCATCTGTCTGGGATGCATTTGAGTCAAGGTCCCAAGGGGGAAAAGGCATTTCTGTAACTTCATCATATACCAATTCCTTCAGTCATAAGACATTTTCCATAAATACCATTGAATATACAATATTTCATTGCAAAAGTGCTAGATTATGAAGATGAATTGTCTCTTGTTCTATGATAAGAATGTAAATGTCTTCAACAATTCTTAAATCATATTAATGTCAAATTTATCTTGAAACAATTTAATCATGTGAAAACAGCAATCCTAATAATAATGAGATGTGGTTAATGTCATGAAAAATGAAGCATTATTTGAAAATGAAGTCATGATATTTATTACATAGAATTGCACCTATTATATTACACAGAAAAGGCCATTCATCCTGACTGGTGCACAGTGTCAGTTTTGCTCCACTTAGGCCTCATCCAATGCTTTCTCATTTAATTCAAGTAGCATAAAGCCCTATTCTCTGCTCCCTCATTTACTTATCCAGATGCTCTTAAATGCATCCAGACTATTTGTTTCAACAACTATCTCTTCCCACCACTCTCTGGGCAAAGAAGTTTCTTCTTTCTTCGCTTTTAGATCTTCTATTGAAAGCCTCTTAATTTTGCCTATCCCCACAAGTGAAAACATTTGCTCTGTCCCTGTTCTATAGTAGTTTTCATAATTGTAAATACCTCTATACTGTCCTTTTAAGGTATTACTAATCCATATCACTTTGTTTAGTAATTTATAAGTTTATACGCTAAGATTTATGTATATGCCTTTGCTTCAACCCTATTTATGATATTTTCCAAGATGTACATGACTATTCTCTAATCAAAATATAAAACCTCATTAATCTGTTTTGAAATTTCTTTGCTAATTATATGACATAATTTACAACAACATATGGTGTTTTCAAGTTTCAAGACTGGATCATTGATTTCATGCAAAACACAAGATCTAACCATTTCTTCTCCAACCATGCAAAACAGCCTTGGTTTACTTTTAAGTAGAGTCACATCATTGAATTTCATTGAAGTTTCTGAAGTGTACAAAACCAAAGAGAATGAAGAAAACTATACTCTGAAGGCTTGCCCCCAGGGTGTTTTATCCAAAGCAGTTTTTATCAGTTTGTCTATTCCTTGTTCTAATTGAAATCTGCTACCCAAGGGAACATTGTGTCAAATGCCACTTACCTGAGTACCCAGTCCCAGCAGAATCAACATGAAGAAGAAGAGAAGGGACCAGAAGGGTGAGATCGGCAGCAACGTCAGGGCTTCTGGGTAGGCCACAAAGGCCAGTCCAGGACCATGATCTGCTACTTCCGACACATTGACCCCCAGATGCGCAGCCATGAATCCAAGAATGGAGAAGATGACAAACCCAGCATAAACACTGGTCGCGCAGTTGGTAATACTGATAATAATACTGTCCCTGCAGCAGCAAGAAGAAAAACAGTAACAGATGGAAGTGAGATTATGAGGATGACTTAAGGGATTAAAGCAATGAGAGAATTTAGCATCAAGCACCTTTCACGCACCATTAACTACTATTATATCACACTTTAAATGAGGGTCTGAAATGGAGCAGTGTCTTCAGCAGTTCTCTGCCAGATATGATAGAATCCCTAAGAAAGTGGCAACACATTTCAGTCACTCTTAGCAGTTTCTGCAACACCTTGCAGTTTTTCCTTTTGCAAGAGGAAAAATAAGCAGGGGTGAGTGGAGCCTCACATGGGCCCTTGCTCCTTAGTCAAGGCACTGAATTTCCCTGACTTACTGCAGTCAAATGGGCCCCATACACATAGTTTTTGCTTTCGAGGAATGGTTGTGTAATTGGGTCAGGTCTGCTAACTTCAGAAGCGAAGCTTTAATGGCTTTGGTGGAAGTGTAGCAAGTATGGAGGAGGAGTGATTAAAAAACCCATCTTGGTTCCTAAGGGATTTGATCCAGTTGTGTCATTTTCCCATACCACCACAGACTCATTACATTCTATGTCAAGTCATATACCCCCGATCACTCCAACTGGCCCTTTAGCCTTTCCATGCTATCTTAATGGCTGTTTGTGTCCTTCAATATGACCCCTTATAATGTCCATGCCACCTCAGGCCCCTTTTACCCAATGTCCACTCTATACATAACCAATGAGCCAATAACATGTTGAACTATTCAGAGAAAAAAAAATTCACAAACTCTCCTTTGTTTAAAACAACAGCTTTTCCAACGCCCATATAAAAATATCAATTTGAAAGATCATTAAAGTATCAATAACACTTCACACTCCTTAATCTTGTCCAAATAACACTGAGACATTGAGAAGAGATTTCAGTTAGAATGACTTATCACAACCATTTAAGGATGTCAATAAAAATCAACAATCCACTTCAGCTGTCAAAGCAGGAAGCTCTGGTGAGCGAATGCAGCCAAGCACATTGCTTGGTGATCTTGTTCAGAGGCCCAGGCCTCATTAGGGAGTCTTGGAGCCAGCTACTGTCAGTTAGAAGCTTGCAAACGCTGGATAGTTGCCAAAAGTAGTGGCTGCAGCAGTAGCGTAACCTGAACATCGATGGGATCAAGAGGGGAGAGACAACGTGATACTTAAATTTGTCTATGACTTGCACTTTCTGGATAATTCACTGCATGCACCTGCGTTGCCCTTCAGATCTGCTTCCCCCAAACAGCTCTAAATTTATACACTAAAATATGCATAAAAGCCTCAAGCACAATATGCACCCAATCATTGATTATTCATTTTGAAATGCATCAGCAACGAATAAATGAATTACAATAATATTAGGAATAAATATCAACATGTAAAATTAGCACATTGTTGTCTGCTGTCATCAACAATCATAAAAATATGGTTATTAGAATCATAGAATCCCGAGTGTGGAGCAAATTACTGCAGATGCTGGGATCTGGACTGAAAACAACCAGTGCTGGGGATCACAGCAGGTCAGGCAGCATCCATGGAGAGAGAGCAAGCTAACCTTTTGAGTCTAGATGACTCTTCATCAGAGCTGAGGTGAAGTGTGGAGGGGGCAGCATTTATGCCACAGTTTTTGGGGGTGGCTGGGGGTATAGTGTGTGTAGGGCGCTGGTGGAGAAAAGATGTTGATAGTTCGAATAAAGTGAGCGGATTGTGAGAATGGCAGAACAAAGGCGTGTCTCCTGCCAGACTTGAAAGGACAGACAGTCTGGGACAGACAGTCTGGGACAGAGGGAGGGGAGAGGTCATGATAACAGAATGTAACAGTTAAAATTTCACAGTTTGAAGGTGCTGAACTCAATATTAGGTCCAGAAGGCTGTAAAATGCCTAATCTGAAAATGAGATGTTCCTTCAGTTTGCAATATGTTTCACTGGAACACTACAGCATGCTGAGAACAGACACATGGGCATGTGAGCAGGACTTTGTATTAAAATGACCGGCTACGGGAAGGTTGGAGTCATGCTTGTGCACTGACCAGAGATGCTCCGCAAAACGGTCACCCAGTCTACGTTTGGTTTCTTTAATGTAGAGTAGGCCACACTGGGTGCAGTGAATACAATACACAAGATTGGAGAAGGTACAGGTGAAATGCTGCTTCACCTGGACAGACTGTTTAGGCCCTTGGATGGTGAGCAGGGAGGAGGTGAAGGGGCAGGTACTGAACATTCTGCGGTTACAGGGGAGGGTGCCATAGGATGGGAGGGTACAGTGTTGGTGGTTGTGGAAGCAGTGTGGAAACAGGCCATTCAGCCCATCAAGTCCACATCACCCCTCCAAACAGCATCCCATCCAGACCTACAGCCCTACCCTATCACCCCGCATGGTAAACCGACCTACCGTGCACATTACTAGACACCTTGGGCAATTTAGCATTGCCATTCCACCTTCTTTGGGCTTAGAGTCATAGCAATGTACAGCATGCAAAAAGACCATTTGGTCTAACTCGTCCATGCCGACCAGATATCCCAACCTGATGTAGTCCCATTTGCCAACACTTGGCCCATATCTCTCTACACCCTTCCTATTCATGTGAAATTTGAAAGGGTTCAGAAAAGATTTACAAGTATGTTGCCAGGGTTGGAGGATTTGAGCTATAAGGAGAGGCTGAATAGGTTGGGGCTGTTTCCCCTGGAATGCTGGAGGCTTAGAGGACACCTTATAGAGGTTTATAAAGTCATGAGGGACATGGATAGGACAAATAGACAAAGTATTTTCTCTGGGGTGGAGAGTCCAGAACTAGAGGGCATAGATTTAGGGTGAGAGGGGAAAGATGTAAAAGGGACCTAAGGGGCAACGTTTTCATGCAGATGTTGGTGCTTGTTGTTAATTATAGAATGCTCTAGCTGTATTTACCATCATTATGTATCCTAATACAGTGAGGTTTTGTAGAGCAGTGCGTAGTGTCCCTGCCTTAGAAGTTTTAGATTTGTGTCCCATTCCATGACTTGATGGCTTTGGAAGGTGCATTCCATAATGTCGTGAAAAGGTTTGAATGTTAACTTAGAAATCCATATATTTATAGCATAAAGTAAGAGCACTCTTCTTGTCACTCAAACTGTGCGGGGGGTAGCTGCGTCATAACTTCCCAGGTGAACAGCTCTGATTTTGTTTTGATTGACTGCTGATTATGTAAATATCCTAATATCTCTGTAACTATTGCATCTTTGGATGCAATCACATAGGTTCCATGCTTGCAGTAGTACTGCTGTCTGGATTACCTCAATCGTGTTTCAATATTAATACTTTTTAAAATCTTTGGGATGTGGTCATTACTTGTCAGGCCTGTATTTGTCACCTATCCTAACTTGCCCTTGAGCTGTGTGGCATACAAAGCTTTTTCAGAGGGCAATTGAAGACACATTACTGCAGCTCTGGAGTCAGTAAGGATGTCAGATTTATTTCCCTGAAGGGTATTAGTGAACCAGAACAACAATTAAGAATGATTTCATGGTCACTATTACTTAAACTAGCTTTTAGTTCCCCATTTAATAACTGAATTTAAATTCTACCAGAGGATGTGGTGGAATTTAAGATCTAGTCCCCAGAGCATTAGCTTGAAGTGTCTGGATTAATAGTCCAGTCAATCAGCTACTATACCATTACAAGGAGCAATGTTTTGCAAGGAGCAATGTTTGTATTGTCCAATATTAAAGTAGTACTTGTTTCAAAGAAATGTGATTGGCAAACTCTATTCTAAACTCTGCATGAACATATAAAATGCAAGTCTATCAAAAAGAAAAAAAAATCTGGAATGGCACTGCAGCAAGTAAGATGTATCGCTCTTGTGGGTGTTCAAACTAAAGAAATTAAGAATGATTTATAGTGAAGTTATATCTTCTCGTTTTCAATCCATGTCATAGCATTTTTCAAAGGATTGCTTCATTAAGATTAAACAGGAAGAGACTGCTTTGTTTTTCGCAGTTCCCTCTTTGCATTATTTCTTTCCCAGCTCAGTCTTCGGTGCAGTCTAATCATAGAAAAATAACAGGCCATGTTCATATGAATTTACATACTTAAATCAACCATTAATTGGGTCTAGACTGAGAAACTTGGTTTCTCTTGACACTAAGAGCAGCCAAGAAAATTTAAACCTTTATGAAGCTTAATATATTTTAAAAACTAGATTTCTCGACACTAAGCATCAGGGGTAATGTGAGTTCATGGGAGTATGCTGTTGAGACAAGGATCAGCCTTTATCATATTGAGAGATGGAAGAAACTTGAGGGGCCTAAAGGTGTATTTTTTGCTCCTATGATTCTATAACAAATTAGGAATTAAAATAACATGCTGTATTTGTTCTGTACTTGACAATACACGCTAACCTGTAGCAATTATTGTGGAACTTGTTGTATGAGGCCATGGTTATCAGGCCACCCCAGGCACATCCGAGGGAGTAGAAAATTTGGGAAGCCGCATCACCCCAGACCTGAAATAGAATGAAAAAAAAAGTCTTAACGATTTATAAAACATAGCAGCAAAGACATTTGCTTAATTTTCTGTGAGGACTCTCCTCCTCAGAATTTTTCCCCACATACTAATCCTTATGAGTGGCAGATACTCCACACTGGAAATGTGCCTTCACAAACAGCGCACGATCTAGCAATCCTTTTCTGCACTCAAGTCTTTTTAAAAATAAATACATTGTCTCCCATGTTTATTGCTTAATTCAACTGAATTTATCTATTTACTCAGGACAACATCAATAACAACTTGACCATCATTTGTCAGGGCTATGTTGTAACTGGTCACTTTGACATTGGCAGTAGCATCCAGGGTTAGCATACTTTCTC
Source organism: Chiloscyllium punctatum (assembly GCF_047496795.1). NCBI lineage: Eukaryota > Metazoa > Chordata > Chondrichthyes > Orectolobiformes > Hemiscylliidae > Chiloscyllium > Chiloscyllium punctatum. The sequence continues at coordinate 99,086,015 of NC_092745.1, read as the reverse complement.
AGATTGGGTGAAATCTTCGAGTTCAGTGAGGGTAGAAAATGGTGGGAACAAGTTGAACTGCATTTCTGCACTTCATTTCTGGTGGTGACCAACTCACGACCGCCAAGCGTATAGCTCGCTGAAGTCGAAAATTCCATCTATTAATATGCCCTACTTCTGCTTAGCACCATCACTGATCTCAATAACCAGATTGAAATTCAGCACAATTATGGCAGTCAAGACCATAATTACTTCTTCCAACAAATGGTGAAATTATGTGTACTCCTTTAAGATTTCCTACCATTGTTGTATTATGGGATGTTGGGAAACTGCAAAAGTTGGGCTCGTTGAAATTGACTCTTCACTTTTCTCTCCCAGTGAATTGGTGACTGGTCTCCATTCAGTCTTTTGCCCCCAGTAGTAAGATGCACACTGAACGTGTTACAAAACCATACAGTATAATGCCATGACACAGTCTTCAAGAATACAGGAGTTTTCTGACTGGATTCTGATGATGTTGCAAACTTTGTGGTCAACTCACCTTTGCATCTAAGATCTTGTCCCACTGTGGCGTGAGATAGTACTTTATGCCATCGACAGCGCCATCCAAAGTAATTCCACGAATAAACAGAATTGTCAGCACAACATATGGGAATGTTGCTGTGAAGTACACCACCTAGAGAAAACAGCAGAGTAAGTATTCATGCTGGGTATGGCAAAACGAAGTAATATATGATTGTCACTCCTCATTGAGCAGGTTTTATGCTCGCAATATCGGAGAGAAATAGAGCAATACGAAAGAAAAACTGAATCCAAAATTTATGCTCAGCAGGGTCCAAAGATTAGTAGAAAGTAACCACTACTTGTGGAGAAAGGAAGTTTCTTCCCATTCTAAAATATGAAGTGGGCCATAATAAACTATGTTTTGCAAAGCTTCTAAGTAAAACTCTGAGAAACAGTAGTGGAATGTGCCCGCTAGCCCCTCAAACCTTGAGGAGCTCTCTGTAACTCTGGCTCATCACAGACAACACAACATTTGGAACGTGCAGTGATCACCTATCCTTCTGTACTTACAGTCTCCTCCTGTTACCACATTATGTTTCATTCCCCCAGGTAACTGGTGCTCTGTGCTGTGGTGCAGTAGTCAGTTTGCACATCCACTCTCTGCAGACATTGCCCACATCAATACAGGCAGCAAAAACGTTATATCTGTTGAGTACAGCCACAGGCGATGCTCCTGTAGCACTGTATCTGTGATTTCCTTAATTTCTAAACTGGGAGAGTGTATTCTTTAATTATACTCCAGAAAGTGTCTGACTGTTGTAAACTTGTTGAAACTGAGGAATGCAGAAAATTGTTCAGCTATTTATTTTCTTCCTTAGATCTTTCTCACCATTAATTAAGGGATCAACCAAACAACTGGGAAGAATGTTGACTTACTGACCCCTTAAATTTGCAAGCATGTGGCTACTGTTTGGCTGTGGAGAAGTTTCACAATGCATTATCTTATATTAATTAATCTTTATTTTTCCATTAAAGTTAACCTGTGCTCACCCTCAAAGTTGCAGCTGACCAACTCCTGACCCTTTCTTGAGGTGACAGGGTAAAATGGGCGTTACTGAAGTGGCTGTCCCATGACATATAGAGTCATATAGCTTAGAAACAGGCCCTGGACCCAGCATGTCTATGAGGACCAACTAACACCAAACTACAGTAATCCCATTTACATGTACTTGGTCCACAGCCTACTATGCCTTAGCATTTTAATATCTCACATACTTTATTTATTCAAGGAAAACCAACTCAAGTGTGCAGTGAGCAGTCAATCTGAGGTGGCCCATTTTATGATCACAAGAACTGAAACGGCAACATAGTGCCTTGCCTTTGCTCGGGCTTGTAGCTAATGCAGCTCAGACCTGAGCTGATGATGTGAGGAACCAGCAGTGACAGTCAGGTTTTTATCACCATAGGAACTGATGTGAGCCCAAAATGTCACCAAGTGGTAATCATGAAAGCATTGGAACTTTGAAAAAAAAGCTGAAGGAGTGATTTTCACAATTGCTTGTGTAAGTTAACACTTGGGTCATGATGCAAGGTGCATAAAATGTCATTTGCTGTTTTTGGATTTTTGATAATGATGAGTTTAACATTACTAATATTCTGTTAATTTTAATGTAAGTTTCCAGACCCTTTTATTTACAGAGAGAATTAAAATTGCTCACACTCTCTATAGCCATGCTTAGTATTACTGTGAGATATTTGACAACATGGAACATATTTTGATTTGATACCTTTCCTTAGTTCAGCACAGTTTTGAAACAGGTAGAAATGCAGATTTGAGTGTGGTATTGGGAGAAATCAGATTGGTCACAGTGATATATAAGAAGTCCAATAAATTTCCCTTTAATCTATAAAATGCCCAGGTATTTATTTCTCTTGTATCTTTCTGTTAATATTGTAGTTTAGGGCAGAAATGTTTCGGGTCCAAGTTCAGAAATGAGCTGCTTTCTTGGATACATCGTTAGGGAGAGGGGTCTCAGCAGGAAGAATCTATCTGCTTTGGCTTCTACTGACTTCTTTGGGCTGGATTTAATCCTGTCCATCATGTCAGAGAACATGGTGACCAAATCTACATAATCAATTTCCCAATAACAGGAAACCATCTTATGTTTACGTTGGACCCGCCAATGTGGTCCATCGCTCACTTACGGCACAATTTCAATTAGGATTATTTTGACCCAACTGACACTAACTATTCCTGAATTTAGTGATGAGTCAAGAATTAAATGTAAACAGCATAGATTTCCTCCACTTAATGCCTGACCGAGACACCTGACGTTAGGAAGTGAGTGGCCTCTGAAAGTGACCGAACTGCTCCAGCCTCTAACCTTCCTGCCTCTCCTCCCAAGACTCCCATTCCTGCTTCACTTACCTGAGTCCAGGGATCCATCGATGATCCCGGAAGTACTACCAGCAGCAACCACCACTCCTGCAGGCACTGCTAAATATCCCTGAATACTGGAGGAGGCCCAACTCCAGCCAGTTAAGTGCCAAATAGACACCTAATTTCCCCAAAGAGGTGATGCAGGTTTCCCAATGGCTCCTTGACCAGTGGAATAGGATCAATGTCAGCAACAATACATTCCACCTGACATATCCGATTTGTACAGGTTCAGGGATGAAGCCTCCATCTGTCAGTCCTTATACAGGAGAAGTGGGGCCTGTTAAGGAGATTCATCTTGTAATCTGTAAAATTGCTTCTGATCTGGAAACGCTAGCTTTTCTCTCTTTAGAAGTCACTACCACTCCAGTTCTTCCTCCCCCTTTCTTCCACCAAATAGGTTTCCTTAGCTGCAGTCAGCTACACCCGTACTTCAAGACATTGTGTTGCCATTTGTGTATTTGTAAATATGAACAGTGCACTTACTTTTCCTGAAGACTTGACTCCTTTAATGAGGCAGAGGAAGACCACAACCCAGGCTACAACTAGGCAGCCCAGCAAAGGCAGGCGAATCTCCCCAAAATTACCAATGCCGTTGGATATCCTCAGCACATAGTAGCTGTCAATAAATATGATCACAGTCAGTCCAAATTCCAAGGCCAGCATATTGTTTTCACCTCCATCAAACTCACGTGACTTTTCTGTAACTTACCTTGGTCTCAGCTTCTACAGAGAACTGGGATTTTTGGAAGAAAAACAAATTAAGACAACATCGCAATAAGAAACAAATACTTATAGCTGATTTCGCCATTAAAAGGGGAGCACAGCAGGTAAAATACTATAACCATTCATGGCAATAACAGCTGACACATTTTCTGCAACCTTCGAAAACGATATTCCACACCCAAACTCTCAATAGTTAAATCATAAGTATATTCTATGGGCAGGATTTCCGATAAAACAATGTTGCAGAAAAGATTTATTGTGCAGCATTTAAAATATGCCAGTGGTTGGAATTGTCACTAAGCATCCATATACTCTTAGTCCTAACAGGCCTTAAAACCTGGCAGGTGGATACCTATTCTGAGAGAAGTTTGGGTGCTGGAATGATTCCAAGTCAGTGACAGCTTTAGAGTCACGCTGGGATCCACATCTGCTGGTTTGCAGATCAGAATACCTGCTTTCACTCTGTATACTTGGTTGACTGTTCCTCAACAAGATTGTGGAACAAGCAAACTCTCAGTCTGGGAAAGGTTTCTGTTCCCTCCACTATCCTTATCCCCTGTCCCCTCCCACAGTACACACCCTCTGACCCAGGAAAGCCTATTTGCAAATTCTGCAGAAACAGAAAGAAAATAATGGGTTCTGGCGTAATTTGGTCCTGGCATAATTTATGTTTCCATGGCATCAGATTTGACACCCCTGTGTTAATGGTTTTAAAAATGCATTCAGAATGTTTCTTTTAATCAGGCTGGCTGTCCTTACTATATTTCTAATGCTAGCCATTTCAGTAGAACACATTACAATCAATGGCAAGTGACTCAGTAGTACATTTCTTTATACTGACATTTCACAAAGATCAGCAAATGAGATACTTAACCCGGCTCCTGTCTAACCAACCCAGGGGTATATTTTATCTTGATGACTATTTCAACAGATATGGGTATAAATGGTATTGGTAAAATGATATGAAAGATGGGAAAGCATCAGATTTTGACAACACCAAGCCTGCACGTGAGTCTCTAACTTCTGAATCAGAATCTTGTAGTTTTTGATATTCTCCATCAGGATCAAACATTCTGAAATTCACGTTGTCGTAATTTATTTTTGTTTTTGACCCACAAATTAATTACAGATTATTTAATCTACAATAACAAAGTTACTGATTAATCTGCTGAAGACCAATTCAGGGAACTGGGATCAAATTAAATACCCCCAAAAAATGGTCAAGGACTCACAATGGAACAGTAACCTGCAATGCAGTCAGTGTAACTTTGTTGCCCTACTTATTTCAATGATTTCTGTACTTAGCCAGTGTTAACTACACTGTTGATTACCTAGATGCAGCAGCAGATGTATAACAATATGAATGGCTAACATCACTTAAAGCTATCATGCATTGCTTATGGTTAGCTTGCACCTCTTAGAGGGGACGTGCAATATGTGGTGGGACCAGTCACTGGATGTTATGGTTGGAGGTAGCTGGAAAAAGTGAAAAATAACTCAATAGGGAGAGAACAACTACCATTCGTAGGCACGACACTGCAGGTCTTAGGAGAAATGTCCTTCAGGCATTGGTCTGGGGAAGGAAGGCCTCTAGACACACCAATCAATGGATAGAGTCAAACTCTAAAGACCTGGAAGCAGTGTCAAAGAGCTCAAAGATCACACATGAATGGTCAAGGTCAATGAATATGTCTTCAAATACCTTATCACATCAACTACCCGAGTAGCTCAGCTATTGCTTAAGTCACCATCTCCCCATCATTGATCTGCCAAGAAACTCGAACAACCATGAAAATTCATACACTTCCCTGCAGCTTAACACTGTTCCGTTTCTCACATCCACATCTCAGTTTGTACACACTGTCAATTAGTCAACAATGATTGCAATATCAACCAAGTGGGCTACACAACACATTTTTCTCTTTCATTATAGGGCAGAGCTGTACATTCATAGAATGTGGGTATCATTGGTTAGGCCAGCATTTATTGCCCCTTCCTTCTTGCCCAGAGAGAGCTAAGAGTCAATCTGAGGGAGACTGGTGCAGGTGCACATTCTAATCCCCATGAAGGACTTTTTATGAGACACCCATTGTTCAGGCAATGGTCAACAACAGGACTAAAACCATTGAAGATAACCACATCCTCATAATTAATATTACTTCTTGTATCCCACCTCACCCCGTCATCTCAAACATTCTTATGGCATCTAAGCTGATGAGGGGTGGTGCAAGCATGCAACTCTGAATTTTCTCCTCTCCACGCATCCCAACCTCACTCTGACATTTTTTTCCTTTCTGACAGTCAAGAGATGCAGGCTACCTAGGCAGTGGAGGAACTCCATTACGAGTGATAAAGAAGACATTGCTTCATCACTTGATTTTCATTTGCAGCAGACACTGGCACTGACCTTAACTGAAAGACAGGATCTGTACCTGGGTGGGCTGCAAACAGCATATGGACATGCTCACTGACAGGCAAAGTTACAGATGAGGACACTGCTGGAGCAGTCTTTAGAGATACACTGATAGATATGTACAGTGCATTGGGAAGCTTGCAGGAATGCCACCAGCTAATGTGAAGGAACATTGAAGAATTGAGCATCAGCTTGGCACAGCTTGGAGCTCATTCATTCCAGTATGAAAGTGGTGACCAAATTTATGTACACACTTGTGGAGCCACCCAAAGACTGAATAAAACACCGAAAAGTTAAGTTGCTAAAGCTTGGTGCTACACAAGCTCCGACAGCTGATGCCTTGGCAGCAGTGTGTGCAGGGTGGCCCAACAGTCCAGTGATCTTTCCTCCAATTGATGATTAGAACTGGCTAGTAGTCCTTGCTAGTCCCTGTCAGCTAGCTAGCTGAAACTGTGTGGTCTCCAGCACAGAGCTACTTGAGGTCATCCTCAAAGACCATCTGTAGGCTTTTCCATTAGAATTTAACATCCTCCCATCAGCCATTTTACAGCCACTGTGAGAAAACTGTTAAGGCAAGCAAAGGAACGTGGCATGAAAAAAATACAGAAGGATGATTAAGATATGCCAAAGGTCCACATGACGTGAAGAACGTTGATAATTAGATGACATCTGCATGCAACATGGCATAATTATAAGATATATATGTTTTGGTTTGAGATGTTTATTTTTGGTGGCTTTTAATGTTGCATTTTGGCCAAGTGGTTGCTATGATGGCCAGTAGCAGAGTTAAAAGGAAGTGTGAGACTGTTGGTGAACAGGGAATTGATGCTCTAGTTACTACTGTTGTAGTGAGATGAGTCCTTCATGGGCAGCTGGACAAAAACGTATATCTCTTGCTCTCATATACCTGATGGCAGGAGCTGTCCCTGATGAGGGAGTCAGGAGACTACAATGAACCTAAACACCCACTCTTCCAAGTACTATAGAGTTTGCCCTGAGTAGGCCAAGGAGTGAACATATTATTTCATTATGGCAAATTGAAACATTAGCTCTGTGACCAGCAGATAGCCCTTCTCACCCAGTAACCACCCTATGGTTGCCTTGGTGGTTCAAATACAAGTGGCACAATCAACTGTTGTCAAATAAAGCCTTTGTGGCTCATGATTACTGATCTGCCACCCTCACTATGGTAACATACTAGCTGGATGTTGAGGGAGTGGAACCCTTTCTGTTCCATTATAGGGGAGAGATGAGATCTAATGTCTATAAACTGACATGTGTGCAGACAATAACACCCTATAACATGAGGATGTTCGTAATTCTTGGAAAGTTACTTGCTCACACTGCCTGTTTATCCCTTGCAAGTCAAAATTAAGTGTTGCCTGCTTTCTTTAGATTTCAAGGTTCATCTATCTTGACGTTGCAACATTAGATGCCAAACTGTGAATGTTGCAAATATCTCTAATTCTCATCTAGAAGAGCCTAAGGATAGAAAAAAGTTTAATGTCACAGGCACTGAGCATAAAATCATAGAATTTTACAGTCCAGATGATGGCCATTCAACCCATCATGTTTGTACCAACCCAAAAAGAGCTACCCTGTTAGTCACATTCTCCAGTCCTATCACCATAGCCCTCTAACTTCATCACTTTTAAATATATATCCAGCTCTTTTTTGAAATTGTGTATGGGGTCTGCCTCCACCCCTTTCACTGCCAGCGCATTCCAAATCCTAACAAATCTCTGAGTAAAGAGGTTTCTCTTCATCTCACTTCCAGCTCTCTTGCTGACAATCTTGCAGTTGTGACCTCTAGTTACTGACACACCAAATAACATAAATATATCCTTCTTTACCCTGTCAAAATTGTTCAGAGTTTTGAACACCTTAATAAAGTCATCTCTTAAGCTTCTCTGCTCCAAAGTGAATAAGCCTCCTCCCTACCTTTTATCTTAGCCTGCTGGACACACTTTCCTCATTCCTGAAGAAGGGCTTATGCCCGAAACGTCAATTCTCCTGTTCCTTGGATGCTGCCTGACCTGCTGTGTTTTTCCAGCAACACATTTTCAGCACCAAAGTGAATAAGCCCAATTTTCCTCATCTTTCCTTCTATCCAAAATCCCTCATTCCTGATATCCTTCTAGTAAATCCCCTTTGCACTCTTGATAAGCCTTTAGCATCCTTCCTTAAATAAAATGCCCAGAACTGAACACAATGCTCCAAGTGTGATCTGACCAATGATTTATCAAGGGGTAGCATCACTTCCTTCCATCAATACTCTGTATTGATATTGTAGTTTGGCTGCAGCAGGTGGACTATTTCAGTGAAGATGTCCTTAATGGAGCATAAAGGTCTCATATACTGCTCCTCAATGCTACTTCAATCTATAATCAGTTGATATTTCCAAAAGAGAACTGCCGTTGAACATGTTCTGCAATGTGAGTTTAAGAGAAACCACTATACAGTGTGTAGGACATTGAGGAACGTCATGATCTGCCTACTCTGCATACTTCTCATGGGCATGCATACATGACAATGACTGCATCAGTTTGATGTCATGCACTGCACAAATGTGTGTGCCTGCAATTGACACCACATTAGAGCTCCAGGGAGACTGGTAGCACTCAAATGCTAAAACACCCAACCTCTCGCTGTCTGATTTCAAGCAATCAGAGAATAGAGATCAATAACAATCTCCAATCCAATCAGATTGCTGTTAAACATTAATGTAGCTGAATGATTTGGTAGATTTATGGTGGGGAAATGTTTCAACAGAACTATGGCTTCCTTCATTTTAATAGTACAGAGAAAATCCTGTAAAAACATACTATTACTTCCAGCTATTCAATAGCTGGTTGACAGATAGCTGTTTATTTCCAGCAGCAAACCAGTCAAAAGGCTCTAATCTCTTCTGTGTTCAGTTAGTATTGACTTAGAAACATTGTTTTGTTTCACTTATCAGTTACAAATTCCATTGTAATTCTTCTGTTCAGTTTAGAACGAACGAATTGTTGTCATTCATTGCCTCAATGCTTTCCATATTGATATGCAGGAGGCATTCTAACATCAGCTGTTATTTTTAGGGTAAAAGTTTGCACAGTTCTTAGCTGCACAGTGGTGGTGAGGAAGCCTGATCCATCCACCTTTGACAGAATCACTGTCGGGATGGTACGCTGTTCATCATCCACCAGGACACAGGTTTGTGCCTCTGATTATCCCAGAAGGGATGAACACCCAATCCTACAGCTGCCATTAAAGGTGGAGTGAAGAACACGGTATGATCATCACAGAAGAGACTAGATTTGCTCTCAAGGCATACACTATTCTTTGGTGATAGAGATGCAGTAACAGAGAAAATTTTATTTTCTTCTTGGTACAGAAGGGTTTTTATTTATAAACAATTATTTAATATGCACAGGAACTAAGAAACAGTGTTCCTAAGACCAATCCACATGATCTCATGATATCTCATGTTCTCTTGCCACAGCCTTGGACTTCACAGCCTTCTGAGCTCCCACGCAGAAATCAACAGGAAGCTGAGTGAGCAATTAGCAATCTCAGTCATGCAATTAACCATTCTGCGATCACAGCCCCTCTTAATGCTGTCAAGGCAATTTTGAGAACTGAAGCAATGATAAATATTTGCCTAATGCCTTGGTTGGTAAATGAGTTGCACAGTATGATGCAAATCTTACAGCCAAAAAGACTCCAGGTTCAAACCCTAGTTTGATACCTGTTGCTGAGTTCACTCGTTTCAGCTTGAGCAGCGGGTAGGAATGGCATTTCAATTATACTCAACTCCCCAACCCAGTTAGTGAAAGGGAAATAAAATTTAGCCAGAATTCAGGTTCATAATTGAATTCTATGATCTTAGTCCAAATTTGTGTGTGTGTGGACTTCATAAGGGCAGAATCATAACGTCCCACTGGTGACTAAGCCTATTGATACACAGGGCTGGGTTTTCCCAATGGAGCTGAAAATGTGTTGCTGGAAAAGCGCAGCAGGTCAGGCAGCATCCAAGGACCAGGAGAATCTATGTTTGGGGCATGAGCCCTTCTTCAGGAATGAGGAAAGTGTGCCCAGCAGGCTAAGATAAAAGGTAGGGAGGAGGGACTTGGGGGAGGGGTGGTGGAAATAGGTTAAGGTGAGGGTGATAGGCCGGAGTGGGGGTGGGGGCAGAGAGTTCAGGAAGAAGATTGCAGGTTAGGAAGGTGGTGCTGAGTTTGAGGGTTGGGACTGAGACAAGGTGGGGGGGAGGGGAAATGAGGAAACTGGAGAAATCTGAGTTCATCCCTTGTGGTTGGAGGGTTCCTAGGCGGAAGATGAGGTGCTCTTCCTCTAGCCGTCGTGTTGCTATGGTCTAGCGATGGAGGAGTCTAAGGACTTGCATGTCCTTGGTGGAGTGGGAGGGGGAGTTGAAGTGCTGAGCCATGGGGTGGTTGGGTTGGTTGGTCCGGATGTCCCAGAGGTGTTCTCTGAAATGTTCCGCAAGTAGGTGGCCTGTCTCCCCAATATAGAGGAGGCCACATCGGGTGCAGCGGATGCAGTAAATGGTGTGTGTGGAGGTGCAGGTGAATTTGTGGTGGATTTGGAAGGATCCCTTGGGGCCTTGGAGGGAAGTAAGGGGGTCGGTGTGGGCGCAAGTTTTGCATTTCTTGCGGTTGCAGGGGAAGGTGCCGGGAGTGGAGGTTGGTAGGGTGGGGGGCGTGGACCTGACGAGGGAGTCACGGGGGGTGTGGTATTTTCGGAATGCTGATAAGGGAGGGGAGGGAAATATATCCCAGGTGGTGGGGTCCCTTTGGAGGTGGCGAAAATGACGACGGATGATACAATGTATATGTAGGTTAGTGGGGTGGTAGGTGAGGACTAGTGGGGTTCTGTCCTGGTGACGATTGGAGGGGGGGGGCTCAAGGGCGGAGGAGCGGAAAGTGGAGGAGATGCGATGGAGGGCATCGTCGACTACATCTGGGGGAAAGTTGCGGTCTTTGAAGTAAGAAGCCATCTGGGTTGTTCGGTATTGGCCTCTTTCTTCAAAGACCGCAATTTCCCCCCAGACATGGTCGACGATGCTCTCCACTGCATCTCCTCCACTTCCCGCTCCTCCACCCTTTAGCCCCATCCCTCCAATCACCACCAGGACAGAACCCCACTGGTCCTCACCTACCATCCCATCAACCTCCATATACATCATATCATCCGTCGTCATTTCTGCCACCTCCAAAGGACCTCACCACCCGGGATATATTTCCCTCCCCTACCCTATCAGTGTTCCGAAAAGACCATTCCGTCCGTGACTCCCTCGTCAGGTCCACACCCCCCACCAAACCAACCTCCACTCCCGGCACCTTCCCCTGCAACCACAAGAAATGCAAAACTTGCACCCACACCTCCCCCCTTACTTCCCTCCAAGCCCCCAAGTGATCCTTCCATATCCGCCACAAATTCACCTGCACCTCCACACACATCATTTACTGCATCCGCTGCACCCGATGTGGCCTCCTCTATATTGGGGAGACATGCCGCCTACTTGCGGAACATTTCAGAGAACACCTCTGGGACATCCGGACCAACCAACCCAACCACCCCGTGGCTCAGCACTTCAACTCCCCCTCCCACTCCACCAAGGACATGCAAGTCCTTGGACTCCTCCATCGCTAGACCATAGCAATACGACGGCTGGAGGAAGAGCACCTCATCTTCCGCCTAGGAACCCTCCAACCATAAGGGATGAACTCAGATTTCACCAGTTTCCTCATTTCTCCTCCCCCCACCTTGTCTCAGTCCCAACCCTCGAACTCAGCACCACCTTCCTAACCTGCAATCTTCTTCCTGACCTCTCCGCCCCCACCCCCAATCCGGCCTATCACCCTCACCTTAACCTCTTTCCACCTATCACATTTCCACCACCCCTCCCCCAAGTCCCTCCTCCCTACCTTTTATCTTAGCCTGCTGGACACAGTTTCCTCATTCCTGAAGAAGGGCTCATGCCCGAAACGTCAATTCTCCTGGTCCTTGGATGCTGCCTGACCTGCTGCGCTTTTCCAGCAACACATTTTCAGCTCTGATCTCCAGCATCTGCAGTCCTCACTTTTTCCCAATGGAGCTGGGTCTGTTTTTCTGACTGAACCCTACCTCTGCTGGCAAACTGATTGTAATTCAAACTTTCACTGGGGTTGAAGCCTTAATTGATACAGCAACAGGTTTACTGTCCATTTACAGCCAGTGAGGGCAGCAACGGAGGTAGATCAGCTGAAGTGTGGGATTAATTTAGAGTCCTCACGGCAGCCATTAATGAAGCTGCTGATCATCATCAGGGAGAAACTGCTGTTCGTACCAAAGCCTTGTAAAGTATTGGAGGGAAAAGAGCTGTCATAGGGGAGTTGGAAGCTTGGCACCCTGGTCTATTTGCTTCATTGATGAGAACCTGGATCTAACACTGGGGATTGCAAAGGAGAGAAGTGAGTCCACTTCGCAGATGGTGACAACAGAAGTCACCTTGTCTTCCAGCAAGACTGCCTCTCTGTTCAGTAACAACTCCCTCTGCCTCGTTTTCCTCATACTCCTCTTTTACCTCATGCTCTCCACCACACTCCCATCAATGTCAGGACTCACTGTCCTTAATCTCCATCCTTCGCTCTAGGGCAATGTTATGAGAATACCATTGTGTTGGAGACCCTTGCAGGATGGAAAAAGAGGGCAATAACCAACTGTTCCAGGCACCGGAATTCCTTCCTCGGAAATCTCAAGGGTGTCCTACTGAGCAGGAGGCTTTGACTGTATTGTTGAGCAGGACTTAATAACATCTGTGTCTATACTGGGGAGTTCCCACAGCAAAGTCAGACGCCGTCTTTTCAAGGATCTCCCTTTTCCCTCAGAATCTATCCACACATTTTGGGAACTCAAATGAAGATCTGAGGAAAACTCGACAGTTGGAGGATGAATGAGGCATGGCAGCTGCTAGAAAAGCAAAGGCATACATGGAGGAAGCTTTTGGCATAGCAGCAGACTACTTGAAAACGGAGTGAATGGAATCGTGCTGATGAAAATAGGAGCACAACTGATGAGGCCCTGTACACAAGGGAATCCAGTGTTGGAGGCAAAACCCAAATACTGCCTGATGCCAGTACCTTTGGGATTCCCCTTGCATCACCTGTTCCCATCTTCAGCTGGTCATAAAATCTCAACTTATAAAACCCTGAAACATGTAGCCCCTTCCTCATATTTGCTGCTGTAAGTTTGGTGATGCTTTTGGGTGAGGAGAAAACTAGCCTGGAATTCAGAAGTCCAGACCCCATCCATACATCAACGCCTGCAGTTGCCTGTAAGAGGGCAACAAGGAATTGGGCATTTTCTATGTCAGCAGTTCCAGTTTCACAGCGTCCCAACAGAAGCCAGAATTGCCTCGGCAATCCTTGCCACGAATAGCAGATGTGAAAATGGATGGGACCAGAATGAATTGGGGTTTCAAATCTTGCACATTCAAGTGACAACAGTTTTCTTTTGATTAAGGTACAGACTCTAATTGGAGGCTAGAACAGTTTTATATGTCCCACTACGATGCCCAAACACTCCCATTGACAGGCGAGTGTCATAGAAATGTCCAAGGTGACACTGGTGACCACAATTAGAATCTCGCTGTCAAAATTGGAAGAGTAATGGGCAAGCATTATCTGTGGGCCTGACAGGCACGTCTACCAAAATGGTGCCCATTATAGATTTCCAAACATTAACATTAGACAGGGAGAGTGTGTATTGGTGAGGAACCAAATGACTGCTAATGCTCTTGGAATTGTGCCTGAGAATTGGAACTAAAGAAACAACAGAAAGCTTCTACTAACATCAAGGACCCACAGCATTACATTATTCTTAACTGGAAAGGCTGCTCTTACTTCCAGTACTCCTCACTAGGACTGGTCCGCTTTGCAGTTTGGTTCAGCAATGTTGAGATGTTACGTGACAGATCACTGATGTTGGCAGTTCTGTTGGGGTTCAGCATGCTACTGCAATCCTCCTTGTTCCACTGGTTAGTGCAGTATGACCAAGGCAAGAGTGTAGTCATGGAGGAGAAGAAGTAGTAGAAGGCGATGGAGATGACCACATTGTAGTAGATTCCAATGTATGTAGAAACCACCATCATCCCATACCCCACTCCTGTTCACAAGAATAAGGAATATAAATCAAACAATTCTACTTTATACTTCTCAGGGTTGTTTAGTTTTTATTCCTGTCAGGAAATGCTACACTCATGAAGCATGTGAACAAAATGGAAATACTCTATCTGACCTTAGAGAAAGATATCCTCTCTGTTATACATCTAATTAGACTGTGGGCTCTAATTTTAGGGAGTGCACTTAAAAATATTGTCACATCTAATGCACAGCAATAATCTTCACAACTGTGGCTCCCGGGTGTCAATTTTGTATCACATTTTAAATTGTTGCAACTTAGACGTATGAATTCTAAGGGCAAGTATCATCCGTGCCATTCCCACTACAGATAATTTTTCAGAACGACAAGAACAAAGTTGAACAAAAGTTGCATTCCTTACAAAAACATAATGGAACAAAGCAGCAATAAATCCATGGAGCAATTAGACTAAACAGGTAAGCAGGAACAGCAGCGAAGACACAAGGTAAATTCTACATAGTCTGGCATATCTTGGGTTCAAGCCAGTATTTTCTGTATGCACACAATGAATTAGTATAGAATCAGTTTCAGAGACAATAAGGATGCCCACAATTTTAATTTGGGGCATTTGGCATGGGTGCTGGGTGAAGATTGGAGTGTCTGAATTGTTCCTTATAGGAGGTGCACCTGACAAGTGCAGCAAGGCAAGGAACAACTGGTTGGATCAGGAGTGAGAATTGAGCTGGGACCAATACTGGCAATCAAGATGCGACTGGGATCAATGGGAAAAATTTGGAAAAAAAAGAAACAAAGAAAGCAGACGGAGGTGGATGAGCCCTTAACCAGGAACTCAAAACACACTGCTGCTACTCTGTCACCGCCATCTTGGAAGAAAACTGTTGAACTTTTACCTTTATTCTTCCATTTAATATTAGGAAGGACTATCATGTTAACTTTTAACTTTATTTCTTTATTTTACTACTTATTCTAAGAAGAATAGTAATGCTTTATGTTTAACTTTCTATTTTAACTGCAATTTCTATTATTTGAATGGTAAAAAATTGCAGCATGCTGCTATGCAGAGGGACCTGGGTGTCCTTGTACATGAATCACAGAAGGTTGGTCTGCAGGTACAACAGGTAATTAGGAAGGCAAATGGAATTTTGTTCTTTATTGCTAAAGGGACTGAGTTTAAAAGCAGACAGGTTATTTTGCAGCTGTATAGAGCACTAGTGAGGGCACACCTGGAATACTGCATGCAGTTTTGGTCTCCATACTTGAGAAAGGATGTACTGACACGAGAAGGGGTGCAGAGGAGGTTACTGGGTTGATTCTGGAGTTGAGGGGGTTGGCTTAACAGGAGAGACTGAGTAGACTGGGATTATATTCATTGGAAATTAGAAGAATGAGGGGGGATCCTATATTAAAATATAAAATTATGAAGGGAATAGATAAGATAGATGTAGAGAGGATGGTTCCACTGATTGGTAAAACTACGACAAGAGGGTGTAGCCTCAAAATTAGGGGGAGCAGATTTAGGACTGAATTGAGAAGGAATAGCTTCACCCAGAGGGTTGTAAATCTGAGGAATTCCCTGCCCAGTGGAGTGGTTGGGACTTCTTCAGTAAATGTTTTTAAAGCCAAGGTAGATTTTTGTTTGAACAGTAAAGGAATTAAGGGTTATGGTGAGAAGGGAGGTAAGTGTTGCTGAGGCCATGAAAAGATTAGCCATGATCTTATTGAATGGCGGAGCAGGCTCCAATGGCCAGACGGCCTACTTCTGCTCCTAGTTCTTGGGCTTATGTAACTGTGCTTCTTTTTACTACTTCTGGCTAGGTTTTGGACCTCGGTACCTTCATTCCTAAGATGGCGCTGTGTGTGGCAACATTGTACAATTTTCACTGTACTCCTATACTTGAGTACATAGGACAATGAAGCTTAAACCAAATAAATCAAAGGGAATGTGCCCCAAAACACAGAAGTGCCAGGGTTTGTAGTAGGGGTGCAAGACACAAAATCATGGTGTTTCTAGGAGGGAGAATGAGGACTAGGACTGGGAATGCGTTGGATGTTTCTTTCTGTTATTCCAAACAGTCTGATATGTCATTCTGCTGTACCTTAGTAGGTTTCTCTGGAAACTTTGACAGGGTCACACCCATCTCACAAATGTCTATTAAGAAAAAGTCGAGGCACCAGTGTTATTACTGGCATTTAAATTCAGCACATACTTTGGCTGCATTTGGTTCAAAGTTGTTGAAGATAAATTGTCATCAGGCAGGGAAAGCACAGGGATGGGTGGACAGAAGAGGGCGTGGAGGGTGGGGAGGGATGTTCACAGTTGATAATATCCAACCCTCTTTTTCTTTCCCTGATGGATTAGCATGTATGAACATACAGAAAAAAGTATAAGAACAACTAGAGAATGCAACAAAATTATGCGATGAACATGAAATGTCTGATCAAGTTACATGACATTGTATTCAAAATTATTTGATTTTCATAAAAGGCAACAGTTACTCTTTAATATGTATCTCAAGTTCCTGTAATATAACGTAACAAACATCATGATAATAGTTATTTTAAAATAGTTGTCCTGTGTTTTCATTGATTGTGACGTAGCTGGTGTTTGCAGTTATACAAGTCAAAATCGCTGCAGATATTACATCTTGTTGCTGTACAAAATATTCTCTGCCAGCATTTAAATTGCATTGTGAAAACATGACTCCAGTGTCTGCTTGAAAATACTTCCAATATCCTTTAAACACGGGATCCTTCTTAAGTTACATTCCCATGTCGAGCTTTCCCGTGCTGCCTATGCATTTTCCTTGTTGTACAGCACGGTGATTTCTGAAATGGACCTTCTTACCTTTGAACATAGGGTTAACCCTCCATACACCAAGGCAGCCTTGGCTGGTGAACTGCCCAAAGGAAAGTTCCAGAAAAAAAAGAGGAATACCGCAGAAGACCAGCATGATGATATAGGGAAACATAAATGCACCTTTAAAAAAAGAAGACCCATCATTACAGACTGTACAGCCAGTATCTCGAAGAACAGTTTGTACTACGCCTCAGTTTTAGATTGGAATGTTCCTTTAGGCAAGAATGCATCAGTGGTTAAATTTAACTTAACTTATCGCCTCAGTTCAGGTAATAAAGTCTGATAGGTTAGGGTAGGAATGCCTCATTAAATTGGGTAATTGTCTTGTTTACTGATCGCTAAAGAATGCAATCTATTAAAAAATACCAACATAAATGTGCAAATTAGAACATTGTGCTACTCATAATTAAGTATTTTTGGATAATACCAGCTTCCCCGAGTTTTTGACAGATAATTTACGCCAGCTCAATGGGCAGCAATGGAGCATCAGTGCAGATAAAACTTACATCAATGATCCAGTCCTGCTTACAAGCTGCTGATAACATTTCCAATCAGTCCTGGAAATGACCAGTGCCAGCTGCTCATGGGCACTACATTCAGGTGTGTCCTATGTTATACACATGACACCAACATAACAAACTTCATTTAATTGGCAGAAATTGGCAGATGGCCTATTCCTCTGTTTAGCATTCCCTGTATTTTCATGCCAATGTAGCCTTCACTTCTCCAGATAGAGTTGTTCAGGCGAAATATTGTCATTTATTAGTCAAAACATGTGGTGCTGGAAAAGCACAGCCGGTCAGGCAGCATCCAAGGAACAAGAGAGTTGATGTTTCAGGCATAAGCTCTTCATCAGGAATTCCTGATGAACAGCTTATGCTCGAAATGTCGACACTCCTGCTCCTCGGATGATGCCTGACTGGCTGTGCTTTTCAAGCATCACACTTTTTGACTCTGATCTCCAGCATCTTAGTCTTCACTGTCTCTCATCGTCATTTATTAGTTGGTTATGCAAAATTTCACAGAACATACATTATAGAAACAGGTCATTAGGTTCAACGTTCCACACAAACCTCCTTGCAACCCACTTCACCTAATGCTAGTAACAATACTTTCAGATAACATCACTGTAACAACCTGACATGTCAAAATATACATAAGGGACTTTTGGTGAAACTCAGCAGGTTTAGCAGCATCAGTGAGAAGAAAGCAGAGTTAACATTTAATCTGGTGACTCATCATCAGAACGATTCTAATTTTCAGTCACCAGACTCAAAGCATTAACTATGATTTACCAGCAATCTCTGTTTTTGTTTCAGACTGAGGAGCACTTTGGTGCCTGCGACCATAATTCTATTAGATTTAAAATAATGATAGAAAAGGATAGACCAGGTCTAAAAGTTGAAGTTCTAAATTGGAGAAAGTTGAAGTTCTAAATTGACGGTATTAGGCAAGAACTTTTGAAAGCTGATTGGAGGCAGATGTTCCCAGGTAAAAGGATGGCTGGAAAATGGGAAGCCTTCAGAAATGAGATAACGAAAATCCAGAGAAAGTATATTCCTGTCAGGGTGAAAGGAAAGGCTGGTAGGTATAGGGAATGCTGGATGACTAAAGAAATTGAGGGTTTGGTAAAGAAAAAGAAAGAAACATATGACAGGTATAGAGGATAGATTGAGTAAATCCTTAGAAGAGTATAAAGGAAGTAAGAGCATAATTAAGAGGGAAATCAGGAGGACAAAAAGAGGACATGAGGTAGCTTTGGCAAATAGAATTAAGGAGAATCCAAAGGGTTTTTACAAATATATTAAGGAGAAAAGGGTAACTAGGGAGAGAATAGGGCCCCTCAAAAGATCAACAAGGTGGCATTTGTGTGGAGCCGCAGAAAATGGGGGGAGATACTAAATGAGTATTTTGCATCAGTATTTACTGTGAAAAAGAATATGGAAAATATAGACTGTAGGGAAATAGATGGTGACACCTTGAAAAATGTCCATATTACAGAGAAGGAAGTGCTGGATGTACTTGAAATGGGTAAAGGTGGATAAATCCCCAGGACCTGATCAGGTGTTACCTAGAACTCTGTGGGAAGCTAGAGAGGTGATTGTAGAACCTCTTGCTGAGATATTTGTATCATTGATAGTCACAGATGAGGTGCCGGAAGACTGGAGGTTGGTGAACATGGTGCCACTGTTTAAGAAGGATGGTAAGGACAAGCCAGGGAACTATAGATGAGTGAGCCTGACCTCAGTGGTGGGCAAGTTGTTGGATGGAATACTGAAGGACAGGATGTACATGCATTTGGAAAGGCAAGGACTGATTTGGGATAGTCAACATGGCGTTGTGCATGGGAAATCATGTCTCACAAACGATTGAGTTTTTTGAGGAAGTAACAAAGAGGACTGATGAGTGTAGAGCGGTAGATGTGATCTATATGGACTTCAGCAAGGCATTTGACAAGGTTCCCCATGGGAGACTGATTAGCAAGGTTAGATCTCATGGCATACAGGGAGAACTAGCCATTTGGATATAGAACTGGCTCAAAGGTAGGAGACAGAGGCTGGTGGTGGAGGGTTGTTTTTCAGACTGGAGGCCTGTGACCAGTGGAGTACCACAAGGATCGGTGCTGGGTCCTCTACTTTTTGTCATTATATAAATGATTTGGATGCGAGCATAAGAGGTACAGTTAGGAAGTTTGCTGATGACATCAAAATTGGAGGTGTAGTGGAGAGCAAACAGGGTTACCTCAGATTACAACAGGATCTGGACCAGATGGGCCAACGGGCTGAGAAGTGGTAGATGGGAGTTTAATTCAAATAAATGCGAGGTGCTGCATTTTGGGAAAGAACTTATACACTTAATGTAAGGTCCTAGGGAGTGTTGCTGAACAAAGAGTCCTTGGAGTGCAGGTTCATAGCTCCTTGAAAGTGGAGTCGCAGGTAGATAGGATAGTGAAGGAGGTGTTTGGTATGCTTTCCTTTATTGGTCATCGTATTGAGTACAGGAGTTGGGAGGTCATGTTGCGGCTGTACAGGACATTGGTTAGGCCACTGTTGGAATATTGAGTGCAATTCTGTTCTCCTTCCTATCGGAAAGACGTTGTGAAACTTGAAAGGGTTCAGAAAAGATTTACAAGGACTTTGCCGGGGTTGGAGGATTTGAGCTATAGGGAGAGGCTGAACAGGCTGGGGCATTGGATGCTGAGGGGTGACCTTATAGAGGTTTACAAGATTATGAGGGGCATGGATAGGATAAATAGGCAAAGTCTTTTCCCTGGGGTTGAGGAGTTCAGAACTAGAGGGCATAGATTTAGGGTGAGAGGGGAAAGATATAAAAGAGACCGACGGGGCAACTTTTTAACACAGAGGGTAGTACGTGTATGGAATGAACTGCCAGAGGATGTGGTGGAGGCTGGTACAATTGCAACATTTAAGAGGCATTTGGATGGGTATATGAATAGGAAGATTGGGAGGGATATGGGTTGGGTGCTGGCAGGTGGGACGAGATTGGGTTGGGATATCTGGTCGGCATGGATGGGTTGGACTGAAGGGTCTGTTTCCATGCTGTACATCTCTATGACTCTATGAGATCTCCAGCACTTACACTTCTTTATTCAGTTATGTACACAGGGCATATCTATAAATATAGACATAAGGATAGTAGTGGATCAGTATAAAACACCGCAGGTTTTGCTGTATCCGCATTTATGTGTTTAATGCCCAAGTAAAATTCCATCCTCACCGCTTTGCATGGTAATATTTAAATGACAACAACAACAATGTTGAATAAAGTAAAAAAATCTCTGAATGCACCAATGGCAAACTACCCTGCAGAAAACCAGTCAATGCAGAGAACAAACGGGGCAGAATGTAACTGCAAAAGCTTAAAACCTCAAAGTGAGTTAACAAGACCTCAAAAACATCCTTTTGATGATGAAGTAGGATCTTAAATGTTCTAATTTCATGCGATTGTAGGTCAAGCCTTTTCTGAAATCATGAAAATCAACACTATACTAATTTTCCTAAAGATGCAATAAAACAAAAGGTTTAGTAACAGAAACAGTAACAGAAATAGCTAGAAAAGCACAATAGGTCTGAAAGTATCTGTGGAGAGAAAACAAAGTTAATGGTTTGGATCCAGTGACTCTTCTAAGTTGGTTGAGATTTTCCAGCAATTTTTGCTTCTGATTTCAATCATCTATAGTTCTTCAGTTTTTTTTTGATACAAATATTTAGGTTTGTCTTTTGTATAGCCTCATATTGCTCTGAAAAATATGGTGTGCAACTACAACAACATAAGATAGAAGAAAGCAAGTTTGCTATTTAAATTAATAGCTCAAATCACTTCAATAGGTGAAACCACGTTTTAATTCAGCATTTGAAATTGTCCTGGTGTCATTCAAGCCACAATAGACTGTGGAAAAATTGTCAGAAGTAAAATTTAAGTAAAGCTGTCATTGAATACAGCCCAACACATTGGGCTGTTTTGTTCTAAAAGTGGCATATATTAGGAGGTGGGTTTTTCTTCATCTCTACTCGGTTGACCTACTGCAAAGCAGAACCAAAAGGGACTCGATCTTGTGTATGTTTTACAATGGATCCTTTTGCCCAGGATTAGATTAGCTATTTCGATTTGGCCAAAAGTATATTGAAAATACTTTATGTCTTGTTTCTGAAGAACTTGCATATCTTTAAACATTTCCCCTGCAAATCCTATTCTGAATGAATATGTGCAGTGAAGCAGAGGAGAAAAGGCTTTGGAGCATTTTGCTCTGCTGTGGCATATTTTGGTGCTGCATTCTTCTCACTGAGAGATATTTTAGTATAACATATTGTTATATCAATAAATTTGAGAAATTATTTGAGTGGTAATTTTTCTTCTTAGATAATCCAAAAAGAATTATTGCTACTAATCACCAGAAAGTGGATCACTTACAGCTAATTCACTAAAGAAACTGCACAAATAATAGATTTATAAATGAAAATAATACATCCTTAATATTATATATTGACACTAGAATCTGAAATTATGCGGGTTACATGGTTCCAATGAAAAATAACACCATGCAATAACAGTTATAATTATGATGTAGATATTAAATATAGTTGGGACACCAGAAAGTATAGATTTCTGAGAAACTTTCTGGAGGTAACAGAAATATAAACACCAAGAACAATAGGCATTTGGTAATGTATTGGGATATGAATAACAGACACTTGATAATGTCCTACATGGAGTAACCAATGGTCTATACCAGAGGAAAAGACTATTTGATCCAACTTGTCCATGTTGCTATTTGCATTTGACACTAATATTTTACCTCTCTTCATCTAACCCCATCAGTAATCCGCCTAATTTGTCCCACCTTTTGTGTTAGTTTAGCATCTCCTTAAACACACCTATGCTACTTTTCTCAAAACTCCTCACATTCTTAAAATTCTTTGGGTAAAAAAAAATTCTCTTAAATTCCCTATTGGAATTATTTATGAATGCCTTATATTTATGATGTCTCATTTTTTAATTCCCTCACATGTTGAAAAATCTTTTTATTATTTTATGACTCTTCCATAATCATAAAGATCTCTACTGTATTATCCCTTAACCTTCTCTTTTCTCAGGAAAACAGCCTAAGCATTTAGAATATCAGACATCTTGGAATGAGGCTGATTGAAAACAGACATTCGAGAATGTGACAGTTGGAGAATGTGTGACACTGCAGAAGTGGTGATCTGAGAATAACAGACAGCTGAAAATGCAATACAATGAGAATAGCAGACAGCTGAGAAAATGACGCCATAAGAATAATGGCCAGCTGAGAAAATGATATAAATGAGAATAACAGACAGTTGAGAGTGCGACACAATGAGAATAACAGACACAAGTTTCTCGGATACAGAGAGAATCAAACTTTATTAGAAATATCCAGAAAATAATACACCTACCATTATGGTATATGTAGAATAATAGACAGCTGAGTAAATGGCACAATGAGAATTACAGATTTCTGGTAATGTGTTAGAGTGAGAATAACAGACATCTGAGAATGTTAACAATAAAAATAAAAGACATCTGATTCTAGGACACTTTATTGGAAACATCCAGAAAATAGTACATCTGGCAATGTGATACAAGTAGAAGAAACTAAACCTGTGAATGAATTTCATAAAAAATAGAGAATGAGAAGAAGAGAATGTCTGTCACATGACAGTGTTATACATAAGAAAATCTTTATGAAGCTGATGCGTCAAACATATAGATTTTATTTCAGACTGACATTTATCTTGTTTGTATGTTAGAAATTAATACTGCCATTTTTAACTTCATTGTACAACTGAGCCAATCACTACTGAGAGTAGGCAGTCTACTTGTATATTTATGCTTATGTCTAACTTCTTGGAAATATATGGGATTACCTGTGGAAAAGAGTGAAAGAAGTTTGTAGAGATTGTAACTATAAAGTATGCCAATATTAGGTTTGAGGAAGCATTTAGCATGTTCAACAGGACAGTACTGCATAAGTGTTTTTCTGAAGGCTAAAGGAACAGCATCAGAAAGTTGAATGTAGTGTCTCACAGTAAGGGCTCAGATTAAAACTCAGATTAACTTTTTGGATTCAGGAACCCTTATGAATCCAGGAACTATGACAAATCTGTGCCCAAGGTATAGTTTGACCACAAATCAGCTGCACTATAATGTGCCAGGAATGGAAAGGTAACATTTGCATTTTCATAGCCAACTTTATCATGTCATTGAAGTAGCTGATTGAAGCCTTTGATTTCTTCACAAAAAAGAAGAAAACAAAATGGATAGTGACTAACTACAAGCTGTGCTTGCATAGCTTTTTCCTCCCTCTCCCATTTGCCCTTCAGAATCTGGTCATCTCCATATTACAGTGCATACTTGTATGCTGGTGATGAAAGAGGAATGATATAGTTGACACTTTATACATAGATCATCTCATATTCACATACACATGCAAATTTTCACAGAAAAATATATACATGTAAAACATCACTCTTAAACATTAACAAGTATGTATTCTCATGCACATAAGTTCGAAGGCACCTGCACATGCCTTCACAAACTCTGACACACCAAATTTCTACATACCTCCACCATTTCGGTAGCACAGATAAGGGAACCTCCAGACATTTCCAAGGCCTACAGCATAGCCAACACTAGTCAGGATGAATTCTATCTGATTTGACCAGTTCCCACGCTTCAAGTTTTCATCTTTCTTCACCATCTCACCTGGAATAGCACCATTCTGCAAAAAATAAAATGTTCAAATGTAATCATCAATGCTCTGGAAGTAAGCCCAATCATATTTTCTGGCATGTTGCCATTAAAACATAAAAATTGTTCAGTCTTTATACGTTTGTTTTTATTTTCAAGTCTGCATAACCAACTGTCCTATAGAACATCATGCTAAGTTAAGATGGACAGCAAGCTATCTGTTCCCAATCTTCTGTGGCTGCCAGTTAATCAGAAACCCAGCTTGTTCTAACTTCCTGTCTCTGGTTCTCTTCCTTCCTCAGGAGAAATGTCTCATTATCCAGGACCATCTGAGGCTGAGCCAACCCAGAATTAAGTTGGAACAATTCTCAGCAATCTGCTGCACAAAAGGTTCTATAGAACCAAGCAATGGGTTACAAAAAACAAATCAGTGAGAGAGTAGATAAGGAACTGCAATACAGTTCCAGTTTTAGCTTTAATCTTAATCCATGTTTGATGTGTGAGAGTGAAATATTAGCAGTCAACTGGAAAAAGAAAATCAAAAATCTCATGAGTCCAAAAGGATGCCACATTATTTTGTTATGAATCTGTGACAAAACCGATTTCCATTTTAGTGTCAGGTAGAAGGGACATGGGTAGGTCACAGTGACTTCAGCATTTCTGAAAGTTTTAAGGCGAAAATATTACAATTGCTATCCAGTCACTCTTGTTGAAATATAAAATCTATGCCCTGAATATCTGAAATAGCCCAGTGATCATCTGTCTAAGCTTATACCTGAAAATGACTACAGACTAAGGTTCCAGTACTGCTGAAACCATAATCCATTATGTGACTGCCTTTGAGAAGAATAATAAAACACAGGATAAACTATATAAAAAAGAACTATTGAAACTAATAAGCAAAACTGAAGGAAGCTGCTACAGTAGCAAACTTTGTGTCTCTGTAAACTCCACAAAATAGGATTAACAAAAGATAATCGTTATGTTAAATGAAACAATGTAGCCCTTTGATAGAATGTTAGCATCAATGAATTAGAGCTTTCATTTTCATCGGAGTGTGTGGAATTTGAATCCAGACAAAAGGGCGAGATACAGAATTAGCTAGTTACAAACAGTTCCACAGCTCCACTACAGAGTATCCAGCGTTCTGCACATGGCCATTGTTCTCAGTAGCCAGTTTTTCAATAGCAAATGGAACTGGTCCAATACATTTGTTGCTTGGTTTTGGTGGAGTGGATGACTCTTTTTTTTAGAAAATCATGGCCGGATTCTAATAATGCTACTGTACCATCACATGTTAATTCACAATTAGACTTCAGCATTCTTTCCCTTCTGACAGCATGGAACCATCCCACTTCCACAATAAGAAAACTAAGGATGGAAATGACTCTGCTCTATGCTCCCTAAATACTGCATTTACAATGTGTATCCAAGTACTGGGCCAGGCAGACCAGAAGGATCCATGTCCAATTACACTTAGTTGTCTTGCATTGAAGAGCAGCAGGTCAAGGAGAAACTAGAGGGCCAAATGTAGACCCATGACTGATATCCGTGGTAATGGTGTGAGACTAGAAACAGAAGTCAAAATAGGTGATTCCCTAGCTACAGTGAGATGGATAAAAATGTAACCACATGAATGTAGTCACACTCAATTGGACAACAGTGAGGAAGACACTAGAGAAATCTTAACAGCCAAGGCTGCAGACTGGTTAAGAAGAGTTAGTTTATCTTTGTCCAGTCACACAGGATATCATTTGTGATTTTGAAAAGCAGTATTAGAGTAAAATGATATGAGCAGAAACTTAACTGCAGGGATTCAAACATAAGAATTTCAGGAAAAACAGATATGCATTTGAGAAATGACTACATGTTTGACGACTGTGGATGGGAAAAGCTGAAGATGGGATGGTAATTTAAAGGGTAGAGAGGGGTGATGACAGCACATTTAAAGGGAACAGGGACAGTGTCTGGAGAGAACCCTTCACAGTAACAGCTAATGTGGGGAACAGGGAACTGCACTATCAACATTTTAATAGGTAAGTTATGAAGGGAGCAGGAGATAGACCACCTGCTCAGAGTAGGCTTATGGGGCTGAATGGCCAACTCCTACTCCTGTTTCTTATGCTCTAAAAAACACTTCTACAATTAATGCAAGGGGCTGTGGAAATCAAATAGCAACTAACCTGACTCCTTTAAATTGCACTGGTGAGGGTTAGTCGTGCCACTGGTGTACTTAGCTATACATGGTCATGGTACAACATGAACTGTACTGGTGAGCTCCAACATGATTCTGATTACATGCTGCTTAGTCCATATTCTTTTGACAGACAATCCCTGTGTTCATGTTATTGCTTTGTCAAAATTGCATTTGGCACTGTTAACACCACAATTACGCCATTTTGGAAGCCAAACACAAATGAGCCAAATTTTTTTGCCAATAAATTTATCAAGTGATGAACTGAGATCCAGAATACACTGTAATTGTATTTGTAATGATTGGAATAAGTTCAGACTTAGATTGAGTTCACTGATTGGGGCTGTAACCCGGAGCAATCTGGGAGTCCTGGCAGATATAAATAGAGTATCAGGGGTTCTGCTCACTCTAGGAGCCAGCTCTGTGCTGGCTGGACCAGTGCTAACCACTAGTTACGTGTAAGTAAAGGGTGTCATGTGATGGGGTAATGGCCTTTGTGGAGTTATTTCAGTATTGAGTGATGAAATGCAGATCACATCCTGGGCATGTACTAAATAAAGAACAGCAGCTTAATTCTGGAATTTGAATGAATGAGACACACACACACATAAGGAGATTCAGATTCATCCCCAGAGGTGCTTCAATCAATCCCAGTGCTACTTCTTCAGAAAACTGGATAATATACAAAATTCCAACTCCTCTCTTGTCCTGTAACTACTGTTAGAAATGCCATGTATGGGAGTAAGGTGAAGCCTGTACAAAAATAAGGTTCAATCCTTCACCCTGCTCTGATAGAAAGTCCATCAAAAGAGCTCTTGTGATGCAGTGACTAACTGTGGGCTTGGAGACATTGGTTAAAGTCTCACCTTCTCCAGATGTGTGTCATAACATCTCTGAAGGTTTGTTTAAAAAAAATGAAGGTCTACAGGTACTCACTTGCCTGGCTTAAACATGAGGACTGGGCAAAGCAGTGAAAGTGGTTAACATGCATTGAATCAAAACCAGCTGGAATTAATGCTTTCAAGATATGTAACAGTTGGTTCAGAACCCGTTCTTTTCAAAAAACTGCTATCTTATTGTGAAAAGGCATGCAAAACACCATAAAGTTATACTGACATGCACATTGTATACCACATCGCTTGGGTATAATAGAATCCCTGCGAACAGATGATTTTTACAGTTAATATTGTGAAATGGCAACACATCAAGAGGCTATTAATACCATCAGAACCCCACAATATTGTCCATACCAAGTCTGGCTACTGGAAGATATGCAACATTCGTGTAGTGAGGAAATTCTGTGTTTAAGTTCCATAGCATTCTTACTATGGACAGATAACTTACTATTGTGCACGTATAGGAGTACAAAGCAATGCTAGCAGTACATTCAACAATGGCATGGACTCTTGCCATCGATAGAGCAAAGAAACAATTACGAGAGAAAAAGTATTGAGAATGCTTTTAAGAATATGTTCAGCAGTCTGAAGAAAAGCGAAGGTTTATTTAAGAGGTGCAAATCAAAGAATGCAAATATTCTTCTGTGTTATATTTGAATTTAAGGCAAGACGATGACCATACAACCGCAAGGTTTGGAACAGAATTAGGCCATTTGACCTACTAAGCCTGCTCCACCATTCGATCACATCTGATATGTTTCTCAACCCCATTCTCCCGCCTTCTCCCATGATCCTTGATCCCATTACCAATCAAGAACCTGTCTACCTCTGTCTTAAATATACTCAATGATTTGGTCTTCACAGCCCTCTGTGGCAATGAGTTCCACTGATTCACCATCCTCTGGCTGAAAAAACGCCTCCTCATCTCAGTTCAAAAGGGTCATCCCTTCACTCTAAGGCTGTGCCTTCGAGTCCTAGTCTCTCCTATTAGTGGAAACATCTTCTCCACATTCACTCCATCCAGTAATCTATAAGTTTCAATCAGGTCCCTTGTCATCCTTTTAAACTACATTGAGTACGGACCCAGAGTCCTCAGCTGTTTCTTATGTGACAAGTCCAGGATCATTTTTGTAAACCTCCTCTTGATTGACTCCAAGGCCAGTGCATTCTTCCTGAGATACAGGGCCCAAAACTACTCACAATATTCCAAACCTGGTCTGACCAAAGCCTTATACATCCTTGGCAGTGAATTTCTGCTCTTGTATTCTAGCCTTCTTGAAATGAATGCTACACTGCATTTGCCATCCTAACTGCCAACTGAATTTGCATGTTAACCGTAAGAGAATCCTAAACTAGGACTCCCAAGTCCTTTTTCTCTCATATTTTCAAATCTTAGAAAATAGTATACATCTATATCCTTCCTACCAAAGTGCCTTACGCTTTCCCCCATTCAATTTCATCTGCCACTTCATTACCCACTCTCCTCGCCTGTCCAAGTTCTTCTGCAGCCTCTCCACTTCCTTAACAGGACTTGTCCATCCACCTATCTTTGTGTCATCTGCAAACCTAGCAGCACTGCCCTCAGTTCCTTTGTCCAAATTGTTAATGTATAATGTGAATAGTTGTGGCCCAGCACTCCACTAATTATCAGCTGCCGTCCTGAAGCAGATGCCTTTATCCCTACCTCTGCCTTCTGCCAGTCAGCCAATCCTCTATCCATGCCAATACTTTGCCATGTCGTTTAGCAGCCTCTTGTGTGGCACCTTCAGGAAATTCAGATACATCATGTTCACTGGTCTTCTTTTGTCTAATTTACTTGTTTCCGCCGCAAAGAATTCTGACACATTTGTCACGTATGACCTCCCCTTCAGGAAGCCATACCTAACTCAGCCCTATTTTACCACGCACTTCCAGGTAGTCTGCAATCTCATCTTGAATAGAGTCATGGAGATGTACAGTATGGAAATAGACACTTTGATCCAACTTGTCCATGCCGACCAGATACCTGAAATTAATCTAGTCCAATTTGCCAGCATCTGACCTATATCCCTCTAAGCCCTTCCTTTTCATACATCTATCCAAATGTTGTAATGTAAATGTTTAAATATTATAATTGTACCAGCCTCTACCACTTCCTCTGGCAACTCATTCCATACATGCACCACCCTCTGTGTGAAAACATTGCCCCTTATGTCCCTTTTAAATCTTTCCCCTCTCACCTTAAACCTATGCTTCTAGTTTTGGACACCCCCAACCTGGGAAAAGGTCTTGGCTATTCACCCTATCCATGCCCCTCATGATTTTATAAACCTCTAAAAGGTCACCCCTCAGCCTTCGATGCTCCAGGGAATAGAGCCCCAGCCTATTCAGCCTCTTCCTACAGCCCAAACCCTCCAACCCCGGTGACATTCTTGCAAGTATTTTCAGAACCCTTTCAAGTTTCACAATATCCTTCCTATAGCAGGAAAACCAGAATTGCATACAGTATTCCAAAAGTGGCCTAACCACTGTCCTGTACAACCACATAATAGACTCTAAAATCTTACCAACGACAGATGTCGGGCTAACTGCCCTACAATTTCCTGTCCTCTACCTCCCTCTCCTCTTAAAAAGGTTAGCCATTTTCCAGTCAATGATGGATTTTGTATTGTGTGCAGCAAGAAGTAGGGAACATTGTATTTTTTCATACTCTGTACTCCAAACATCCTCTCAGTGTCCAATGTTTCCTTCTGAGTTCACTTAAAAATCGAAGAATAAGCTAGCTTCCCACCAAGGATAATGAAGAAACATGCCTTTGCTCAAATTAACCACAAGTTTGATTGATATGATAGTCTGGGAATAAACGTGAGTCAGCTATTTAAATCTTTTTTGAGATCAGGGAACATTACTTGAAATTCTTTTAACTCTAAGTTAAAACAAAGAACCGTGAATGCTAAAGATCTGACAGAACCAAAAATAGAAATTTCTGGAGAAATCTAGCAGGTCTGGCAGCATCCATGGAGAGAGAAATGGTGTTAATGTTTCAAGTCTTCAAGTCCAGTGACCCTTCTTCAAAACTGATAACAGCTAAGAAATGGTGAAATTTATGCTGATGACAGAGGGTGGGTGGTAGGGGGGGGAAGTGGAATACATGGAAATGGAACTGAGATAGATAGAGAGAGCGAGAGAGCGAGAGAGCGAGAGAGAAAGAAAGAAAGAAAGAAAGAAAGAAAGGTTGGCAGACAAAGGGATTGTTGATTGTAAGCCAGAGGAGAAGAAAAGCTGCAATGGGGCCTACGTGTGCCATAATAATAAACTACAAAACTGCGGATGCTGGAGTTCTGAAACAATAACAGAAATTTGGAGTAACCCAGCAGGTCTGGCAGCAGCTGTGGGAAGAAAGCAGAGTTATCATTTTGAGTCTGATGACTCTTCATCAGAACCGATCCATTTTCACATACACACGTTTGGTGCCACGGTG
This sequence comes from Chiloscyllium punctatum, assembly GCF_047496795.1. Classification (NCBI taxonomy): domain Eukaryota; kingdom Metazoa; phylum Chordata; class Chondrichthyes; order Orectolobiformes; family Hemiscylliidae; genus Chiloscyllium; species Chiloscyllium punctatum. The sequence goes on along the minus strand of NC_092745.1, from coordinate 99,055,171 downwards.
TTAAATGAATGAACTGCGATACTTCCAATCTAATTCCTTGCGGGGATAGGACATAATGAGATCTTGTGGAGCAATGGGTAGCGTCATTGACTCAGTGTCAGAAGCTTACAACTCAAGTCTCACTTGAAGAATTCATGGCCAAGAATGGTGCTCATAACAGACTGAGATTTGAATTTCCACTTGTAAACATTTCCACCATGCACTAATGGCAGGTAGTAAGAGGAGGAAAGAATCCTGGTCGGCATCTTATTCAAGACTCCTTGAAAAGGAAGATGTTTGGCTTGTTTGCCTGGATAGCTGGTGGGAAGTAGATCGGTGCCAACAGCATAAGGTTTCTAGCTGTCATTGATTTGGGACCTGCTATGTCATCCTACCAGTGATGGAGATCACAGTGCTTTAGAACAACCATGCCTTTTGGCACAAAATTCAAGAGGAAGATGGGCGTAACATGAAACTACAAACAGTCAACAAATTTTTTCCACATGCCTAAGGACAATTTGGTCTTGAAAAGTCAGCTGTGGTGCTACTCTACTGGAAGAAATAGTCCTGTATGGATATGCCTCTGCAACAAACTCCTGCCCTTGTTTTCCTAATGCACCCCCCTCTAACATCTGGTATCTATTAGCTCCAGAGCAAGAGACAGGTCTTATATCTAGTTCATAGCTAACGTAAAAACATTTGAGATGAAAATATGATGCAATACGTACAGGTATCAGTTTCCTAGCACTGACATCTATTTAACCAGTACAAAGCAGGAAAGTGCAAAACTAAAGGAAAATGAAACAGAAAATGGAACTGTGCACTGACATGCAATCTAATTATGAAAGAATATTGTGGAAATTGTCAGGAAATTACATTTGCCAACCTTTGTTTGTTTTTGATCGCGTGCATCCACAGTTCTTTGTCTTATCTTTTGTTATCCTCATTTTGGCTCTAATCTTATCATTTAACATATCTTTCCAAAGACAGGCTGAGCACAGCTTTGTGTTCTGAAACATTGTACTGTATTTAACCTTCCACAAAGTTCTTTGAAATGAATATTATTTTATTGTTGCTAAATTTTGTAAGGATCACATAGATAACCACAGCAATCAAGCCACCCGCAAAGATGCCACCTGACCCACAGTGTCTTGTCGCAGGAGAAGTAATAGCACTCTAGGTAGTGGAAAATACAGCACTCTGTGGAGACTCTTCCACAATGCGTGTGGACTACTTGGCATATGGAGTCCTTTATTTTGTGAAGTTTACAATAGGGTACAGTTCTCCTTTAAGAAAAAAATACAGAACAATTGTATGGCCCATTGACTTCAATGAGGGAAAGCATCCTGTTCAACAGCTTCTGCACAAATATGTTCCAGGCACCTGGGTGCATTCATTCACGTTACAAGCCAACTGGACATTTTTTAAATTAAAGCCATGAAGATTTACAAATAAGAGACACTGCTACTTCAAGCAAGTTACATTAGCAAATTAAGAATCTCAATTAAAGTTGTGGGATATGATAGTCTTTAATATTTGAACAAATGTATCCCTCCATATACCTACTCTCAGTTTATCCTATTATAAAGTTATGCTCACGTTCATGATGCAAGTGTAATATACCCTTCTCACTAATTTCACTTTCCACAGTAGGGGCATTCGAACATCATTAATGGCAGAAAGATGCAATGTGAAAATTACAAATTTGCACAGACTGTTTCTATTTCAAATCTGGGCCAGACAATTCATAATGGAAATTTAAAAATAAGTACAGAAAATAAAAGTGATAAGTCGCAACTTTGAATTACCTCTGGCCTTTAATTCCACATCACACGAAGACACACTTTTCTTCAACATTTTGTATACATTGTCAAACATTCTTAACATTGATAGCATAATGTTCATTTCTGGAAAAGTGTCATGTCTCTCAAGTGTTAACCTTCCCCTTATCTTGAAAAGTAAGAGAGTGCACAGAAGGTACTACCACTTTTAGAAGGAAGTCCTATTGGTACAAATTAATGTTAAAAACATTTTAAAAGTGACACTTGTTGTTATGGTATTTTAATTACAAGAGAGCACTCAGACATCTGTGCAGCTCAATTGCTGTGGTCCCAGCATTAGCACATATGCTTTACAAAAGCTACTACAGAATGTATTCAGTATTTATTTAAAAGCAGACTACAGAATCACAGTAGATTACATGGCAGAGATTTCTCTGAATAAGGTTAATCTAAGGACAAACTGTTCTCAAACCTTAACATACTCAGTGCTTCAGTGTTTTTCCGAGTTTTACTGTTTCCCATTAAATATGCTGCAGGGTAAACAGATGTACTGCAACCACTTCATCAAAATCACGCTTGAATGCAGTGGATGCATTGACTAGAAATTGGCATGCTAATATGGTACATGGTGCACTGAAGAACCAGGGATTAAACACAATTCACTGACCTCTGCAGAGAAATACTGCAGACTTTTATCTAGGCAGCCATTTATAAGGGAAAGTAACCATTTTGTAGCTATTGGCTTTCTGCATTGACAGGTATAAACCTGATCTGGAAACACAAGAAACTGTATTACTGGGTGTAATATTCAATTCAGAAAAGAGCACTAAAATATTAATGCTAGATACACTTTGTGTGAAATTGTTGCATGTAATCTTAATGAATTCTAATTAATTAATCCAGTACTTCACCAGATGATAACCAATTTAAAGTGAGTTAAGCCTTCAATAAATAGTGAGCAATGGCATTTATGTGACAGCACTGTATAGGACTATTCTGAGTTTTAGCTGTTTAATGTAATAAGGCCCTTTTTATAACTGAGAGTTACTACTCTGCGGGGCAACTAACATACAAGAAACATGACATCCAAGGTTACTTGGTGACTATATGCTGCAGCTCACAGGTAGGATTTAGCCATTAAAAGGAAAACAATCTTAGCAATTAATCATTTTCTGCTTGTTGATGCTGATTTCTGATACCAGCAGGACTAAAGTATTTGTATTTTGTCTCCAGCTTGCCTCTATAACTTTTACATCTTCCATTTCTGACACTTTGACACCTCCATCTCTGTTTTGGGGAATAAACTGTCCACTGTCATCCACTACAAAGCCACTGATCTCCATAGCTACCTTCACTACAGCCCTTCACACCCCACATCCTGCGAGGATTCCATCCCATTCTCCCAGTTGCTTTGCCTACGTCGTATCTGTTCAGATGATGCCACCTTCCAAAACAATGCTGCTGACATGGCTTCCTTCTTCCATAACCATGGTTTCTCTCCCACTGTGGTTGACAGCACCCTCAACTGCATCTGACCTATTACCTGTGCTTCTGCCCTTGCACCTTCCCATCACTCACAACAGTGTGATTGTGTCCCCCTTATTCTCACTTTTCATCCCACCAGCCTCTACCACTTCAGCCAATTCTAGCAGAATTCCAACACCAAATACATCATCCCCTCACTCCCCCATTTTGCAGGGACTGTTCCCCCTGGGACATCCTAGTCCATTCCACGACTGCCTACACGATCCCCTCCCTTCCCATGGCAACTCCACTGCAGAAGGTGCAACACCTGCCTCTTCATCTCCTCCCTGCTCACCATCCAAGGGCCTAAACAGTCTTTCCAAATGAAGCAGCATTTCACCAATACCTCCTCCAACGTTGTGTATTGTATTTGCTGTACTCAATGTGACCTATTCTACATTGGAGAAACCAAATGTTGACTGGGTAACCATTTTGCAGAACACCTCCAGTCCATGCACAAGCATGCCCCTGACTTCCTGTAGCTGGTCATTTTATACAGTGTCGTGCTCACATGTCTGTCCTCAGCATGCTGCAGTATTCCAGTGAATCACAGCACAAACTGGAGGAGCAACATTTCATCTTCAGACCAAGCACTTTACAGCCTTCAGGGCTCAATATTGAGTTCAACACCTCCAAATTGTGAATCCATTCTTTCCCTTTCGTTTAGCTTTAATTTGTTACATTCTCTGTCACCATGTCCTCTCTGCCCTCCCTCCACCCCAATGGGAATGTCAGTTCTTTCCAGTTTGACAGTTAGTCACATTGTTCTGCCATTCTCCCATTCTGATCACCTAATCTGAACTACCAACATCCTTCCTCCCTCAGCACTCCAACCCTCTCTGACACTTCAACCCATTGCATAAATGCTGCTCCCTCCACACTTCACTTCAGCTGTGACGAAGAGTCATCTAGACTTAAACGTTAAACGTTGCTTTCTCTCTATGGATGCTTCCTGACCCGCTGTGATCTCCAACACTTTTTGTTTTCAGGACAGATTCCAGCATTTGCAATAATGTGCACCTCAATATACCTAAAGTTGTTCTAGACATCATTTCAATATTTTAAGATCTTGCCCCACTTCTTCATAAATGTTATCGTGCACCAAAGTGAGTAATTGTCAGTGTAACCACTATGACATCAACCCTTTCTGTAGACTCTGCCAAACTAACTGGTAGCAATTACTCAGAACCTGGGATAACCAGCTAAAATTGAGTGCAGGAATAAGACTTATGGTTCAGTCTGATTGAAATCTTCTCCTACTGTATTTCTCATAACTTACGTTTCACCAGAAATGAAACAACACAGCCGGTCAGGCAGCATCTGAGGGCCAGGAGAGTCAACGTTTCAAGCATAAGCTCATCAGGAATGGTGTGTGCGTGTGTTTGGGGGGGGGAAGAGGTGGGGTGGGGGTGGCCCATGGAGGCTGAGAGATAAATGGGAGGGGGGGTGGGGCTGGGGGGGGAAGGTAGTTGGGAATGCGATAGGTGGTGGGGGTGAAGGTGAGAGGTCAGAGAGGAGGGTGGAGCAGATAAGTAGGAAGGAAGATGGACAGGCAGGACAGCTCAAGAGGGCGGTACTGAGTTGGAAGGTTGGGTCTGGGATAAGGTTGGGGGGGGGGGGGAGAAATCCACATTGATCCTGTGTGGTTGGATGGTCCGAAGATGGAAGATGAGGTATTCCTCCTCCAGGCATTGGGTGGCTAGAGTTTGGTAGTGGAGGAGGCCCAGGGCTTGCATGTCCTTGGTGGAGTGGGAGGTGGTGTTGAAGTGTTTGGCCACAGGATGGTGGGGTTGTTTAGTGCATGTGTCCCAGAGATGTTCTCTAAAATGTTCCGCAAGTTAGTGCCCTGTCTCCCCAATGTACAGGAGACCACATTGACAGCAACGGAGCCTGTAGATGATGTGTGTGGGACTGCAGGTAAATCTCTGTCAGATGTGGAAGGATCCTTTCGGGCCTTGGATGGAAGTGAGGGGGGAGGTGTAGGCACAGGTTTTGCACCTCTTGCAGTGGCAGAGGAAGGTGCCGGGAGGAGAGGATGGGTTGATGGGGGTGCATGGACCTCCAAGGAAGTCACGGAGAGAATGTTCTCTCCAGAACACAGATAGGGGTGGGGAGGGAAATATATCCCTGGTGGTGGGGTCTGTTTGTAGGTGGCAGACATGGTGGAGGCTGATGTGATATATCTGGAGGTTATAACCACAGTGTCACTCTGGAGAGCCTGATGGTCCTTTTTGGATTGTGAACAACCCTCTTCCTCTCTGCATCCTGAACCAAGGCCATCACAGCAGAATCTTAGAACCTTCCCTTCTCTGTTGGGAAAGTAACTTCCCCAACTACTTGCTGCACCTCTCTAATCAGGTTGCACTGGTCCTTTAAGAGGTGCAAGCCTGTTTTAACTAGTGCTGGCTAAAGTGTTGTAAGGCTTACTGGAATTTAGCACTGGGCTACAAGTTTGATTCACCTAAAATGAGCAGATAGCACAAAGCTTGTGTACTGCATTCATCAGAAGCTGAGCATTGTGATTCTCACACCAGTCTTCAGGAACTCTCCAGCTTTCCCTAAGAGTCTTCTTCCCATTTACAAGCTGTTGGAAGGTAAAATACGAACAACTTGTGCACTTAATAACAAATTCTTCCATTTCAGTTTTGAAAGAACCTACTGAAGAAAAGCTGGCACTGTTCCACACTGTAAGTAATCTAATCTAATCTAATGTGCTGTCATCCATTCATGGTGTGTTAGCCATTGACTGGCCCACACCAAGTTTGTTAATGAATGTCTTCTCAGATTATGGAAGATAGAAGCCATAAGCAAAACAGTTTAGACAATTGCAGGGAAAGCTATTCCTATGAGAGTTAACAGAATTTAAGTGAGAATAGTCCCAATTTTAACTATATTAAAGAAAAATGCACCTGGCATCTGATTAGTAGATTCCACTCACATCAATATCTTTGTGAATTTTGAGAATATAGCATGGAACTAAAGGGAACTGTAATAATACTGTAAAAGGGTTTATTTTTTACTTTGTGAATTGTAGACATTAAGAACATTTTCAGGATCGGTACACTAGATATTGATGTTATAGTAGCAAAATTAATCAACTAAAACTGGGTTTCACAGTAGGGGCCAATACCAGCCATACTGCAAGATTGTTAAGGGCAGAAAGCAACAGCGAGATTTCCTGAGACCAATAATGACATACTTTGGAACCAAATTAGAATGGAGGAAACTTTTTATTTTAATTAGTCACCCAGAAAAAAAAGGTTATTCCAGAAAATAATGCAGTTACTAATCCAAAAGTATGTGTTTCATGCTAACCTCAACCATACCTTGCTTGTCTGCATTCGGATCCTATTACTGGGGAGTTATTTAAGTTACAAATTATTGGCAGCAAAAGGTTCAGTTGTATTCTCATGCATCCACTTTAACTTTCTAATTCATAAAGACAAGCAAGCCTAATTAATATAATGTATCCATCTTTCGGCAGACTCGGTTGAACCGATTAATGCTGTTGTGATGCAGGTAAAAGAATCCGAAGACTCAGGAGTGAAGCTGTATAACATCATATAGTGCTGTCATTTCCATCAACTACAGTAATGTACTGCATATAATAGGACCTTAAAAATACTAGTGGCTTGGGATCACTTCCACACCTAACTCCTCATTTCCATCTATGCCTGAAAGACTTGAAGAACTGGCAAACATATCCATCTTCCAGTTCTAGCTGGCTGCAGGCTGTTGAGACTCTTAGCCCAATCAAGGGACTAGCAATCTTGGAAGGATGGTAGCCCCACAGGTAGAGGTGTGCTTTGAAGGGTTTGTGGTTTATTAAATATACATGCAACCACAAATGCCAGGAACGCCCTGCACAAGATTGTCTCCAGTTGATCCATGCCGTTTTGATGAAAAAGGAAATATTTGGCTAAGATCCATCTGGGTTCATTAGAGGCACTTGGGAGAATTTATAATGTGAAATAGAGAAATAGCAGAGAAGCTAAATAATTACTTTCTATCTGTTTACATTGAAGTAGATATAAGAAATTTCCCAGACTTACAGATCCAGGTGACTAGGGAGAATGACGTGTTGAAGGAAATTGGTATTAGTTAGAAGGTTATACTGAAGAAATTAATTTGTAAAGTGCTCCTCAGATGCCACCTGACCTGCTCTGCTCTTCCAGCACCACAGTTTTCAACTCGGAGTCCTCTCGCTGGCCACTGTCAAACTATCTTCAGGTACTGGACTTAGGTCTCCATTCCAGCAGCACCTTAACATCCCACAAGTGGTGCTTAGACACCACCCGCCCCTGAGAGGCTGGTAGTTATTGTGAGTGATGACTTGCCTCTGTCAAGATCGTCCAGATGCAAAAATGCATTTGACCATTGACCCAATGACCACAGTTCAAAGCTTTCTGTCAGTGCCTTCAGCACAGAGATAAATAAAGGACCATTATTATGCTGTGGGAAATGCAGAATGCTTCAAAATTGACAAATGCTGCAAAAGCTCCAGGCGGGACACATAATACCAACAAAACATTTAAAAGCCCTTGGAGAAACAGAATTAGAAGTGATATCAGGAATCTGTGCTCAAATCATCCCAAAGGGTTCATTCCTAATGACTTGAGACATTCATTATTCTTTGTTGCCTAACAAACTTAAAGCAATGTGGTATAATCATTTTAGAACAGTAAACTTAATGAGTCATCTAATTTAAATTATAGAATCCCTACAGCATGGAAGCAGGCCCTCAGCCCATCGAGTCCACACCGACCTTCCAAAGAGCATCCCACCCAGACTCATCCCATCCCTGTAACCCCGGGTTTCCCATGACTAATCCACCTGACCTGCACAGCTTTGGACACTGGAGTGGAAACTGGAGCACCTGGACGAAACCAGCGCAGATACAGGATAACATGCAAACTCCACACAGACAGTCACTCGAGGGTGGAATTAAATCCAGGCTTCTGGCACTGTGAGGCAGCAGTCCTAACCGCTGACCCATCGTGCCATCCTTGATCTTTGAAATCATAAAAGAAAGAAATAATAACAGATTTGAAGCTGAAATTTGAGAAACGTAGCCTGGATTTGGACCTGGAGTAAGAACAAAGGAAATTTATAATCTATGAACAATCTTTGATAAATATCTAGAAGTAAACAAGAACATTCACAAATGCTTCACCCAAAGACTACACCCAACAACCTGGACACACACTCAGATGTTCAATGATGTCACATGACTGATAAAGATCAGTGAATGCGTCAAATGTCAGCATCAGACTCTGTTCAATTCACCACACCCATATCATTCACCCACCAATAATATGCACAAATCATGATTCATATCTAATATCCACCTTCCCCTCACCCTCACACAGCACTGCTGCAAGACACACATGCCCACATCTCATCAACTGCACACCAAGTTACTGACTATTCAACTATGACAGCCATATAATCGAAATGCATTGCACCACACTCACTGATACACTTCCCTCTCTTGTGCACGACAAGGTATCACATAACTAAAAGCAGCTGCAAATGACTGGAAGCGACAGCCAAAGCTGCACATCATCAACCTGATGGAGAAGATGGTGTTCAGCATCATCAGTGCAGCCATGGTGAAACCTATATCCAGTGGTGGCACTGAAACCATCAAGATTAGAGTTCAATCTTAATCTTCCTTCTCATATCCCATTTCCCTGTCATCCCATAATTTCTTCTGATTTACAAGTCGAGATGTTATAAGAATGTAGCTCTTGCCTTCCACCTTTCCTCTCATCAGAATCATTGAAGCTTTCTCACTGCTGTAGTGCAAGAACTGCAAGTGGTCAGGCAGTGATGGAAGAGAATAGTCATAGAGCCGTAGAGATGTATAGCATGGAAACAGACCCTTCTGTACAACCTGTCCATGCCGACCAGATATCCCAACCCAATCTGGTCCCACCTGCCAGCACCCGGCCCATATCCCTCCAAACCCTTCCTATTCATATACCCATCCAAATGCCTCTTAAATGTTGCAACTGTACCAGCCTCCACCACATCCTCTGGCAGCTCATTCCATACACGTACCACCCTCTGCGTGAAAATGTCCCTTAGGTCTCTTTTATATCTTGCCCCTCTCACCCTAAACCTATGCCCTCTAGTTCTGGACTCTCCAACCCCAGGGAAAAGACTTTGTCTATTTACCCTATCCATGCCCCTCATAATTTTGTAAACCTCTATAAGGTCACCCCTCAGCTTCCGACGCTCCAGGGAAAACAGCCCCAGCCTGTTCAGCCTCTCCCTGTAGCTCAAATCCTCCAACCCTGGCAACATCCTTGTAAATCTTTTCTGAACCCTTTCAAGTTTCATAACATCTTTCTGATAGGAAGGAGACCAGAATTGCATGCAATATTCCAACAGTGGCCTAACCAATGTCCTGTACAGTCGCAACATGACCTCCCAACTCCTGTATTCAATAGTCTGACCAATAAAGGAAAGCATACCAAACACCCTCTTCACTATCCTATCTACCTGTGACTCCACTTTCAAGGAGCGATGAACCTGCACTCCATGGTCTCTTTGTTCAGCAACACTCCCTAGGACCTTACCATTAAGTGTATAAGGAAGATACTAATGAATAAGAAATATTATCACTCACTTTTAAACTCGCAGCTACCATTTTGGTTATTAAGAAGGCTTGTACCTTAGAGAATAACATATTACCAGGATCTGTATGGAATAATACAGCAGGCAAGGCATTGGAAAAGGGTAGCACAGACACCCTATCACTAAAAATTCTTTTTGCAGAAGAATCAGATGAGGACATTGTGGTGGCTGTCTACAAAAAACGGATGGATGGGCCATCATCACATGTGCACTGCCCACAGGCAAGTCTTGGTCATAGTTGTCTCTCACTATCTCTCAATCTTGGTGGGCGGCACGGTGGCACAGCGCCAGAGATCCGGGTTCAATTCCTGCCTCAGGCGACTCTCTGTGTGGAGTTTGCACATTCTCCCCGTGTCTGAGTGGGTTTCCTCCGGGTGCTCCGGTTTCCTCCCACACTCCAAAGATGTGCAGGTCAGGTGAATTGGCCATGCTAAATTGCCCGTAGTGTTAGGTAATGGGGTAGATGTAGGGGTATGGGTGGGTTGCGCTTCGGCGGGGCGGTGTGGACTTGTTGGGCCGAAGGGCCTGTTTCCACACTGTAAGTAATCTAATCTAATCAATCCTATCTGATGGGAATGCTTATTGCATTGTACAGGCCTATCAGAAATCTCTGGTTACTGCCAAAGAACATGGAGGTGTCCAACACCAATTCATGTCGGGTTTTATACAGGGCTTGGAGCCCATCTTCTCCAGTTTGGAAGTGGTAGCCAACTTCTTGAGTACAGACTCATCGTGATGCAGCAGAGATAGAGCGAGGTATTGGAGAGAATCTATATGCTGGCAGAGGGACACTGACCTTCTTTCTTTGGTCTTGAGCATTCCTCCAGTGGCTGAGCCTGCTTTAACCTGGGTGTCAATCTCGCTTGTGGCTTCCACTGCTGGTATTGGGGGAAGAGATAGCCCTGCCTGTGCCCCACCCCATCCAGCAGGTCCCTGCCTGCAAAGCAAGGGTGACAGTTTCCTCCTGTCTCCCACATCTGAGCCAAACATCAGGAACTGTGCAAGGTAGCTCTGAACTGACAGGGGCTTTTAAAGATGGTAAGAGTGCAAGGGATTCTGTTAATGTTTGGATATCCTGAATAGACCTGGCAATGGCAGGTGGTAGGGATAGGGTTGGAATCAGATATGAGGGATGCCGTAATGGAAGGGAAGGTAGTTAATGAGGTGAATTTGGTGAGCTATAATGAGAAAATGCAATGGTCCTCTAAAAACCTGATGCAGCTTAGACAAAGGCATAAAAACATAAAATTCATCCCATGGAATCATACCAGAAAAACACTAGTATGCTTGAGGCCTTCTGAAACCAGTGGAAACTGCAGAGTCTGGATTGTATATTGGGCATTGGCAAGAACATCACTATTTAAGTTTCCTTTTTATAAGGTTTACATCTTTATTTGGTGTATCTTTGTTAAAAAAAAGTTTTTTTTGTTCTGTCTCCTCATTGATTTATTTTATAAAGACGTGAGAAGGAACGTTTTATCTTCTTTTTGCGTCTCTATTGTTTTGAGATTCTGACTGGTTTGTTTTTTTTTCTTATGCGAGATGGACCCACTCACCTACTAAAGAAAAACATCTGGCCTTCCTGTCAGCTGCCATGACAGGTTCCCGCTTCAGTGTTTACAGACAGCCCATGAAACATAAAACTAAACAGACAAGTCCTCATGTATTCCCACGGCCCACTGTCCACCTCTTTCTCTTTGCTCTAAGCACTTCCACAACCATGTTGCCAAAAATACTGTCTCAGCTGTAACCTGTTGCACGTTCCCTGGGCCCTTTACAGAATATTATCTCTGCCTGCTGCCCATTGCCACCTATCCCCTCAACACCAAAGCCTTCCACTAACTCTGCTTTTCCATGCCCTCTATTTTACTGACTTGCCGAGAATATTTAGAAAATAGAACAGAAGTTTTGGAAAAGCTCAGCATGTCTGGCAGCAATCGTGAAGAGAAATCAGAGTTAACATTTCAGATCCAGTGAGCCTTCCTCAGAACACCGGGTCACCGGACCTGAAACGTTAACTCTGATTTCCCTGCACAGATGCTGCCAGACCTGCTGAGCTTTTCCAGCAAATTCTGCTTTTTTTTTGCTTCTGATTTATAGCTTCTGCAGTTCTTTAAGTTAATTTTAGAAAATAACTTGTAAAACACAGATCATATTTTATTAAAACAGAAAATTATACATAGTTCTGAATATTTAGGGATGCAGTTTATGTTGCTGATAAGCTAGAGCATCTTCTATTAATTATTTTCTGGTACAAATATTGAGTACACTTGTAAAAACACCCAGAGAAAAACTTGGTTTAAGGTAGTGCCTCCAGGCATAAGTTGAATTTGGAATCTTCCAGCACCACTAATCCAGAACCTGGTTTCCAGCATCTGTAGTCATTATTTTTACCTAGTTGATTTTAACCCTACTGCGAATCCTCTTGCAAGGATGCCTGCCTTGAAAAAGTTTTCCTCCTCTCTCTACAAGAATCTCAGGGAGTCCCTCTCCCACTGCAACTCCCAGGTCATTTCCTCTGCCCTGAAGCTCTTCAACCATGTCGTGAAACAAACTTGCTACCACAGCCACATTTGCTTCCTCAGTGCCTGCCTCCGTAACCAACTCATCCCACATGGACTCCGGATCACCTTTAAACCAGCAGAGTTTGGACCCGAACAGGACAAACAGTACAGACTACAGATTCAAAAACACCAGCCACGGTTCTCCTTCAAGATCCTCCGCTCCACGCTTGCAGCAATGCACCGGCACCTAACCTCTCTCCAGTCAGCCCTGCCTCAGCTGAGGGCCACACTCTCTCAGAATTACAAAGGACCCACTCTGTACTACATCCTCAGGAGAATTCATACTCTCAACAAACAGTATTTCAACTCCACCTCAAACATCAAAAACTGTAAGTACAACAAACTTTTATCTACCCACCTCCATAACCAGCGCTCCTCAAACATTCCACAAGATTCCCCCAGCCTCTGGAACTGCTCGGACGCCATTAGCCATGCAGCTGCCACCCCCACGCTGATCAATTATGTCACTTCCACCCCCATCATGTCCATTCCCACAACCACTTCCACCCCTCACAATTACTCATGCATCGCACGTGACATCACTTCCGCCCCTCACATCATCGCTGATGTCACACGCTCAGTGACTTCCGCCACCCCTACTGCTGTGTCTGCCACCACTTCCGCCCCCACCAATGCCACTCACCTGCATTCTGCTGACACGCCCCCCATAGATCCCACTGTCACCATTCCCGGCCCCCAGAACCCTGAGGGGAACACCATCCCTGCTCATGACTCCACCCCCATTCCCCCCACCATCACTCCCACTCCAGTTACAGGTTCCGCCCCCCTCTCAGCTCCACACCCACACCAGATCCCAGCTCTGCCGGGTTTTCACCATCCCTCCAGACCTCCCACTCACTGAGGACAAACGATCAGTCCTCAGCAAAGGACTCACCTTCATCCCACTCCGTCCACGCATCAATGAATTTAAGACATGCTGTGACGTTGAACACTTCTTCCATCGCCTCCATCTCCGAGCTTACTTTCACAATCAGGACTCCCGCCCACCTTCCGAGGACCCCTTCGCCCACCTCCAACACCCTGCATCCACCTGGACACCCCGCGCTGGCCTATTACCTGCCCTCGACCTCTTCATTTCCAACTGCCACCGGGACATTAACCACCTCAACCGGTCTACATCCCTCCCCCACTCCAACCTCTCACCCTCACAACGTGCAGCCCTCCAATCCCGACATCACCATCAAGCCAGCAGATAAAGGGGGTGCAGTGGTAGTCTGGCGCACTGACCTCTACACCGCTGAAGCCAAATGCCAACTCAAGGACACCTCTTCCTACTGCCCCCTGGACCATGACCCCACCCCCCCCATCACCAAACCATCATCTCCCAGACCATACAGAGCCTCATCACCTCAGGAGATCTCCCACCCACAGCTTCCAACCTCATAGTCCGGGAACCCCACAGTGCCCAGTTCCACCTCCTTCCCAAGATCCACAAGCCTGACCACCCTGGCCGATCCATTGTCTCAGCATGCTCCTGCCCCACTGAATTCATTTCTGCCTACCTCAACACTGTCCTATCCCCCCTAGTCCAGGAACTCCCCACATACGTTCGAGACACCACCCACGCCCTCCACCTCCTCCAAGACTTCTGTTTCCCCGGCCCCCAATGCCTCATCTTCACCATGGATATCCAATTCCTCTACACCTCCATCCGCCATGACCAGGGCCTAGAGGCCCTCTGTTTTTTCCTCTCCCAATGTCCCCAACAGTACCCTTCCACCGACACTCTCATTCGTTTGGCCGAATTGGTCCTCACCCTTAACAATTTCTCCTTTGAATCCTCCCACTTCCTCCAGACCAAAGGGGTAGCCATGGGCACACGTATGGGCCCCAGCTATGCCTGTCTCTTTGTTGGCTACGTAGAACAGTTGATCTTCCGTAATTACACCGGCACCACTCCCCACCTCTTCCTCCGCTACATTGATGACTGCATTGGCGCCACCTCATGCTCCCGCGAGGAGGTTGAGCGATTCATCAACTTCACCAACACATTCCACCCTGACCTTGAATTTACCTGGACCATCTCTGACACCTCCCTCCCCTTCCTGGACTTCTCCATCTCCATTAATGATGACCGACTTGACACTGACATTTTTTTACAAACCCACCGACTCCCACAGCTACCTGGATTACACCTCTTCCCACCCTACCTCTTGCAAAAATGCCATCCCGTATTCCCAATTCCTCTGCCTCCGCCGTATCTGGTCCCAGGAGGACCAGTTCCACCACAGAACACACCAGATGGCCTCCTTCTTTAGAGACTGCAATTTCCCTTCCCATGTGGTTAAAGATGCCCTCCAACGCATCTCATCCACATCCCACATCTCTGCCCTCAGACCCCACCCTACCAACCTTCACATAAACCAAATCATCCGCCACCTCCAAAAAGACCCCACCACCAGGGATATATTTCCCTCCCCACCCCTTTCCGCCTTCTGCAAAGACCATTCCCTCTGTGACTACCTGGTCAGGTCCATGCCCCCCGCCCACCCTCCCATCCTGGCACCTTCCCCTGCCACCACAGGAATTGCAAAACCTGTGCCCACACCTCCTCCCTCACCTCCATCCAAGACCCTAAAGGGGCCTTCCACATCCATCAAAGTTTTACCTGCACATCCACCAATATCATTTATTGTATCGTTGCTCCCAATGCGGTCTCCTCTACATTGGGGAGACTGGACCCCTACTAGCAGAGCACTTTAGGGAACATCTCTGGGACACCCGCACCAATCAACCACACTGTCCTGTGGCCCAACATTTCAACTCCCCCACCCACTCTGCCGAGGACATGGAGGTCCTGGGCCTCCTTCACCGCCACTCCCTCACCACCAGTCGCCTGGAGGAAGAACGCCTCATCTTCCGCCTTGGAACACTTCAACCCCAGGACATCAATGTGGACTTCAACAGTTTCCTCATTTCCCCTTCCCCCACCTCACCCTAGTTCCAAACTTCCAGCTCAGCACTGTCCCTATGACTTGTCCTACCTGCCTATCTTCTTTTCCACCTATCTACTCCACCCTCCTCCTTGACCTATCACCTTCATCCCCTCCCCCAATCACCTATTGTACTCTATGTTACTTTCTCCTCACCCCCACCCTCCTCTAGCTTATCTCTCCACCCTTCAGGCTCTCTGCCTTTATTCCTGATGAAGGGCTTTTGACCGAAACATCGATTTTACTGCTCCTCGGATGCTGCCTGAACTGCTGTGCTCTTCCAGCACCACTAATCCAGAATCTGGTTTCCAGCATTTGCAGTAATTGTTTTTACCTTGGAATCAATTGAACTTGTTTTGTAGGAAAGTGAGATAATCAATAATAATCGCATCTTAAATTGGTTTGTACTTTATGGGGGAAGTGCATTATCACCTTCTCGTGGGCAATTTGGGATGAGCTATAAATATTGGCATTACCAGTGACACCCACATTCCACGAATAAACAAATAATTTTAAAAAAACACCTTAAACAGTGAGAAAATCAATTATTGTTTGGTGAAGAAAGCTCTTGCAATTCTCTATTAATTTATTGTCATAAATCTCTGGTTCAGTAAAAGCAAATGCAAGTTATTGGCTCTGGTATAGAGTCTTCTATTTTGATTACTGTTCCATTGTCATGCCACTTGCTACATTATTTTGGTGTGTGTGTTGCTCTGTCAAATGTCCATTAAATTCTGTGAAATTGATACATTTGCAAAAAAAAAAATCAAAACCATCAGCAACTTTCTGTCCACGCTGCTATGAAATTTTTTTTTCCCTGTTTCATGAGCCTTTGATGTGCATTCCCAGTGGTGAATTCACTTGATCAAAACAAGGGTCAACTCTTGATCCAACATCTAGAGTTTAATATAATGGAGCCCATTTACGAGGGCTCAAGGGTAGTTCCCAGATGGATTAAGTAGACAAACTATGGAATGCCTGTCTTAACCATCTGGTCTCACTGCCTGTGCCTGACAGGATCTGGGACTTGTAACATAATAGTTGCTAATGGTATTGAGATATAAATGATATGATGTGTAGTTAACATTTAAATAAATCACTGAATGGATACCTACAAAGGTGTCACAGACAAGAAAGTGAGGTTAATTAGGTTATTTTCATTGTTCTTCTTTTCAGTCCATAACAGGAGTGGCTTTTGATTTCTTTACATCTGTTTTTCCTTTAGAAAAAGCAGTGTATTGTTTTCAAGCCTATTTGTGACATCCAATGCATTAATTAAGTTGCTAGAGGTCATTTATGTTAAACCAAAATGGGATTTAATGGAGCATTCACAAACCCAGGGAATAATCAGCAGCACACGCTTTTTAAAATTCTTTCACAGGCATCGCTGGCTGAGCGAGTATTTATTACTCATCCGTAATTACCCAGAGGGCAGTTCAGTGTCAATTGCATTATTTTTGTTCTGGAATCACACATTGTCCAGACCAGGTGAGAATGGCAGATTTCTTCCCTAAAGGATATTAGTGAACCAGATGGAGTTTTCCCAACAATCAACAATGGTCATTATTAGACACTTAATTCCAGATGTTTAACTGAATTCAAATTCAAATTCCACCATCTACCGTGGCTGGATTCAAACCCAGGTCCCTGGAACATTACCTTGGTCTCTGGATTACCAGTTCAGCAATAATACCATTAGGCCATCACCTTCCCCTTAAATGCAACCACGAAAAAAAAAGAAGCAATTGCCAATTGTAAATGATCAGAGGATGGCAAGGAATTCAGCTTGACGAAGGAACAAAAAAAAGAGTAAAGAGATTGTTTTTGGTTAATAGTAATTCGATGCTGCAAGAATCTGTGCCTGTTGCTCAGAAGGGAAGGGGGAAGAGGAGCAGAGCAGTAGTCATTGAGGACTCCATAGTTAGGGGGACAGATAGGAGATTCTGTGATAACGAGAGAGAGACTCAAGGTTGGTGTGTTACCTCCCAGGTGTCAGGGTTCGAGATGTCTCTGATCATGTTTTTGGGATCCTTGATGGGGAGGGGAGCAGCCCCAAGTTGTGATCCACAGAGGCACCAATGGCATAGGTAGGAAGAGAGATGGGGAGAGATGGGGATTTAAGGCAGAAATTTAGGGAGCTATGGTGGAAGCTTAGAGATAGGACAAAAAGAATTCTTATCTCTCGTTTGTTGCCTGCCCCATGTGCAAGTGAAGAGAGGAATAGAGAGAGAGAGGAGTTGAACATGTGGCTATAGGGATAGTGCAGGAGGGAGGGTTTTGAAGTCCTGGATAATTTGCGCACTTTCTGGGGTAGGTGGAACCTCTACAAACAGGATGGTCTACACCTGAACCAGAGGGGTACTTATATCCTGGGGGGGATATTTGCTCATGTTCTTCGGGAGGGTTTCAACTAATTCAGCGGGGGGTTGGGAACCCATATTGTAGTTCAAAAATACAGGAGGTTGAGAGGAGGTTGGAATAAGGTTTCAAGGTCGGAAGAAGGCACTGCCAAGCAAGAAGTTGGCTTGAAGTGTGTCTAATTCAACGGTAGGAGCATCCGGAATAAGGTGGGTGAACTTGCAGCCTGGGTTGGTACCTGGGACTTTGATGTTGTAGCCATTTCGGAAACATGGGTAAAGCAGGGACAGGAATGGTTGGTGCAGGTTCCAGGATTTTGATGTTTCAGTAAGAACAGAGAAAACGGTAAAAGGTGGGGTTGTGGCATTGTTAGTTAAGGACAGTATTACATTTACAGAAAGAATGTTTGAGGACTTATCTATTGAGGTAGTATGGGCTGAAGTTAGAAACGGGAAAGGAGAGGTCACCCTGTTGGGAGTTTTCTAAAGGCCTCTGAATAGTTCCAGAGATGTAGAGGAAAGGATAGCAAAGATGATCCTCGATAGGAGTGAGAGGGACAAGGTAGTTGTTATGGGGGATTTTAACTTTCCAAATATTGACCGGGAATAATTCAGGTACTTTAGATGGGTCAGTTTTTGTCCAATGTTTGCAGGAGGGTTTCAGTGATATGAGGAAACGCTGAGGGACTTGAGGCTGTTTTTGTTGGAGAGAAGAAGGTTGAGAGGTGACTTAATTGAGACATAAGAAAATCAGAGGGTTCGATAGGGTGGACAGTGAGAGCCTTTTTCCTTAGATGGCGATGCCTAGCACTAGGGGACATAGCTTTAAATTGAAGGCTGATAGATATAGGACAGATATCAGAGGTAGTTTCTTTACTCAGAGAGTAGTAGAGGTATGGAACACACTGCCTGCAACAGTAGTGCAGTCACCAACTTTAAGGGCATTTAAATGATCATTAGATAGGCATATGGACGAGAATGGAATAGTGTAGATTAAATGGATTTCAGATTGGTTTCATAGGTTGGCACAACATCGAGGAGCGAAAGGTCTGTCCTGCGCTGTAATGTTCTATGTTCTGTGTTCTATCTACAATCACTGTCAATGACTCAGATGAGGGAACTAATTGTAATGTATCCACATTATGTGAAGATAGGTGAAAAAGAAGCGATGAGGCGGACACAAAGAGGTCGTAAGAAGATATAGAAAGGTTAAATAATTGAGAAAGAAGGTGGCAGATGTGACGACTATGGAAAAAAATGAAATTATTCATTTGTTGATCTGAAATGTAAAACAATTATTTTTGGAAGCGGGAGATGTTGCTGTGCAATAGCGAGAGACGCGGCTATGCAAAAGGTTTTTGAAGTCTGTATACAAATCACAGAAAGCTAACATGCAGATATAGAAAGCAATCTTGAAGGTAAATTGTATATCAGCCTTTATTTGTAAAGTAGTTGCAGTATAAAAAGTCTGGTTGCAAATATAAAATGTTTTGGTGCAATCACAGCTAGAGTGCCGTGAACAGTTTTGATCTCCTTATCAAAGGAAGGATACATATGCTTCTGAGGGAATATATCGCCAGTTCACTGAACTGATTCCTGGGGTGAAAGGATTGTCAAATGAGGGGTGACTGAATAGAATGGACCCGGAGGTTGGAAAATTGAAAGTGAAGTGATCTCAGTGAAGCTTATAAAATCCTTACACAACTTAACAGGATAGATGCAAAGAGGCTACTTCTCTGGGCTGCACAATCTAAGACTAAAGGTCAGTGTTTCAGGATAAGCTGTTGGCCCAGATCTGAGATGAAGAGAAATTTCTTCACTTGAAGGGTCTTTGGCTGTGGATGCTCAGTTGATGAACATATTCAAGACTGAGATTGATAGATTTTTAGACACTATGGGAATCAAGTTGGGATTGGTCAGGAAAAGGGTAGTGAGGGAAAGGTCAACATGATTTTACTGAATGGCAGGGCAGGCTAAAGAGGCTATACAGCCTCCTCCACCTCCCTTTGTTTTTATTGTGTTTAAAGATTAAATTCTTCGGTCTTTTCTACCTCAGATCTCCGATGCTGATATCAGCCTCAAACTTCTTCACTGCACCCTGTTCAGTTGAATTTAAAGCCAATGTTATAATTAAGATAGTTCCTGTAAAACGAATGTGCTTCTTTGAGTTTGACTGTTATTAATATGTGGTTAATGTTGATATGTGAAAAATAGACAAATAATTAAAGTCTAATTGAATGCTTTGAGTGGGAGTTCACTTTCTTTGTCATTAGTAAAGCCAAGTTCTGGAACACTTCTCTGTGTTCTTCTTACAACACACAATAGGCTTAAGTCTACAATAGGCAAAACACTCTCTAATCTTGCCCACCTATACTTCATGTTCCATTAGATATTTTTCAATTTTCCACACCTGTTCCTTTTCTTTTTTCAGGTATCTTAGAACTGGTTATGTTGAACTGTAGGATGATCCGCATTTGTAAACATGTAATCATTGAAGTTTACAGCATCATGACATTATAAAGAGCATGTTGCTTTGCTGTTCCCCTCTATTCCTGTATCTTCATCTGTTTCAAATGCTTTCCGTTTCTCTCACAAGTTGCAAAGTTCCCTTCTTCAATTACATCTCCATTCATCCTAAGAAAAACCCTAGACAGACCTTTAAAACCCTGTTCAGTCTCATTCTCAGCTTTCCATATACTAGCAGAAACCAGACTACAATCTCGCCTCAAATTTCTCATTCTTGTATTACTGCTAAATCAATAATGTAATTCTCTACAACACTCAAAACCAGGCACAGTTACCCATCTCTATCTAACAGATTTCTCATACTTCCTTAGCTCATGGATTTAATATCCTACATAATAAATGTTTTGTGGTTTTACCTGCTGGAATTGAGAATTTCAAGGAATTATGTACTGTTCTCTTGGGTTCATCTGTTCTCCACACCTTTGGTATCTTTCCATTGAGCATTCCCTCTATTCTTTATTTTCCTTAAATTACATTGCATCTGCCTGGGTAATCTTGTGTTACTTAAGGCTTTTATAAGTCATCTCAGCACTAGTCAATTTCTTCACCTTTGCATTATCTAATATATTTAAATAGCCCAACTCAAAATCACTTATATGCAGATTGAGAACAAACAAAATTGACTCAGCAATTGATTACAGCATTGAGTACAGGAGTTGGGATGTCATGTTGCGACTGCCTTTCGAATACTGCGTGCAATTCTGGTTGCCCTGTACAGGAAGAATGTTGTTAAACTTGACAGAGTTCAGAAAAGATTGCTAAGGATGTTGCTGGGACTGAAGGGTTTGAGTTATAGGGAGCGGCTGAATAAGTGGGAGTTTTTGTCCCTGATGCACAGAGGCTGAAGGGTGACCTTACAGAAGTT
The DNA here is from genome assembly GCF_047496795.1 of Chiloscyllium punctatum. NCBI lineage: Eukaryota > Metazoa > Chordata > Chondrichthyes > Orectolobiformes > Hemiscylliidae > Chiloscyllium > Chiloscyllium punctatum. The sequence goes on along the minus strand of NC_092745.1, from coordinate 99,033,979 downwards.
CATAAAATCATGAGGAGCGTGGATAGGGTGAATAGCCAAGGTCTTTTTCCTCGGGTAGGTGAGTCCAGAACTAGAGGGTATATATTTAAAGTGAAAGGTGAAAGATTTAAAAAGGACTTGGAGGTTCAGTCTTTCATGCAGAGAGTGGTGCATGAAAAGAATGAGCTGCCAGAGGAAGTGGTGGAGACAGGTACAATTACAACATTTAAAAGGCATCGGAATGGGTACATGAGAAGGAAGGGTTTTGAAGGATATGGGCAAAATGCTGGCAAATAAGACTAGGTCAGATTGGTACATCTAGTCAGTGCAGATGAGTTGGAATGAAGGGCCTGTTTCCATGCTATACGTCTTTACAACTCTATAATTTCAACATCCTTTATATCCCTTTTCCATTTATAAGCAAATGTTTGTGATGCAGTGGTAGTGTCCCTATCTTGGCACCAGAGGCCCAGTTAAAGTCCCACCCACTCCAAAGCTATGCAGTAACATCTCTAAATACATTGATTTGTAAATATCTACACAGTTGCAATTATCCTTTTTTTCTTACTTGCCAGTCAATCTTTCATCCATGTTTTAAAATTTTCTCTTATTGTTTATAGCTGAATTTTTGTCATACCCTCCTATGTGACATCTTACTGAGGAGTTTCTAAAAATTGATATACATTAAAGCTATTACATTCCTTAATGTATAAAATCAGTTCTTTCTTCAAAACAAAAATCCGATTACATTTGTCAAGAATGAATTGCCTTTAACAAAACTGTACTGGATTTTTTAAAAACCATCCTATCAAGTTATAAATACTCAATAATTTGATTACTAATGGATTCTAAGATTCTGTCCATAATTGATGACTATCTATAATTTTTTTTTAAGTTGCTGTCAAAGGATGATACAGACTGCTGACACTGTATGTCAGAGGACGAGGCAGTGAATGGGGAAGGTGGTGGATGGCATTTGAGTTTCTTGAGTGTTTTTGGAACTGCACTCAGACAAAACTCAGTGTTTTTGGAACTGCAGACAAATATGATCGCACTTCTGCCTTTTACCTTGTTAATGGCACTGAACTAATTTTGGAATCCAGTGCCACTTTATTCCTTTGCTTATGACATTATACTCTCAGCTTCATGAGAAAACGCATGTGGAAGCCAAGCATGCGTTTGATTTTCAAGCCATTCATTTGCAATGGACAGAAAATGAAACCTGGGTACACTCCCATAGGGACAGACAAAACCAAAAGCACAGCTGTCCTCATCACGTGCATCTCCAAGCTGCTCACTCCATATGGCCCTGGCTGAATTCGGAGTGGAGGGCTGGGGTTTGCCTGGCTAAATCTTTGAATGCTGTCAAGGGATGAGACAGGGAGGCAGAAGAATAGGCCAGGTGAAAGCCAGCATCAGTAGCTCAAGACGGTTGCAACATTTTAAACAGGATTTATGAAAATATTCAACATTAATCAAAAGCACTTCAATAAATTTGGACACATCTAACTTCTGAAGTCCTCAATTGTCAAGCAATGTATAAATTTGTTAAAAATAAGTAGTGAGTTTCAGAGATGCAGCATTAAAGTGTGATCCGAGGAAAACACTTATTGCAATCCATGGGTTCCCAATATGGCTCCATCCAAGGCCGGAAATCGTTGTGATCCCTTGCCAGAAATGTAAGAGTGGAATGGGGGGGGGGGGTCTGTAAGAGCAAGTGGGGGTGATCAGGTGGGAGCTACAGTTTTCCAGGGAAAAGCCTATAACAGCTATCCAACTTTAAGAAGCCCTGGGAAAATCAGTTGAGAAATGCCATCTGCAAATGGCATCTTCAGTCTGGACAGTCCAGTTGCAGCTGTGTAACTTCCTAACCACATTCCCTTCCTAATGCTTCCTGACAAGATTGTCGAATCATAGGAACAGTCCCACAAGAATCACTGTTTGGTTAACTATTTCATGTTCAATTAATATGTTCAATGAGTTTATATCATGACATTATTATGGTTGAGTATTATGATGGCAGATCTTGAGAGCCATTTATAGTCAATCCTCATGAATATCAGATTTGTAGAGACAGAATTACTTAAATTTTTTATGAATTATGCTCTGGTATTGCACACTAAATCAAAATAGTTGTCAGTTCATAAACCACAGATACAACATCCATGTCACTAAAAATCAACATTTACCAACCAAAACCAATTTTTTTTAAAACGCAAAACGTTTTTGTAACCATTCCATACAGGTCTTTAAAATCCTCTCATGCAGAATCTAGGCAAGCGGCCCCATGCATTTTCAAACCAAATCAAAACAGGCCAGTAGTCACTGCACCCAGAAATGAATACTGTGTTCACCCACAGAATACTGACTATTCTTAAAGAGTAATTCACTTGGTATGGAGTGTTTAAAGTGCTTCTAAGAAATATATTGAGATGACATTTAAATGAAAAATTATTTCTTTATTACTGATAATCCAACTGTCAATTCAAATATACCAAGCAAGAAATTTGAAACTAATAATGTAAGTTTTAATATGTTTTTGGCCCAACATATTTGCTCAATACTTGCATTCTCTCATTACCTCAGTTCTTCTGTCATTTGTTCTCTCATTAATCTCTCCCTCTGTACCTATCTGTTCTTTCAATTATCTTCAGTCTTTCTTTCCATTTGCCTAATATCCTCTGAAAGTACTTAGAGCAAAAGTATAATTTTTCATCAACCTTAGTTGAAACTGTGCGGTGTAATTATGTTGAAATTATTTATGAGAAAACTCCAGTTATTAAAGCTTCTTATTGTACACAAACCTTTCTATTACTTTTCGTAAGATTACATATTATATGTTTACATAAAAAAATGTCAATTCCTCTTGAACATTCCAAACAATGTTTATTGTTTTGAGCTCCACACTTGAATTCCTAGTAATTATTTTCATAGCACAAAGCTTACATCATCAGATCTCCAATATGTATTACTGAGATTCATATTAAACCTGTAAGTGATATTGGGACATATTGCAAGTGCATTGTATGATAAAGAGTTGCAACAATACGATTTTTTCACTCTAAGAGACACAATGGAACTCTTCACCGGAATGAACTAAAGCAATTCTTCATTGTATTATCAAACACAATGTAACAATATTTTTCTTGGTCTAATAAGTATAATGGTAGTATAACATAATCCTCTCACTTTTCCAACACCCCCAACCCAGACAGTTAAAAATCACACAACACCTGGTTATAGTCCAACTGGTTTATTTGGAAGCACTAGCTTTCGGAGTGCTGCTCCTTCACCATTTGTGGACCTGATGAAGGAGCAGCACTCTGAAAGCTAATGCTAAACCTGTTAGACTAACCTGGTGTTCTGTGATTTTTAACTTTGTACACCCCAGTCCAATATCGGCATCTCCAAATCATGAATCCAGACAGACATGTTTACCCCCATTTCTAACAGCCAAATTCAAGACTGTAGCATCAATTACAGAATATTGTTTAGCTACATATTCAGATAAGTTTGTTAAGGCTCTCAACTCCTCCAAAATATTCTACTATCCACAACCCTGTGTGTTACCATTGACCAAAAACTAAATTGGACCAGCCAAATAAATAGGATGACAAAAGCAGTCAGAAGCTGGAAAGTCTGAGTAGCTATGTTATAGAGTCATAGAGACATATAGCATGAAACAGACCCTTCGGTCCAACTTGTCCATGCTGACCAGGTTTCCCAAACCAAACTAGCCTCATTTTCCTGCATTTGGCCAATATCCCTCCAAATCTTCCCTGTTCAGGTACCTGTCAGCATGTATTTTAAATGTTATAATTGCACCTACATCTATCACTTCCTCTGGCAGTTCATTCCATACACGCATCAACTTCTGTGTGATAAAGCTACCCCTGAGGTCCCTTTTAAATATCTTCCCTCTCAGCTTACACCTAAATCTGCTAGTTTTGAACTCCCCTATCTTAGGGAGAAGACATTTGCTCTTCACTCTCAGTTTGTCCCTCATGATTTTATAAACACCTGTAAGGTCACCCTTCCTACGCCCCAGGAAAAAAAGTTCCAGCCCATCCAGCTTCTCCTGTTAACTCAAACCCTTCAGTCCCAATTACACCCGTGTAAACCTTTTTTGTACACTTTCCAATTTAATCGTATCCTTCCTATAGCAGGGTAACCAGAACTGAATGCAATATTCCAAAAGTGGCCACATCAATATCCTGGATTAGTGGTGCTGGAAGAGCACAGCAGTTCAGGCAGCATCCGACGAGCAGCGAAATCGACGTTTCGGGCAAAAGCCATCCTGATGAAGGGCTTTTGCCCGAAACGTTGATTTCGCTGCTCGTCGGATGCTGCCTGAACTGCTGTGCTCTTCCAGCACCACTAATCCAGTATTTGGTTTTCAGCATCTGCAGTCATTGTTTTTACCACATCAATATCCTGTACAGCCGTAACATGACATCCCAACTCCTGTACTCAATGCTCAGATCAATGAAGGCAAGCATGCCAAATGACTTTATTACTAGCAAAAGTAATAGATTACTAGCATCTATTCCTAAAGATAGATGGATAACTATTTCACAAGGGATCAGAGGCATCACTCCCTATTAGAGTAAGACAATTATTTATCCAGCTTGAAGGGCCCCGCTCCACATCAAAGGTGAGACAGGCAAGGAGGCAGGTCTTCAGCTCCTCAGCAGTTCTGTGAACTGAACAGTAACTGTTGACATTAAACTGAGCCACATGCTAAATAGTCGCCCTTGCACAAAGCCTGTCCACTTGCACAAGGCAGAAACCAGGAGCGTGATGGAATACCCTCCGCTGAATTGTTGTTGTACTGAATCCAACAACACAAATTCAACATCATCCAGGATAAAACAGTCTGCTTGACCTGTACTCCATCCACCAGCTTAAAAATTCACTCCCTCCAGCACAGTGGTAGCAATGTGTACTATATCCAAGATGCATTGCAGGATCAAGGCTTCTTTGACAACACCTTGCAAACGCAGAACCTCTACCATCACAAGATTCACACAACCTCTCTTCTAATGTTCTGAATGACAATGGACAGTGAAATGGCTGCAGGAACATGAGGTTCCTGATGAAAATAATGCTGGTATTACTTTCACTTTCTCAGTCCAGCCCTTCCCATTAATGAAGCTGTCATTTAAATAATTATTTTGACAAATTATTTATGTGCAAGTGCTCTATCACAGGTCAAACAGCTGTGTATATTCCCAAAGCTTGGGAATGTAGAGCCAATTCCTGTTAAAAATGGATGGCCTGCTTCACAAAAGCCATTTGTCAATCAGACCCATCCTTATCCGGAATTCACACTGAAACACAAGAGAATTTCAATATGATGGTGTTTCTCATGCTGAAATTTATGCTTATTAAGGTGAAAATGTCATCATTAGGGAAATACTTTTGCCAATAAATACTTTGTCAGTGTGGAGCATTCAGGGTTGAGTGTAGCGTGGTCAGACTGAGAAAAGTTCATTACTGTGTCTTAGCATTTACCACTGTAGCCATTGTGAATTGTTTCACTTCCAGACCAATGCATCCTTATTACTTCTGCCAGTCATTGACCATCTCTGCTAAATCAAGAACCAACTGTGATCTGATGATGTTGCCTGACTACCGTATCTTCATGTTGTAAAGATCTTTCTGTTGTCAATCTGGTTGAATCCAGCTTCAAGATGTGACTGAACATTGTCATGCACACTGTCTTTCAAACACTACAGAAAATGAATATACAACTATATACAGACCTATCTGGTCTGTCATAGAAATGTAGGATTTTTACAGCTCAGGAGAAGCATTCAGCCTACTTGTGAAATCTGATACAATTGGTAGGGGTCATGTCCGCTGGCTGAAGCATCACCTTTACACCAATGGAAAGGTCCATTGTGTTCAGTACTAGTCAGGCACTGAGTGATTTCACTGCTCGTTGGATGCTGCCTGAACTACTGTGCTCTTCCAGCACCACTAATCCAGTATTTGCTTTCCAGCATCTGCAGTCATTGTTTTAACCATTGAGAGCTGCAGCCTAATCAGCAGCCAGCAGCTCCTCATTGCTGTCTGTGTCACTGTGGGAGCACTGATAGCTACTGACAATGCACCCACCAGAATCCTGGATCAGTGAAGGCTCTAGGCCAGAGCTAAGTGACAATGGGACGGCTGTCACTGGGGACAGAATTGCTGGCTAAGTCAAGGGCAGATTCTTAGTGACTGTTCTCCCCGATGTGGGTCCCTCTATCAGCTTCTGATTGTGTGACAATGAGGGTTACCTATAGAATTCATAAGCAAGCATGGCAAATATTACAATGGTCTCAAATGACTTTGGGCTGGAAAGATCATACAGGTGCATCTTACTCTGGTTTTAATTTGAGCAGAGGTAGGAAGGTAACATGGTTCTCAATTGTCACTCTCCTACTTGGTTAAATGCCACCTGCCCTATATCCCAAGGGCCACCACCTATGTCCAAACTCATCACAAGACAGCATTACATTCAGTCCATTGTATCGGGTCAACTCTTTGAAAGTGAGTTAGTCCTGATTTGTCACTACAGACTCTTCCACTTGTGTGAAGCAGAGTATATATAAATCACACTAAATCCTAGCAATTGATTGATCAGTAACATCTTGATTGTTGACAATTTTTGAATGCACAAGAACATAAGACCTAATGCTGAGATGAGTTTTTTTCCAGCACCACTCTAATCTAGACTCTGACTTCCAGCATCTGCAGTCCCCACTTTTGCCTAGTGCTAAGATGAGGCCATATAGTGGGACAGATATATTCATTACTGCTCCGCTCATCTCCACATGAAGGTGCTGATTATTTCAGATCTGTTGCTGAAAATTGACAGCATTGCAAGATAAGATCTAGGTGATAGATTTAGCCATTTTATGCATGTTCTATCTGCCTTTCGAAATGCTGACTGTCCTGGAGTGAACTTATAGGATTTTCTGTTTTTATTTCAGGTTTGTAGCAGTTCGTGGGTTTTCCTTTAACTTTTACTGTTTATGAAAAACTGCTCTAATTTCTTTATTTTGAACTCTAGTCAGTTTTCAGTGCAAACCATTCAGGGTCAATATTTCAAAACCTCAAATAATATTTAGGGCCTGGATAACACAGGAAATACAAACAGGAAGGATGAACAGTTATATATTATGACTTTTGCATGTGTTAGTCTATAGGAAAGAAACTGTATGTTTAGTAGGAGGATATTTGTCTGTATCCTCCTACTACAGTATAACAGTGATTGGCAGTTCCCATAATGAAGAGAAACCTTGTGCAGTCTTTATCAGGTGACATTACACTGTGATCTATTTGATGTGATTTACGTAATGGCGACATGAGATTATAAACAAACAAAACACACATCAAATAATTTTTCAGGAAGATTGTACTATTTGAGAAAGTTCTTTAGTAACATAATTGCAATGTAACTTGTACTTTAATGTGCCATCAAGTCCTCATTGGGATAATAAAGCAGCTGGAGTGACAGATCTGACTGTGTTCATGTGTCTATTATCATATCTCCCACTGCCTTGAAATGGAACGTCAGAAGGTTGGGGTGGGGAGATTGCAGCAGTATAAACAAAGACTTTTCATTTTTTAAGACAGTGTTCAATAATACATGCATTTTATAAGGCAGATTGTCAGTTATGGACTTTCAATATTTACAGGTTTTTTTCTACTGTCAATGACATACTGCAGAGATCTACCGAAGGAAAGATATTACCATTGGGACACGTTTTTCCCATTTCATGGGGTTTTCTCATCTATTTTACTAATCAACCTCTTCAGAGATGTTATTATGCATCTCTGGAGCGGGTGGGACTTGAACATGGTTCTCTTGGTCCAGAGAAAGGGACGCTACTACTGCATCACAAGAGGGAACCATCAGGACATTTTTAATCCGGTTGGGGCTCTTTTAATCCAATCATTATCTTTTAAGCATTTTATGTTATTTATATAGCAATTGATGATGATACCACATTGTGGCTAAGCTACTGTGTTTACTCTGTTTTTCTCCCATTTCTATGGCACTAAGGTAAGGCTTCTGTGGAGTGGAACAATTGAATGACACCAGGCCCTAAGGTGCACAATTTGAGAAGGACTTTCTGTTCTGGTTCTCCAGAAAGACCAAGTAAACTAGCATTTTCTGCTCTCCCTTTTCTCGAAGTCGCAGACTTTTTTTTTGATGCCCTGCCATATTGTCAGCTCTGAGAACTGATGAAAAGCATCAGAAAAAGCTAAGTGACCAAGGCTTCTCACCTCTACATTTACCAGCATTGCACAAAAGTCAGAGGGAGCTCTCAAAGTGCATCTCACTTCTGCGCCAGTAGAGGAGACAGAAGACTATTTTACCAAAGACATTTGTAGCCCACTGTGAATTGGCTAATGCTCAACTAATATTATTGACACAGCTGAAAAGCCGAGCTCATGCTACACTCCTGGGAACAGGCTAACAATTGAAGGCTGCCAGCATCATGGAGTGCAAAAGAGAACTCTGCCAATCTGTAACAATCCCTCCAATTTATAATGGTATTAAAGCTGAAGATTTGATTGAAATTCTGTAGGCCTGAATCCTACAATATTTGTGGCCAAGTCCAAGTTGTGTCAAATTGTTTGCAGGGCTTTTCATTGTGAGGTCTAGGAAATATTCTCACTGTATCTTAATGAACTCACCTCATTAACTACCCATCCTATCTCTGTGGTTTCTTGCAAGTCCAATTCTGTCTCCATCTTACCACGCACCATTCCTGGAACAACTCACTAAATCCGACAAAAGATCAGCATCCCTTGTGCAGCACCTTCATTAAAAAGCCATTTTGCACAGAGTTTAGTACCGGCATTCCAAAGCTACTCACTGAAAGACAGATTGTGAAGCTACTGGATAAAAGGAAAAATAGTAGCACGTTTTTCAGATAGGGAGCTGGAGGTCTTAGTTGAAGGGTTGGTGCAACGGAGGGCTGTCCACTTTCCAGAGGACCAGTAGGGGAGGTCACACCACCACATCCTTCCGGTCTGGTCTCAGGGGGATAAATGTACCAAAACCTCAGGTGAAACATGGACATGGCTTTTTACGTCACCGCCCCCTCCTGTTCAAGTACTGACACCTCTACTGGGAGTGTTGGACTTTGAGAGTGTGGGAGCACAAAGTAGTGAGCACCTCACTGTGACAGCTCGGCAGGGGGCTAAGGAAGAAACATTCCAGGTTGCTGGCACTCAGAGGGTTATTGGATATCAGGCACTTGTTGAAGACTGGGCACTGTGTTGTCAGCAATCAGGGACTTCATCCACTACACAGGGAGGAATAGGAACAGGAGATGAGTATAATGGAACCTGCAGCAAGTCATGCAACAATCCCTCCACAGCCAGTGTGAGGTTGGAGTCACCACGAAGAGACAGGTCCACCTCCTTTGCATCTGGCTGGTGAGGTGTACAACCTGCACTCCATTCCCCAGCCATTGGTCCTCAGGATCAAAGGCATCGCAACAAGGCATAGGTACCCTGGCATAGGTGCACCTTCCTCAACAGGAGACAGGGCAATACTATGAGACACCCAGCCAGAGGTGGAAACTCTCGCAGGTCCTTCAAAGGTCTCCTCTTAGCACTCTCCAGACTTGGCCAGGGTCTCCACATCCTCCCTATTGACTTGCGCCTACTCTTTAAAGTTCACACTGAGGAAGGTGCATAGAATCCATAGGGAGAATGTCAAACTCCACACAGATAGTCACTTGAGGCTGGAATCGAACCTGGGTCCTTGGCACTGTGTGCTAACCACTGAGCCAACCTGCCTCTAGCAAGAAAATCTCTTGGCATGTGGCTCATTCAGACACATCCATTCACAGAATTGCCATAAAAAACCGCAAGGGCCAATGGGCTCCGCTATCAAGCAGGCTCCTACCACCCTAGCTGTGCAATCAGGGAGTATGTGGAAGAAGAGAATGAAGCAAACTTATTAAGGCTACTTTGGTAGCACAGGAGACAATGCATTGCAATTGATTTTATACTTTTGTATAAATGTCACAAACTTAATCTTAAATCTGATTGTCAGTCTTTCTGTATAGGCCCAAATGTCATTGTGACATGAGGCACCACTTGACTCTATGGATGGAGGTCAGTGTTGAGAGCCTGTTGCATGATCTTGAAGCAAGAGGAACAATGGGTTTAGATGGCTGTGGGTCATGCTAATACCATTGGCCCTCCTTGGACAGCATTCCTGTTCTTTTGAAGCCTCTGTATTCAAAACAGAATCTGTCAAATTGTTCAGCAATGTCTGTGACAAGGAATGCCAACACACAGATGGGTCGATGCTTTCAGATGGCCTGGGAATAATGATCCCATAGGTCTGTGTCCTGTACAGTTAAAGGGTTTGTGTGCGCCATCTTCTTTCCCTTTAAAAGCCCTAATATCTGGATGCTGCAGTCCCTTCTTACAGCAAATGTGCTACCTCTCCCCAAATCTCCCCTTCCCCTTAGTTTCTGCAGACCCACCCCCTTAAGCGACCCCATTGGACAGCCCCATATAAGAAGTGCCCCAGCTGCAGACTGGAGGCTGGACATTTTCCCAACCCTGGACTGGCTGCTATACAGCATCATGACTGACTGTGACCTACTGTCTGGATTGTAGGGGCACCCAATTGAGATCACCCTGAGTGGACTCTTGATTGTGGCCTATCCCCTGCACTGGTATACGAGGCTGCCCTTGATTTACTGTGTCAGCTGAAATCTCCTGTTTGGAATTTGGTGAGGGCTATTCCACTAAGATTTGGAGCCTTGGCTGTTTGCTTGCTGCACATGCAGTGTATTTACTATGTAGATTGTTGATGCAGGTATGAGACTGATGTGTTCACTGCTAAATCCCCTTCACTGAGGACTGCTGCACAGCGAGACAAGCTGCCTGGTTGTGCAGTTGCACTAACTGGCACAGTAAGACGTGACAAGGCCAGGATGCTGTTAGCAAGCAGGGAGGTGCTAAGTGAACAAGCGCTAAGAAAGCAAGAGTGGAGCTCTGATATGCAACCTGCTCCATTCCAATGAGCTAGGTACCTGTCCATGTTCACAATGTATCTTAACAAGGTATTTACCATGTACAGTTATAATATCCTTTAACGTGTCACGCTGCTTGTCTAAAACATAAAAGATGGCACGAGATGCTCCTGACATTGAGTTGGGCCTCACTGGACTTCAGCCATGAATCTTGCTGTAGCCCATTTATCTCAGGCCCCTGTATGATTCTGCCTATATGAGCTATCATTGTTACAATTACATCATTTGTCTTATTGTCTGCACTGTAAGGTCTGAGAAATACTGCAGTGCAAAACCCTTACTTTCTGAATTTGATCAGTGATAAAAAGCTGTTGAAATAAATGAAAAGAATTAGATCTGTAGCTGCATTCCCTGTAACCTGGAAGAGTAGCTGGAGTACAGTCAAGACAGTGAAGCTGGTGAAATTTATTGCAAGGTTAAGCATATATATGCATGGACTTTTCCAAACAGGATATGGCCATAGCATGTGATAATGAAATGTGGGGGACATGTTAGAATCTGCATGGTTCAAACATCATAGCCCTGGCTTAATGGGGGAATACAATGTAGAAGGTCAGCACTTCCTCACAAGGACAATAGTAAAATGAGGGCAGCGAGTCACCCTACCACAATCACAAAGTTGATTCTCTGCATTTTCTATCAGCCATATTGCAAGCAGACAGTGGCAGTCGATTGCAGCACCCACCCTTGGGCAGTGCAGGGGATGACACTGGGAAAATGAGGCAATTTTTAAACAAAAGCAATTCAACAATGCAGCACATGAGTTTTACGGTTCAATAAAGTTCATGGTAGGTGAATGATCCATTGAGAAGCTACTGCCCTTGGAGGTCATCAAAATAACAATGTGTTTGCTAACTACCAGGCATGAATTGTTTTTCCACTTTGGTCAAAGTGATAAACACAATAATTCACTGGCCTGCACATTACGTCACCATGTTTATCTCCAGGCCCCAGTCTTTCAATATCCCTTTGTTTTATTTTTGCTCCATCTGGTCTTTTGCACCAATTATAATTCTTCCTTTGGGCATTGCTTGGTCTCTCGTGTACTAATCAAACTATTTTATCCCCTCTTTTCAGATATATTTTCTTTGCAAAAAGATCTGAAGTTTTGCTGCTAGTTGGGAAAGGTGGCTTTTTAAACATTCATTCGTGGAAAGGAGACATCACTGGTTAAGCCAGCATTGATTGCCCATCCCCAATTGCCCTCAGGAAGGTGGTAACGAGTTGTGTTACTGAACTGCTGCAGAACCCTGGGGTGTAATGCTGTCAGGAAGGGAGTACCATAATTATATAATTATCAACAAACCAGCTTGAAGGAACGGTGTTACAATTTCAAGTGCAGATCATGAGTGGCTCGGAGGGGAACTTCCCATCCAGCTGCTGCACTTATTCTTCTAAGTGGTAGAGGTTGTATATTTGGAAGGTACCTTCAAAGAAGCCTGGGCGAGTTGCTGCACTGTATCTTGAAGATTATTGCCACTCTGCACTGATGGTGAAGTGAGTGACTGTTGGAAGTGGGGTGCTCTTCCTGCTTCTATTATCTTTACCTCGCAGCAATGCAAATCTTCCTAGTCAAACCTAATGTCAATTTAAAAGGTCAAACGAAGATAAATTTCCGATCATTAAAGGATCTGGTTCTAATATCGTTACCTCCCAGTAATACAAATCTTCCAGTCAAGCTTACTGTCAGTTTAAAATACCAAACTAAGAAAAATTTCAGATCATTACAGGAACTTAATTTTCGAGGAGAAAGTGAGGACTGCAGATGATGGAGATCAGAGCCGAAAAAGTGTTGCTGGAAAAGCGCAGCAGGTCAGGCAGCATCCAAAGAACAGGAGAATCGACGTTTCGGGCATCAGCCCTTCTTCAGGAATAAGGAAAGTGTGTCCAGCAGGCTAAGATAAAAGATAGGGAGGAGGGATTTGGGGGAGGGGCGTTGGGAATGCGATAGGTGGAAGGAGGTCAAGGTGAGGGTGATAGGCCGGAGTGGGCTGGGGGCTGAGAGGTCAGGAAGAAGATTGCAGTTTGGGAAGGCGGTGCTGAGTTCGAGGGATTTGACTGAGACAAGGTGGGCGGGGAGGGGAAATGAGGAAACTGGAGAAATCTGAGTTCATCCCTTGTGGTTGGAGGGTTCCCAGGCGGAAGATGAGGCGCTCTTCCTCCAACCGTCGTGTTGCCATGGTTTGGCGATAGAGGAGTCCAAGGACCTGCATGTCCTTGGTGGAGTGGGAGGGGGCGTTGAAGTGTTGGGCTACGGGGTGGTTGGGTTGGTTGGTCCAGGTGTCCCAGAGGTGTTCTCTGAAACGTTCCGCAAGTAGGCGGCCTGTCTCCCCAATATAGAGGAGGCCACATCGGGTGCAGCGGATGCAATAGATGATGTGTGTGGAGGTGCAGGTGAATTTGTGGCGGATATGGAAGTGTCCCTTGGGGCCTTGGAAGGAAGTAAGGGGGGAGGTGTGGGCGCAAGTTTTGCATTTCTTGCGGTTGCAGGGGAAGGTGCCGGGAGTGGAGGTTGGGTTGGTGGGTGGTGTGGACCTGACGAGGGAGTCACGGAGGGAGTGGTCTTTTCAGAACGCTGATAGGGGAGGGGAGGAAAATATGTCCCTGGTGGTGGGGTCCATTTGGAGGTGGTGGAAATGACGGCGGATGATACGCTGGACATTGAGGTTGGTGGGGTGGTAGGTGAGGACCTGTCCTTGTGGCGGTTGGAGGGGCGGGGCTGAAGGGCGGAGGAGCAGGAAGTGGAAGAGATGCGGTGGAGGGCATCGTCGACCACATCTGGGGGAAATTGTGGTCCTTGAAGAAGGAGGCCATCTGGGTGGTACAGTTTTGGAACCCTGCCCCCTGTAAAAACGCCATCCCATATTCCCAATTCCTTCTTCTCCGCCGCATCTGCTCCCAGGAGGACCAGTTCCAAAACCGCTCCTGCGCCCTTGATCCCCGCCCCTCCAACCGCCACCAGGACAGAACCCCACTGGTCCTCACCTACCACCCCGCCAACCTCCATGTCCAGCGTATCATCCGCCGTCATTTCCACCACCTCCAAACGGACCCCACCACCAGGGACATATTTCCCTCCCCTCCCCTATCAGCGTTCCAAAAAGACCACTCCCTCCGTGACTCCCTCATCAGGTCCACACCCCCCACCAACCCAACCTCCACTCCCTGCACCTTCCCCTGTAACCGCAAGAAATGCAAAACTTGCGCCCACACCTCCCCCCTTACTTCCCTCCAAGGTCTCAAGGGACACTTCCATATCCGCCACAAATTCACCTGCACCTCCACACACATTATCTATTGCATCCGCTGCACCTGATGTGGCCTCCTCTATATTGGGGAGACAGGCTACCTACTTGCGGAACGTTTCAGAGAACACCTCTGGGACACCCAGACCAACTAACCCAACCACCCCGTGGCTCAGCACTTCAACTCCCCCTCCCACTCCACCAAGGACATGCAGGTCCTTGGACTCCTCAATCACCAGACCATGGCAAAACGACGGTTGGAGGAAGAGTGCCTCATCTTCCGCCTGGGAACCCTCCAACCACAAGGGATGAACTCAGATTTCTCCAGTTTCCTCATTTCCCCTCCCCCCACCTTGTCTCAGTCAAATCCCTCGAACTCAGCACCGCCTTCCTAACCTGCAATCTTCTTCCTGACCTCTCCGCCCCCACCCACTCCAGCCTATCACCCTCACCTTGACCTCCCTCCACCTATCGCATTCCTAACGCCCCTCCCCCAAGTCCCTCCTCCCTACCTTTTATCTTAGTCTGCTGGACACACTTTCCTCATTCCTGAAGAAGGGCTGATGCCCGAAACGTCGATTCTCCTGTTCCTTGGATGCTGCCTGACCTGCTGCGCTTTTCCAGAAACTTAATTTTACCAGCAACAGATTGAGCTTTGTACTGAAATGTCCTCTTCCTCCAGGAATTTCAAACCAGCAAATTAACTCATGAAAAGTGTATGTGAGGTATATATTAAAAAAAGGTTGTTTCTATTATAAAGTTTACCAATATCATCAAGCAGAATCCTAAATTATGAATTCTAAGACATTGTTAGTTAGGACATGTTGGCCTAGGAGAGAGTAAAAAACAAGTTATAAAGAATGATACCTGGATTTCAGGACTTAAGTTATGAGGGGAATTATACAAATTAGGCCCGTTTTTGCTCGAATATGGAATCCAATCGAAATCTTCAAGTCTTACCATGAAAAAGACAGGGTAGATAAATCTCCACTGATTGGAAATTCTAGGACTAGGAAGCATAGTTCAAGAATTAGGGCCTGACCATTCAGGAGAAATGTTAAGAAGCACTTCTACATGCAAAGGATGGTAGATGTTTGGAACTTTCTTCCACAAATGGTAGTGGATGCAGGATCAGTTGCTAATTTCAAATCCGAGACAGACAAATTTTTGTTAAGCAAAAGTATTAAGGGACATGGGCCACAGATCAGCCATAGAGTCACAGAGTCATAGAGATGTACAGCATGGAAACAGATCTTTGGTCTGATCTCATTAAATGGCAGAACAGGCTTGAGGGGCTGAATGGCCTACTCTCAATCCCTTGTTTATAAATAGGTTTGTGAGGATACAAATAGGAGACTACGATCTTTTGTTATTGCTTCTGAATATTTATTGCAAGAATCAATAATATATTTTGTTATAGGAATGAAAACAGTATCATAGAATATTGAAAATTGTTATGATTATTTGACTATAAATTTACACACAATATTTAAATCCACATTAAAATCTTATTGAATATCAATATTATAAGAATCATATAAAATTGTTGTGACAAAAACCTGAGGAACTCCTAAAGTTCTGAGGAACAGTCATTGGACCCAAAAGGTTAACTCTGATTTCTCTCCACAATGCTGCCAGACCTGCTGAGCTTTTCCAACAATTTCTGTTTTTGCTTCTAATGTTTTTACAGTACCTAGAAGGAGAAAGCCAAATTATGTTTCATGTTCAATATGATTCTTCTTCAGTGATACAACTGTTCCTCAGATCGTTATCTTTGTTTTTCTTGCCATATATGCCACCAGGCCTGCTGAGTTTTTCCAGTTGTTTCTGGTTTTATGACACAATTGTATACCATGGCTTCCTGCCACTTACAATGTTTTTCTGGTCAGACTTCAAGCTACTCCAACTGATCACATAATCAGTTGAAAACTACATTTTCATCAAAGCATCTAAACGAAATGATGACCCAGAGTTGACAAACACACAATGTTTTCACTTATTACACTTTCACAATGATCCAACTATTAAAAGAGGAATTTAACTGCTGTAAGGAGTTATATGCCATCATTAAAATCAGTAAAATTTTGCTGGTCATCCAATCTGCCTTAAAAGCCTTTTCTTTAGATTACAAGATCTTTCTGTATTTGTAATTATACTTTGATGATTGCAGCAGGCAGTTATTATGGAAATGTCAGTTGGAATATTTTAGGTTTTAAAGTAAAATAATAAAGTTGCTTAATAAATAATCCCACTTCTAAAATGAATTGAAACATTCTTGCAATTTCAACAATTAATGATGTCTCACAGAAGTCCCATCAAAGATTGAGTCAGCTCTGAGGTGTATAGCTCAACTCTAAACATCAGTCATCCTTTATGCTTTATAGAAGGTTGGACAAATTAAGATACAGTCATTTGAGCCGACCAGGTTGCTATCATAAGGTCCTTTTCAGAATTTAGTTCAATCACTTTTTAAAATAATTATTTTTATGCCCCAAACACAAATGCAATTCTGTTGGCCTGAATCTGGAATTTATTCTAGATGATTCAGCAATATTTTGGTATGACAAAATGTGTTGCACTTTGATATATGTCTCTTGACAACTCTATAGAAAGAAAAAATAATCTAACCTTCTGACTTTTTTTATTTTATAATCAGTTCGTAATTATTTTCGTTTCTGGACACGAATTTCTAAATTTACCTCTTTACATCCACCTCATCTAAACCTTTCATTATTTTAAAAGCCTGAACCATAATCCTTCTTAAATTCTTCTAAGAAGGAAGGTTTACCTTCATTAACTTTTGTTTTTGATGGCATAAAACCTGCTACGTGCATCTCTGAATAATTTCCATCACCTCCAAGTGTGTTGTGAGTGCCCACTGTTAGTTGTTATCAGGTGAATTATTCTCATGTTGATTTGTAGAAGATTGTAAATAGTTAGCAGCTTCATTAATGTCCTGCAGTGATTAGTGTTCACAATAATCATAACATGGCACCTTATGGAATCTGATCTAATCTTGTCTTTAAGGCAGTAGGTATGAGGTGATGACGATGGAGAAACTGCAATTGAAAGCTACAAAGAAGGATATAATTTGCTGTAGTGAAATTAATCAGACTAGGGGTATTGTTGAAGAGTCACTGTTAAGCTGCTAATATCTGGGTTGGTACTATCCATACACCAGAAAGATAGGAGTAACACTGGTAACAGTGGAATACCATCATAATTTTAATATCAAGAGGAATGAGACAAAAAGTGCTCCAGCCAGGCAAATCACTGATGAAAGTGATAGCAAGTAAGAGTACTTACTGGACCATAAAACCCAAAATCTATCGTACAGAAAAAAGCTGACATGGAGTAATCCACCACCTATCCCTCCTATGTTTATTACATTTTAGCCAATATGAGGTAAAATAATAATTGAACAACCTCTGAATACTTGCGACAAGAATGATTTGTGATTATAAAATGCCTACACCTTGGCTAGATTTTATTTACAATAAAATTGATTTGATCTCATTCTTAATGACGTGCTGTTCCACTCTACAAATGATTCTCTACCTAGGAATACAACAGGACAGATCGTCAAATTTCACAAAGTTATTCACCACAGCTGTACCATGCATCTGCAAAAACACAGTCAACCGCTCTACGAACTAATCAGTCACTAAGCTTTGAAACTCACTGAATGTAGAAGATAGAATGCTTCCAGTGGCTGAGGAAATCAACTAAACTTTGAAGACAATAGACACATACATGGACATGGTTTACTGTGTTTAATTTTAAATATAACATTTTTCAGACAATGCCAATAGATTCTGAAGATTATCAAAACAACCACCCACTTTGTAACTCAAAGCAGCCAAATGAGACTAAATATTGGCTTCAGTATTTCAACAAAGACAAGTAAGTAGTGCCACTTTCTAATAGCAAGACATCAGAGAATATTAGGATGAGAAACAAGAAATAAGACTTATCTCGATTATCTGTGTCTATGGTGCTAACTTATAAACAAGCATATTTTCCCAGAAACTCCTTTTTCTTTAGCACAGGTGTTAAAAATAATTAGGTTAATCTCTCCACTGCTCTATTGATGAGAGCAATTTCATTATTGCAAGTACATAAGTAGGCAATCCACAATTTACTTTGATAATTAAAATATCATGGCTGTTCCAAATCTGAGAAACAAGAACAAAGCACTGGAAACACTCTGCAAATCTGGGAGTATTTATGGGGAGATAAACAAAATCAATTGGCTGAGTTTCCCAATTTCCAGTTGAAGTATTTTGCCAATGAGATTCATGTTTAGTTCTGTAGCACAATTCTTTATCACCACAGACAGGATGTTGGCTAGGGTCCTTCGCCTTTGATGGATCCAATACCTTCAGCCATTTCTTGATATCATGAAGTGTGAATTGAATTCACTGAAGACTAGCTTCTGTGATGTCAGGAAGAGGCTGAAATAGATCATCCACTATGCACTTTAGATTACATTACAGTGTGGAAACAGGCCCTTCAGCCCAACAAGTCCACACCGACCTGCCACCCACCCATACCCCTACATTTACCCCTTACCGAATACTACGGGCAATTTAGCATGGCCAATTCACCTGACCCGCACATCTTTGGACTGTGGGAGGAAATCGGAGCACCCGGAGGAATCCCCCACAGACATGGGGAGAACGTGCAAACTCCACACAGTCACCTGAGGCGGGAATTGAACCCGGGTCTCCGGCACTGTGAGGCAGCAGTGCTAACTACTGTGCCACCGTGCCGCCCACGTGGCAAAGATGGTTGCAAACGTTTCATTTTGCCCTCTGTATCATTGAAGATGGGGAAATTCAAGTAACCTCCTCCGTCGAATATTGCTTAATTATCACAACTGAAGGTGACAGGACTTTGATCCAATTCATTAGCTGAGGGGTAACTTATCTCTGACTATAGCATGATACATTTGCATACTGTTCTTCTTTATAGCTTCATCAGGTTTGCATCACATTTTTAGAATAACCGAGTGCTACATCCTGTATGATTTTCTAGATTCCTCATTGAATTACTTTAGGTAAATGCCAGAGTAGGTGCTTGGAATCAATGGAAATTGTCTATAGAAAGGATTTGTTTCCTTTCCTGTATTGTTCCTAATTCTATCAAAATTAAGATTGTAAAAGTATACTGTTGTTCCATTTTAGATCCAGGATTTGAAAGCAGGCCAATGTGGGGAGAAAGACTTCTGTTCTTGGGTTTGGGTGGAACAGCATGTGTACATTCAGGACTAAGAAAATTTACATCAACTTAAATTTTAATTATTGCTAAGGAATGTCTCTGGCATTGAAAATTTGACAAGGGTGGAACTCCATTCTCCAGAATCAATTTATTGTTGGAGACTTAATGTGATTTTTAACTCCTTTCTTTCACTCTCTCTCTCAGACACATTCCTTCCTTCCTTCCTTCCTTCTATGCCTTTCTTTATTTTGCTTACTTTGCCTGATTTTACAATGTATTCAAAATTCTAATGTATACTTCATTATTACACTCTGCGTGCCTCAATGGGAACTTTTAAATCGGATTCATTGGTGAACACATGCAGTTGCTTGTCCTTTTCGTCCAGGTCACTTATCCCCGATATATGGTACTATCCTGGAAGTTATCTCTAGGACTTCAATGTTGCAAATTAAAAGCCGTTGAGACATCTGTGGGCTACAAAATACAAGTGTGATGATTGTCTTATGACTATTCCTTCACCAAAATCTGAACCAGGTTAGGCAGATCTTATAGCAAGTCAAAAGATAAATCCTTGAAGGGACAATTGAATACCCTTAATAGATACCCCTGATTTTTGTAATGTTCTGGTAATGTTAAACATTTCACTTGGTATTTTAAATTCCTTTCCTTCAGTTGCATTCCTGTTATGTAATATATACCCACATTGCTAATCCTTAGTTTTTTTAGTTCATTTGAATAAGTTATTCTGTGCTCTTAATTTTTACTTCTCATGCTGAAAAACATCAGATTTGCTTTATACTGAAGTCAAAATCCTAAACTCATCAAAATTCATGAATTTTACAGCATTCAGTTCACGTTATGCTGCTAAAGGAGCATCAACTTATTTACTTCTCGATTCGCTCTGAGTGAACAGTCTTTGGTAGTCATGCAGACATGGGCATCTGTCATGTGCCAAGAACAGCTTCATTCTCCCCCACCCCACCAAAAATAAAAATGAAATGTCATTTTGCATTTGTTCATACTGTCAGAGGTTGGCATCAAGCATGCTGTGCACTTAACCAGAACATTTAATTAGCGCGTAAGACTGCCGCGATCTGACAGCCGGCAATTTCTGTACATAACTGGGAGGCAACTCAATCTGCTTCCTGCACGTGGCTGCAGTGTTTTGTTCTTGTGAAGGGAAAAGGATACCAGTCTGGGCCATTTACTAGATATAGCAAAACATCAATGTACTTGACATTAATGAAACGTGTGCGCAAAAATAATTCCTCTGCTTCCCTGGGTTCATCAGCATTTCTAGCAACATATACAAGGCTACTGCTGTTCCATTTTAGAACCAGGATTTGAATCCAGAAGCAGAGAAGAAAGACTTCTGTTGTGGGAGTTGGGTGAAACAGTGAATTATAATACACTCTTTCCAATCTTGGATCCAGATTTGAATCCAGTCCAGACTGGAGGGATCAAACTTTTCATTCTCACAGCTGCTAAAGGTCTTGTGTGTTTGACAGTATTAATCTAGTTTCCAGTGGGCATGATTAGCAAAGCTGAAAAACTGCTCACAAAGTGGCACAAATTCTCATTAAATTGGCAGTCTTATTCAGAAAGACCATAAGGATAGTGGTGTGGAGGTGCAAGTGTTATGACAGATGTTGATATTGTGTTGACAGTGAAAAACATTATTTGAGCAGAGTAAAAGGAACATTGCCTTGTATCCACACTATAATTTCTTTGATCTAGGAGTGATTGATGTCAACAATGGGTAAAGGAAAATCTCTGAAGTGATTCTGTCATGGTAATAACGTTGCTCCCGCTCAATTAAAATGGAAAGGATTATTTAAAGTCTCTTTTCAATTATTAGTCCTCAAGAATTCAAGCTAATATTGTAACATGTAAAATGTCAATTAATTTCCCAATAGATTGAAGATATTAGATAAAATCTCATAATTGCAATCCTCTTTTATTTGCTTCTTCTGTTCAATGCTGTGCATCATAGCTGGACCTCTTGCGACAACCATTCTTCTTGTAACATTTGTTTGTTTTCCTGTATAGTGTTCTTCATCCAGATGAATGTAAATACATCACACTTACACCACACTTATGTTGTATGAAGATTGGAAATATTTTGATCTCAGGATCCAATGTGCTTTTTCTCCTTCCCCCGCTTCACTGCTGCTCCTGTGTCTCCTTCCATTCTCTTTTGTTTCTGCATTTACCTCTTGCTGTTCTTAGCTTTCGGTATTTAGCTTATGCTATTTTTCTTTGCTTCTCTCCCTTCTAACTATTCAGTGTCTTGCACTCCATTCACATTTTCTTGTTTTTTCCCTTCCCTCAAGCCTTTAAAAAGGATAAAGTCTTTGGGACAGAAGAGAATGTTTCCTTGAGATATATACTCATTTTAAGTACTAACAGGGCTTCTCCACTATGAGTAGTCATTTCTTAATACCCGTTCTGCCTTTTTGTGAAGCATATGTTTGCATGTTGTGCCTTCTTTGCTCAATTGCACTAGTTTGGAAGAGCCAAGCAATGTATTAGGGAAGACAGTCTGAGTTTCTTCAGCGTTTTTGTTTTTTTTACTTAACACAAATTTTTGTTGTTGTTATTTAAATATATCCAGTAATGATCTTCCAGAATAAAAGGCACCAATAGATGCATTCCTCTGCTGAAACAAAATTCTCTATATCAATACATTGAACCCGAAAGAATTGGCTTTTAATTCTAAATAAATACAATCTATGCCATTATTCTAATATGGCCATTTTTTATAAACACTTCTAACTCATTTTTCCAGGCACATTCTATTTCCCATGCCTCTGATTTAGTCAACATTCACTACCTAAACACAATCAGAAGTTGCAAGACACTAGGTTATAGTCCAACCAGTGTATTTGAAATCACAAGCTTTTGGAGCAGAGTGATCTGAAAGCTTGTGATTTTAAATGAACCTGTTGGACTATAACCTGATGTTGTGTGACTTCTGACTTTGTCCACCCCAGTCCAACACCAGCATCTCTGCATCATGACTACCTAAACAGAGTTTGGTCCACTTTTAACTCATACAAACCTTATTCACTTACACAACATCAAAACTGGCTGTTCCACTGTCTCATTAGCCTCATTGTATATTTTCACCAAACAGGTGGTAATTTGCCACGTCAGTTCCCCTGATTGTTGTAGGGCCCACCTCATTTTCACTCAATGGAATGAACTTCAGGCAAATTTCAAAAATAGTGTTAGTACAGAACTTAATCCATTCTGAAAATTCTGGTGAAAACAGATATGTGAGCGAAGTCCTCAGACCAAAGAAATTAAATGCTATTTTGTGAGGCTCTATCCCATTTGCTGAGGACTGAGTGTGGTCTACTGAGAGGTCTCATGACACTAAAGAATTGATATAGTGACCCCACATGCAGCCTAATGAGATTTCTTGTGTACCTGCTGTATTGGCTTTCCAAAGTTTTAAAGTGAATGGAGTATGCAATTGATTACTGCAATCAAAATTTCCACAGACACAAGTAGACTGGAAAAGATTTGTGTCATTTCTTGTCATAGAGTCATAGAGACGTACAGCATGGAAACAGACTCTTCGGTCCAACTCGTCCATGCTGACCAGATGTCCCAACCCAATCTAGTCCCACCTGCCAGCACCCAGCCCATATCACTCTAAAGCCTTCCCATTCATATACCCATCTAGATGCCTTTTAAATGTTGCAATTGTACTAGCTTCCAACACTTCCTCTGGCAGCTCATTCCATACATGTACCACCCACTGTGTGAAAAAGTTGCCCCTTAGGTCTCTTTTATATCTTTCCCCTCTCACCCTAAACCTATGGCCTCAAGATCTGGACTTCCCCATCCCAGGAAAAAAGACCTTGCCTATTTTCCCTATCCGTGGCTCCCAGGATTTTGTAAACTTCTGTAAGGTCACCCCTCAGCCTCTGACACTTCAGGGAAAATAGCCCCAGCCTAATCAATCTCTCTCTATAGCTCAACCCTGGCAACATTTTTGTAAATCTTTTCTGAACCATTTCAAGTTTCACAACATCTTTCCAATAGGAAGGAGACCAGAATTGCACGCAATATTCCAAAAGCGGCCTAACCAATTTCCTTTTCAGCTGCAACATAATGTCCCAATTCCTGTAATCAATACTCTGACCAATAAAGGAAAGCATACCAAATGCCTTCTTCACTATCCTACCTGAGCTATGAACCTGCATTCCAAGGTCTCTTTGGTCAGCGACATTCCCTAGGACCTTACCATTAAGTGTATAAGTCCTGCTAAGATTTGCTTTCCCAAGATGGAGCACCTTGTATTTATCTAAATTAAACTCCATCTGCCACTTCTCAGCCATTGGCCCATCTGATCAAGATCCTGTTGTAATCTGAGGTAACCTTCTTTGCTGTCCACTACACCTCCAATTTTGGTGTCACCTGAAAACTTACTAACTACACTTCTTATGCTCGCATCCAAATCATTTAGATAAATGATGAAAAGTAGTGGACCCAGCACTGATCCTTGTCGGACTCCACTGGTCACAGGCCTCCAGTCAAAAAAACAATCCTCCACCACCACTCTCTGTCTTCTACCTTTGAGCCAGTTCTGTATCC
Organism: Chiloscyllium punctatum; assembly: GCF_047496795.1. Lineage (NCBI taxonomy): Eukaryota > Metazoa > Chordata > Chondrichthyes > Orectolobiformes > Hemiscylliidae > Chiloscyllium > Chiloscyllium punctatum. Next base: position 99,009,870 of record NC_092745.1, on the reverse strand, counting down.
AAATGGCAGGTTATCCCTGTATTCCATGAGATCTAACCTTGCTCACCAGTCTCCCATGGGGAATCTTGTTGAACGCTTTACTGAAGTCCATATAGATCACTTCTACTACTCAGCCGCCATCAAAGCTCTTTGTTACTTCTTCAAAAAACTCAATCAAGTTTGTAAGACACAATTTCCCACACAGAAAGCCATGTTGACTATCCATAATCAGTCCTTGCCTTTCCAAATACTTGTACATCCTGTCTCTCAGGCTTCTCTCCAACAACGTGCCCACCACTGACATCAGGCTCACAGGTCTATAGTCCCTGTCTTGTCCTTGCCACCCTTCTTAAAACAGTGGCACCACATTAGCCAACCTCCAGTTTTCCGGCACCTAACCTGTGACTATCGATGATACAAATTAGTCTCTCTTTTTCAATACTCCATGAACTTGATTGAGCTTTTCGAAGTAGTAAGCGAGGACTACAGATGCTGAAGATTCCTCGGGTGCTGCCTGATCTGCTGTGCTTTTCCAGCGCCACACTTTTCAACTTTTTGAAGTGGCAGCAGGGAAGATTGAAGAAGGCAGCGTGATGGACGTTGTCTGTACGGACTTGAGCAAGGTTTGACAAGGTTCCACATGGCAGACTGGTTAACAAAGTTAGATCACAGGGAGAGCCAGACATTTGGATACAAAATTGGCTTGAAGGTAGGAGACACTAGCCGTTGGTGGAAGTTGTTTTTTGGACTTGAGGCCTGTGATCAGCAGTGTGCCACAAGAGTCAGTGCTGGGTCCACTGCTTTTTGTTATTTATGTAAATGATTTGGATGTGAACATACGAGGTTTGGTTAGTAAGTTTGCAGATGACACCAAAATTGGTGGTATAGTGGACAGTGAAGAAGGTTACCTCAAAGTACCAGAGGACCTTGATCAAATGGGCAAATGCACTAAAGAGTGGCAGATGAAGTTTATTTTAGATAGATGTGAGGTGCTGTATTTTGGAAAGGCAAACCAGGGTAGGACTTATAAACTTAAAATGGTAAGGTTCTGGGGAGTGTTGCTGAACAAAGAGACCTTGGAGTACAGGTGGTTAGTTCCTTGAAAGTGGAGTCGCAGGTAGATAGGGCCATGAAGAAAGCGTTGGTATGCTTTCCTTTAATGGTCAGTACACTGAGCAGAGGAGTTAGGAGGTCATGTTGCAACTGAATAGGAAATTGTGGTTAAGCCACTTTAGAAATACTGCATTCAATTCTGGTCCCCTTCCAATAGCAAAGATGTTGTGAAACTTGAAAGGGTTCAGAAAAGATCTACAAGAGCTTGCCAAGGTTGGAGGTTTTGAGCTACAGGGAGAGGTTGAAAACGCTGGGGGTGTTTTCACCAGAGCGTCGGAGGCTGAGAGGTGACCTTACAGAGGTTTACAAAATCATGAACAGGGTAGAGGAGTCCAAAACTAGGGGGCACAGTTTTAAGGTGTGAGGGGAAAGATTTAAAAGGGACCTAAGGGGCAACTTTTTCATGCAGATTGTGATGCATGCATGGAATGAGCTGCCAGAGGAAGTGATGGAGGCTGGTACACTTGCAACATTTAAAAGGCATCTGGATGGTAAATGAATAGGAAGAATGTAGAGGTAGATGGGCCAAATGGGACTAAATTAGTTTAGAATATTTGGTCGCCGTGGATGAGTTGGACGGTGTCTGTGCTGTACATCTCAATGATTCTTAGGAATTAATCACATGCATCCCTCAGGCCTCCTTTCCTGAGGTGTACATTAACTCTTTTGACCAGGATTGGTGTTCAATGAACAGCTTCTAAATGAGTTTTTTTTTAAATGGCAAATGCTCGTATACTTTAAAAATACCTATTTAGTTATAATGGTGTGTGCCTCTATACTGAAGTCTGCTTAAATTATTACATATTGGTCATAGTTTTGTAATGGGCATTACAGGAATCAAAGATGGTAAGGATTGGTTTGGGAAAATTGATATTTCTCTGCTGCACATTCTATGCTCAAAAATGAATTAAAGGTGTGTTGATGCATCACTGATTGTGAACACAATTATTATAGGTGTAGATGGATTAATCAACAACTGAATACACGTCCACAGCTAGAACATGCTGAGATTTTAGCCTCTTTCAAATACTGAACACAGGACTACAACTTCAATAAGCAGCATGGTTTATCTGCACCTCATGAAGGTTCATTTCAATAATCTGCTTGTTTTTAGTGTGAGCTTTCGCCAGCTACCATAAAGTATTTACAACACTTATTGGCTAAGTTAGTGAAGTAACGGCCCTCAACACTGACCTTGAGGGAAGTCTCATTGAGGGATTTACTGATCGCAATAGCAAGAACTCCCCATCCTCTCATTATGCAGCTGATTGCAATATTTTTAAATGGGGATTCTGAGGTCAGAATAGAGGTTGTGTCAACAAACAGTACAAACAGCTTATCACATTCAAAAACTCTCATGACAGCTAGGAAATGCAAAGCTGTCATATTTAATTCCCCCTTTAAAGAAAAATTCCAAACAGAAAAATAAAGTTCAGTACACGTAAATTAGATGATTGTAAAAGTGGGGGAATATAATCAAAAATGATTTTAAAATATATTTAAAAAGTTATTTGAAAGATCCTCATAATTCAGCACAATGGAAATATTTAACTCTCTTCTAATTGTAAATTACATTTTCATGGCCAGATCTGCTGTCCAGTAATAGTCATTACACAAATCACTTTTTGAAAATCCACTTACCTCTGATTGAGGGATATGTGATTTTCTTTGGAGTTTGTAATAGTGATGTTGAGAGGAGATTTCCACTAAAACTGATTTAATTTATTTTTATTCATCGTGGGATAAGGGCATTAGTGGTGTTGAGCTACCTTCTTGAACTGTTCCAGTCCACCTACTGTGGTTTGCCCCGCAACGTCATCAGGGAGGGAATACTGGGAATTTGATGTAGCAACAGTGAAAGAACAGCGATATATTACTGTTGATGAGGGGTTTGGTGGGGTGGGGGGGTGGGGGGTGGTGGGGGAAGCGTGAGGTGATGGTGTTCCCATGTATCTGCTGCCCTTGTCCTTCTGGATGGAAGTAGTTGTGGGTTTGGAAGGTGGTGTCTCAGGATCTTTGGTGAAATTCTGCAGTGCGTTTTCAAAATAATATACACTGCTGCTACTGAGTGTCGGTGGTGAAGAGAGTGGATGCTTGTGGATATGGTGCCAATCAAGCAGGCTGCTTTTCCCTGGATAGTGTCAAACTTTTTGAGTGTTGTTGGAGATGCACCTATCCAGACAAGTGGGATGTATTTCATCACACTTCTGACTTGTGCCTTGCAAATGATGGACAGTCAGGAGGTGAGTTAATTGGTTATTGGCTCTCATGTGGGTAGTGGTTCATGGCATTGGGAGCATAATGCAGGCCATAACAGTGCAGCGAGTGACATAACATAACTCAGGACTGACATACTCATCTGCCCATATATTAAGTCCTGAAGTTGCAGTCAGTTTCAGTAGGATAATGATGGCAAAATACTCACAGATCACTGTCAAGAATTTTCACAAAATTCAGGCTTTATGGATGATATTTTACAATTGGGTTTTCATCCTTGTTTTACTGTTGTTACTGCCTCACTGTCAAACAAGGTGGTAATTGACACATGTATCTTCATAGATACTATGACATCATTCCACTTGGAGAGTATGAATAAACTGACAGAGTAATATAGGTGAGGCAGATTTTGCACTTTCTAAATATTCCTTCAGCATTCATGTGTCAAGTCTATCATCCCATTTGTCTTTGTTTTATGGAAGGTTGGTGAACTTTGTGGTAGCATCTTTGATTTAAAAAAGAAACAAATTATATAGTTCACATATAATTGCCCAAACTATGTAATAAGAGATTAAATAACTCAAAACAGTAGAACAAATCATGTGTGCTCAATGTAGCCCAACAACCCTTATTTAATTTACAGGGTAATTTATTTTATGAATGGGCACAAATTGTAACTTGGATTTAGTATGCAAGGACTGATTTTACAAATACATCCTAACCAGGTGTCAAGTCTTGTCTGTCAACCAAGTATCCATAAATGACATTTATATAATATTATCAATATAAAAAAATTGAAATTGCTGGAGAAAGTCAGCAGATCTGGCAGCAACTGTGGAGAGAAAGCAGAGTTAAACATTTTGGGTCCAGTGACCTTTCTTCAGAACTTTGAGCTTATTTAAGAAGCAGATGAATTTCAATCCTCATTAACCAGGTCAGAACACAGATGCTGAGTTCCTCCAGTAATTTTCTGTTTTTTGTTTCAGATTTCCAGCAACCACAGTTTATTATTTTATTTATTCATAAATGAGATTCAGATCTCACCGTGGGTGGCATGGTGGCACAGTGGTTAGCACTGCTGCCTCACAGGTTCAATTCCCACCTCAGGCGACTGATTGTGTGGAGTTTGCACATTCTCGTGTCTGTGTGGGTTTCCTCCGGTTTCCTCCCACAATCCAAAAGATGTGCAGGTCAGGTGAATTGGCCATGCTAAATGGCCGTAGTGTTAGGTGAAGGGATAAATGTAGGGGAATGGGTCTGGGTGGGTTGCGCTTCGGCAGGTCGGTGTGGACTTGTTGGGCCGAAAGGCCTGTTTTCATACTGTAAGTAATCTAATCTAGGTTTATATATGACCTGAAACTTTATATTCTTGATTAGACTGACTATTTCCAGAAGATGTACGCAGGCCAAAACAAATACAGGGTGAATTGAGTGTGTTGGTACAGGAGCTGTTACAATGTGAGGCTCTTGAAGGGATTTGGTTGAGATGAGAAGAGTGCTGTGACAGTGTTTGCAGTTGATGGGTAAGGCAGGCCTCTTTTTTTTAAGTTTTATACAAACCTAACATAGATTTTATTTATAAATTCACATTAAAGTGAAATTTACAGTCTAAATTCTGTATTTGCTGGTCTTAAACCAGGTTTTAACAGAGCCTTCAGTGGAAAAGGCTAATTAAGAAGCAGCTTAATCCCAATCCTCGTTGACCTATGTTGACTCTTGATTGTGACTTACAATAAGGTGCTAGAGTTAAGTGGTTAAACTGTATAACAAATGGTGGAAAACATATGAAAACATGGGTGAATATATAACAATAAAATAATTAAAAGTTCCTTAGAACACATTCAGGATTGCAGGATAGGTGATGTGTCACAGCTGCAGCAGTTCTTGGATGGCAGTTTGATTCAGAGCAAACAGATCTACAGCAACAGATGGAAGACTGAGCAGTAGGGGTCGTGAGTCCTGAAAGCTGTCTTGCCTACCTACCCAGTGCCACATTTTAGAAAATCTGCACAAGACTGGAGAGGAATTTGTAGCGAGAGAGGCAGGATCCAGTCATCATGGTTTACGTAGGTATTAACAATGTAGACAGGACAAAGAAGGAGTGTCTATATAGTTATTAGCTAGGGGCCACATCAAAAAGCAGAACATCAATGGTCATAATCTTTGGGAAGATGTCGTAAATAAAAAAAAGAGTAGAGTCAAGGCCAAAGAGAAAGGTATTAGTATAGAAAATATGACTAGAAGATGACAAACAGGATAGAGAGTAACAAATATACAAGTCAACTAACAGATAAAATTAGAATTTACAAAAATGAGTAAGTGCATTAGACTAAGTGCTTTTTAAAAATCTGAATGCATCAAGCGTTCAAACCAAAACAGATAGATCGAGAAAATAAATAAGAATGAATAAGTATGATCTATTAGTCATTATTGAGATGGATGACATGACTGGGATGTGTATCCTGAAGAGCACAGGACACCTAGGTGGAGGGATTTGTTAGTTGGTAATGATATTAGAAACTTAGGATGACCTTAGCTGAGGAAACAGAGAGGTAGGAACAGTTTGGGTAGAAATGGGAAATGAAAAAAGGGAAGAGCTCAATTGTGGGAATGGGGTACAAACCCCCTAAAAATAACCACATCAATAATCATGGGAGATTTAATTTATATTAGACAATTTTGGACAAATCAAGTGGGTAAAGATAGCCGAGATGAGAAATTCATATAATGCTTAAGATAATTTCTAAGAACAGCATGTTCTGAAGGTGAATGGAAAGCAAGCTGTATTAGAATTGGTAATGTAGAATGAAAACGTATTAGTGATCTCATAGCGAAGGTTTCAATTTGAGGGAAAGAGGAGTGGGTCCAAGACTATTTTTGAAAAATAAAAAACAATTAATACAATGAAAGCTAATCTGCCTAAAGTGACTTGGCAAATTAGGTTAAAAGACAGGTCAACAGACAGCCAATAGCAGACATTTAAAAGGATATCTCAGAAAAGAGAATAGATACATTCAAACGATCAAGTTTGAAAGTAAACCTACCATCAATGGGTTTACTAGAAATTTTAATATAATATCAATTTAAAATAAAACATTTAATTGTGCAAAGACAGGTAGTAGGTCAGATAATTGGACAATATATATTGTTGTAAAAATCAAAGAATGACCAAAAACACTAATGAGGGAATAATTATGAGTGAGTATGAGAGAAAGCTAAAATAGATAGTTAAAACAGATCATGCAGGGTTCTATAATTATTTATATGAAAATATTAACAAAGTGATCATTAGTCCAACAGTAAATGAGCCTGAAGAATTAACAATTCAAAAGCACAGATGAGTTAATCAGATATTTCCCATCAGTCTTCATTATAGAGCATACATGTAACAAGCCAGAAGCAGCAGTAAGGATAGCATAGTGGCACAATGGTTAGCACTGCAGCCTCAATGTCAAACACCCTACCTTGATTCCAGTCTTGGATGACTATCTGTGTGGGATTTTTCTTGTTTACTCCCACAGTCCAAAGATGTGCAGGTTTCCAATTCTCTCCCCTAACCCTGACAGCACTTTGAAAACTGTAAACTGTCCCAGCAGTGCCTGGATCCAGAGATAGTCCCAACATCACAATTTTTAAACTGTACCTACACTGAGTCCCTCACCTCAACAGTGATTGAAAATCTGGCTATCCATGTGGGCATTTTGACCAGATATTTTGCAAGAAGGAGCTTCCTTATTCCTCGATCTTCTGTAAAAGGAGTCAGGCAAGTTGCTTTCAATCTGCTCTAAATGCTGTGCTTCAAATGACCGATAGCCAAAATATCTCACCTGAAAGTATGAGAATTTATCCCCAAATACATCTTCCCGAATGCTTTGTTAGCTTGCCATTGTTAAAAAACACATTTCAAAAACCTCCTACACAACCACTATCTACTGAGGTAAGAACAAATATTCATAGCTTGTTTGTTGCATAATTTTTAAAAAAAGTCTCTTAAGCTATGCTCGTGCAGTCAGATGTATTCCATGGTTAAAGTTTTGCTATTTTTTGGCTTTTAAAATACTGTTTTAAACTCCCAGAGGCAAACATAAATTGCATTCATTGATCTTATTAATAGGTTAACAACATCCTCATACAAAGATGTGATTAATTGAAGCTGACTGCAGTTAAGACAAGAGCTTCAGAAAATTGGTTATTATCTTTACTCAGGAGCTTGGAACAAATGCACCAAGACAGTGATTATATCTCCTAAAAATTTGAAAACATTAGGATTATGTAATAAACCCTGAAGTATGATGTTTCTGAGAATAAAAACTGAGCAGTATTGAAGGAAGTTTCTTCTTGCATGAACAATAATACAAAGTTATCTGAATGCATTTCAAAAAGAGCTTTAACAATTCAGTTTAAATTATATTGCAAAATATGTATTGTATAATTGTATTGATATAGACCTGGCATCTAATCCTGATGCAATCAAACTAATTAATAATACAGACTAATTAATCAGTCAATGATAATTAAGTATCACATTCTTTAACTGCATGCATCATTCACTAATCAAGGAAACAGGCAACAAGTACATTCCAATGCATCAGATGAAGCTCTGCAGACCACTGGGAGGTGTGCAAAAACAGCTGTTGACTTTCCCTATCTTCAAACTCTGTATTTCACAGCAATAGGACTATGCAAGCTTTGCAATAGTGCAAATCTCTGTGCCGGTTCGAGTTCAATTACCACTCACACTGGGCAAGCAGAGATTTCAACCAAATATACCATGTGTCCCTATCACCTTTCCCATCATGTGTGTGCAATTACAAACTGAACATTCAAGTGTAACCTGCAAAAAGCCACTGTCCAAAAAATGTGTTGCTTTATATACTAAACTTCAAAAAATATTGGCTGAAAAGTCATTAATCTGAAAAATTAACAGTGGGCTAACTCTTACTTTATTTGTAATTTAAATGTTAGTAGTGTCAGATGTTTTTTGGAGGGTTTTTCCACACCACAATCTTGCAAAATTTCCCATCATACCTTACCAAACCCAACATAATAAATACGGACGCCACCATTATGGTTTCCTTCAAGTTCAATTCTAGCTGCATTTTGGCATTTCTGGGACGACTCACCAGTCAGCAGATATCCTGGAATTCACTGGCATCCCTTGCACCTATGCCATCTTTAAAAGCCCATTCTCTACCAGAATAAGCAACGCCAGTTCAGAGCTGCCCTGCGCAATTCCTGATATTTGCTCCAGACACAGATGAGAAAATTGATGCCCTGCTTTGTGGGCAAAGCCCTGAAGGTTCTATTAGATGAGGTTGTGCAGGACTTCCTTTTCCCCAGGGCCAGTAGTGGAGGCCATGGCACCAGATCATGTCAACATGGTCCAGCACTGTAGAAAGAAGGTTGACAAACTTTTCTGCTCTGCCATCGTAAATACCACCATCTTACCATCTTACAATACCACTGAAATCTTACCATTATCTCTGCTACCGCTGCTAACTTCCACCAAAACTCATGCTCTCCCACTCTGGCTACTTGCCTGCAACATCTTCCCTTGCTCGCTCTCACCCACTCCAATCCTAACATCACTAACTATGCATGCCCTCTGTCCTGCCTACTCAGTTGCTTGGGACCCCTGAGTGAAAATAACAATTGTGCCAGCCACTATTATCTCATTCAATGCCTGTCTTTCCCTCAGTCTAGGAGGAAAACAATCCACAATAGGACAGAAGGACTGCAGCCTGACATCCCACTCCCTTACTCTTTATATGGAGAACTTCCTGACTCTGACTGCATCAAGTGACTGACTGTCTGTATCCAAATCCCTGAGCTAGTATTGCCATTAACTTACTGTGCTGGATCTCCCTGACCAAAGGCTATTTTCCTTGACTTGACTGAGGCCTGCTGACAACTGTGACAAGCTGCCTCCCTTTGTGTCTGTGTTAACTGGCAAGGCAAGATAGTAGGAATATAAGCCTGGTATTTCTGGCTTTGGGGACAAGGCAAGGCAATGCAATGCAAGGCAGGGATACTATGAGCATCCAAATAGGCTGAGAATTGGGTGTCAAAGTCTGTATATGTACAGTGCATGTGGCTGGTATCCACGGAGCATGCCAAGAGATGTTGGTGCCCTGTGTCTAACCTTTGGACCAAGCAATGAGTTGAAATTACCAGGTAGCTACTCTGTTCTCCATGTTGAGTTTTTCTCTAGGTATAGCTTTTGGTGCATTTGGCATGATAGGAGATTGATTATTAATGACGTGAGCTGGGCTATGAAGAGAATAGTTAACAAGCAATAATCCCCCTTAACCACCCACTTGCTGCTGCCTTGTGGGAATGTTCACTGTTTCGATTGTCAAAAGCATAAAAGATGGAGTGAGCTCCCAAGATGGGCATTGTCAGGTGTCTCATCCAGTTCTGGCACAAATCTCACCATAGCCCATGTCACTCAGCCCCCCAGTGGATTATATAAGGTTCTGCCTAATGTTTCTCTCTCCACAGATGCTGCAAGACCTGCTGTGTTTACAGTATTTTCAGTTTTTATCTCAGATTTCCAGTATCTGCAGGATTTTCTTTTGCTCAATAAAATCAATTGGTGCATTGGCATCAGATAACCTACAAATAAGATTGTTAGCATAGTCTTGTCAGGTTTTCACAGAATACGCAAAAGCACGAACAAAATATGAACAGAAGTAAATCATTGACAAGTACCAGATTCTCGCGCAACCAGTTAGATTTGATGCAAATATTTGCATTGAACATGACTGACCTTCTTTGAGGTCTGTATTATGAAACTGCAACTTTTGCTTTCTCTGACCAACAAACAGTGAGACTTCATTATGCCTGAGCTCATGAAATAAGGAAGGAGTGTAAAACTCTTGCAACTCAAAACCCTTCAGTACACTGATGTGTAAAAAGGAGGTAGGCAGCCTCGTATAATTTTACAAGAGCGGGCGTTTCCAAACAATAAGCCTTTTGACATAAACTTATCCCAGAGTTGACTGCTAAAAGATGTCAATTGTGCAATGGTATTTAACAAAACAGATCTGTTATTAAATTAGAGGGACTTTTATAATGCTCTCTGATTGTCACTCACTGATTATGTCATAGTCTTTAATCCCTGAGTGCAGATGCCATCAAGTATAAACTATATTCAGAGACGTTGTTATTGTTGGTTTTGCTTATTGTTCGTTGCCATGACATTTACCTCACACAAAGACAATGGAATAAATCTTTACAAGCTCTGCAATGACATACTATAAATTAACCCATATGGCTGGTAACCTGCTTTGGTGTGTCTGTAATTTTATCAGTAGATTCAAATTTCCCAAACTCCATGGTTACCAGTCGACATCTTACTAATATGGGAAGTCTGAATCCACTGATCAAATGGGTGCACTAACTAGTACAATTAGGAAAGAGATCCATCCTGTCCTCCAGCACAATCATCTCAGAACACTGGATGAGAAAGTTGTTCTCAATTCTCTCCTTGCATTCTATTATATATGAGAGTGAGTACATGGTTTAACTCATGGTTAAATATGAAACACGAAACTGTCAGGATTACAATATTGCCCAGCCCCCTCATTTGATTACATCATTGAAGTTCACTTCCAGGTGTTGATTGTTCAAAACATAAACAGTTCACTTCTTGATGAGGTTCTGGCTACATAGTTTCCTCGTTCTATGAATATAACATCAGCATTCTTTTTGTGTGGTTGTATGCCCACGTCTAAGAAGTTTCGATTGAAGGTAAACTGATTAAGGAGAAGACAAGGTCAAGAACTGTCTCCAGACACTGGCTTCCTTAGAACTCTATTTATGCACATTAATACTAAATATGTTGTAATTTGAAATATATCAGGCCTTGATTTTACCATTGATTGAGACTATAATCTAAATGTGTTTCTATCTATTTTATCTTATCCCACTCTATTCTAATCTATACTATTTTGTTCTTAACCAGTCTACTCTTTACCCCATTCTGTTCTAGTATTGTGAAAGCTATGCTCAGTGGGAGGCAGCTCCAAGACATCATCTCAAGTTTGCACTAGGATCTGGAAGTCCTTATACAACAATTATACAACAATCCCTACTAAAGTGTGGGAAAGGAATCAAAACTAACACTTAGACATATTGTTCACTGACAGATATTAAGTATGATTAAATATTAAGCCTGTTATTGATTTTACAGGACCAAACTCAATATGTTGGGTGCATACAATTTTGAAAAATGAGTGCGGGACAGAAACATGAGAAAACTCACCAATCAGAAACACATGTAGCATTCATTCATGTAACTTAGTTTTTTTTAAACTGCTAAGCTTTTAAAACTGTTTCATAATCTAGGTATCATTAGCAAGATCAGAATTTTCTACCTGAGCCAACCCTACCCAACTGTGTCCCTTTTTGCTGCCCTTCACCTTGTCTTCTAGAAAAGATTTCTGTAGATTTTCAGCCCTGATTAAAAGGCACAATGACATTTTCATTTCACTTTCTAGAGTTCATTTTGCACTTGTAATTTTAAGTACCTCCTCATTTGTCTTATTTTTCAAGTACCTCTCCATCTGTCTACAGTCTGTATGTGGAATTTTAAGCATATGTCTCAGCATCGTATTTCAAAGGCACATTTTTCTCAACAGATCCTTACTTATTGTCCAAGTTTGTGAGCATTTTAGTGTTTGCTACAAACTTGGGTTTTCTAGTTACCACATCCCTCACCTATACAAAGTCACTTATGGTTATCTCCAAATTTCTTCTGACTCAGCGTTGAATTTGCTGTCTTCTACTATCATTTGTCCCAAAAAAACAGACTTATCTGAGCATAGTGCACAAAACATGAAGTTTGCAGAAATGTAGAAAATACTGAGTTATCTACAAACTCTTGTATTCAAAAGACAGAATGACTGATTTGAAGAGTGATCCGAATCTAAGAAGGAAGATATATTGCACTTCTCAAATTACAGAAAACAAAGGACACAGAAGATTAATCTCAGGAGTAGTGGTCCAAAAGCTAGTGCTTCCACTTAAACCTGTTAGACTATAACCTGGTGTTGTGTGATTTTTAATTTTGTGCACCACAGTCCAACACCGGCATCTCAAAATCACAGAAAACTTCACAGCTCTCTTTAGCTATTTTTAAAGTTTATTTGAGAAAATATCGTCAGATTAATGGGAAACAATTGAGCTGATACAGAACAGAAAATTTTGCAATGACTGAGATTAGATTTTGTACAATAATCAGGGAATTCATCTTTCAAAAGATTTTATATAATTCATGTAACTGCATGAATTTGCAAATTTTCTTTGTACTGGGCTCTCCTTTTTAATATTTTATTTAAATTGAACTGTGGCCTCATGATCATTTGCAACTAGAGGTACTCACAAGCATGAATTTGAGAATCTAACTAATGGAATACAAAACTTCCAGGGTGTTTTGCTACATGTGTGACATTTTAAAATAATGGAATCAAGTGCATTTAAGAACAGTTTTAATATAGGAAGTAAAATAATGCAGCATTACAGTAGCATGCAAAGCACAAGTTGAAAAATCCTCAAAGAAATGCCATGGTTTCACATGCAAGCCTAATGAATTGCTTATAAATATGTTTTCCACTACAGATTTATAAAGGATGTTGAAATGTATTTTGTTTCTAAATTAATTTGTCTTAATTACTTATTCATGTCTAGGGTGTTAATGTTATAATCAAAGAGTAGTCTATTTAACATGTGTTCAAAGGAAAATAATTTTAATTACAAAAAATGAGTAAAGAAAGAAAGTTTTACTAGATAACATGAACGAAGAAAGCATTTGCTTGGATTTAACAGTCTTCAATCATTTACATGTAGTGAAGAGATAAGCATATTTCCTCTATTGTATTGTAAGCCCACGTGCGACATGTTTCATTAGAATATTAGTGTCCACAGTTACTCCTGTAGGCATCATTGTAAATAGGGCTTTTCAATTTTAAAGATGCCTTGCTTTCAGGGTTGCATATGTGAACACTGCAGCTGCTATTTTATTTAAACAACATAGTAATTTGAAATATTGGAACTAAATTTCCCAAATGTTGGCAGATAATTTTTACTTAGGTTAAATTATCTCTTTATTCAGCCTTCTGTGTAACATTTTAACTATGTACTCATATGCAGTCACGTTCATCCCAGAGGTAAGAAGAGAGACCATATTGTTTATAACATTGACAATATCAATAGACAGTTATCTATGTACAAAGGTTAGTAGTCTTCTAGGAACAGTTAACTTCTACTGTGATGGACCTATTGCACAGACAACCTGAGGAATATCTGTTTCCAATAGCTTACATAGTGACATTTCTATGACAGAAGACCATTTGTTGTTCTTAGAATTGCATTTTAGTCTTTTGTGAGAAGATTCCAACTTTCCCAATGAATGGTGATCATACACTGCATAACACTCAAACTATGCACTAGACAGTTCTCTTAACTTTGACTGGGTGATATGTACAATCACTTTCCATAGTAAAATTTATCGAACAGGAACTTTACAAATCTCAAATAATTCCCAAGATCAAAATACGTACAATGACAGCTACAAAATACAATCACCTTAAATATTTATAGACAACAGACTGAGTTGAAAGTCTATAAGGTAATCATTTTCTTTGCTTGATAAACTAATGTCACTATTTCCTTTAAATCTGGCAACTTGATGTCTTTCTATGGATTGTCCTCCTTAAACCTTTCCCACTGAAAAAGATCAGAAAAACCACTATTTTCAAATTCAGTTGCTCATTAATCTCAGAATAAAGCAGTAGTGTGTGCTTTATGGATAAAATATATTTTTAGAACTGATAATTTTTCACCTACCGCAAAAAGCCCCATTCCTAACGAGGAGTTTAATGTTGACCCTTTAGCTTTTTGAACTTTGCAATAAAATACATTTGTTGGAAAAGAAGTTTCGGTTGTCTACCAAAAGAACACGCTTCTGCCTCCGTGGCAAAAAAATCAGAAAAATCATTCAACACTTGGCTCTCGATATAAATCCCATTCCGACAATATGCCATAACGAATTTTTTTTTTGGTGTAGTTGCTTACAAGTGTTGCTGAATTGTCCATCTGTCAAATTCACATGAAAGCAACAGGATACTACGTGCTGCCATAAATATGAAGATAGACATGCCCCAGTAATGCACTTACTTACACCCACTCCACCACTCAGAAAGCTTTCTCTCTCCGTCTCTCTGTTTGTCCCTCGCTTTGCCCACTCTGGCCGAAGTGATTTTTAAAAAAATGTTTTCAAAATGCATACTGGCAGACTTTTTAAGAAGGCCAGGGCCTTGTATCACACGGTGGAAGCCACACTGAGTCGTCAGGGACTCCCTGAGTAATCACAGAAAGAGAGGCAGGGGGGACAATGCACTTTGTTGATAAATGTCATTCCTAAGCACCTCACGCCATCACCCCTGGAGCCTCGAACAATGCTGCTTTGAATCCGACACAAACTTCCCCTTGGTCAGTGAAGGTTTTTCTCAGTACTGGGGTTAGCTCAATACAAGACAACTTTTACAAAAGACATTGCATTCACATTCAACCTACCATACTCAAATTTCCACATCCTTTCCCTGATCATTGCAATTATGATTAGCACATTTTAAAATATATAAATTATAACAAAGTAAACCAGCATGGGACCAGAATACAAAGTTTCCCACTTCTTCTTGGTAGTCTGAAAATCATTCTTGTCTCTTTCATACCTTTCTTTCCCAGACTACTAGCTACCAACTGAAAAAAGTAGTCGTTGGTCAGAGTTGATTAATGTGTGAATTAAGTCTGCCTCATTTCATCTGACGATGCAACAGTTCTTTCAACACTTTTGCCACTTCCGTACAATTATCTGCCCTCCTATCTGAAACTCAATGTATGAAGCCTCCTCTACTCTGAAGTTATACTAATTTTTTGTTGCACAGGACAGACACTTGCCAGAAGTAGTCTTTGGGATACTTGTTGTCATCTCTCTGCTTGAATAAAGAGCCTGTAACTCACTGCTAGAACTGGACAATCCTGCCAAATTCACGCTGAGAGCCAGGAAGCCTTGGACTCGTCCTATTTTCTTTTGCAGGCTATTAGCGATAATAGAGAACCACACAAATTGTCTCAAAGCTCATCAAATACAAAAGCGTTAAAAATAGGACGGAATCAGGAAAAAAGTTACAACTTCTCATTTTTGTCTTCAGATTCAATCCCAGCCTCCACCATTTATAAAATGTGTAGGTAGCCCCACCTTCACATCAACTGATTTGAACATTCTAAATACTGGTGTGATAAAAAGATAAGAATATTTGAAAGAGTGGTTATTTTTGGCCATGCTATTTTCTGAAAAAAAGTAATTTTCTGATTTGTTTGATTTACTGTATTATTGTCACATGTACCAAGATACAGGGAAAAGTACTGTTTTGCGTGCTAACCAGACAAATCATACCTTACATTAATGTGTCAGGGTAATAGGACAGGAAGCAGAAAAAAGTGTTACAGCTACAAAAAAAGGTGCAGGAGAAGATCAACTCTAATATATAAGAGGTCGATTCATAAATCTGACAAGAGCAAGGAAGATGTTGTTCTTGAATGTGTTGGTAAGTGTTTTCAAACATTTGGACCTTTTGTCCCATAGAAGAGGGGTGAAGAGGGTATAACCTGGGTGGGAGGAGTCTTTGATTATCTTAGCTGCTTTCCTGAGGCAGCAGGAAGTGTAGACAGAATCAAGGGAAGGTATGATGATTTTTGTGATGCTCTGGGCTGCGTTCACAACTCTCTGTAACTTCCTGCAGTTTTGGGCAGAGCAGTTACCATATCACACTGTGCTACACCCAGATAGGATGCTTTCTACAGTGCATCTATAAAAATTGGTAAGAGTCATCGTCAACATGCCGTATTTCCTTCGCCTTCTTAGCAAGTAGAGGCGTTGGTCTGCTTTCTTGACTGTAGTGTTGACATGGATGGACCAGGATAGATGGTTAGTGATATTTACTCCTAGGAATGTGATGCGCTTGAGCACCTCCACCACAACACCGTTGATACAGACCATGTCCTCCACACCGCTTCCTGAAGTCGATGACCAAATAGTTCATTTTATTGACATTGAAGAAAAGATTGTTGTCTTTATAACATGCCACTAAGCTCTCTACCAATTTCCTATTCTCTGTGTCATCATTATTTCAGATCCAACCCACCATGGTGATGCCATCACCAAATTTGTAAATTGAGTTTGAGCTGAATTTGGTCACACAGTCGTGAGTGTATAAGGAGTATAATAAGAAGCTGAGTACGCATCATTGTGGGGCACTAATGTTGACATTATTGTGGAGGAAGTGTAGTTGCCTGCCCTTATTGATGGTGGTCTGCAGGTCAGGAAGTCAAGAATCCAGTTGCAGAGTAGGGAGCAGAGTTCTAATTCATGGAGTTTGAAGTTTAAGCTATTGCATGGTGTACTTAAGAGTGATCAGCAGGAAAAGTGAAGATCTGGAATTGAGTGACTCCAGGAAATCATGTCATAAACTTGAATCATCTGCATTCCATCAGAAGTACAGCAGCTCAGAGGTAGCCAGCAGCTGGAGAATATAAAGCAACCTCGTTTTAAGAACGGCAATAAGGGCCCTTTTGTGGTGCAGTGGTAGTGACTATACCCTGGACTGGGAGGCCCAGGTTCAAGTCCCATCTGCTCCAAAGGTGTGTAATAACATCTCTTAACAGGTTAATTAGAAAAACAGATTACATTTTATTTTTAAATTGAGACAGGCAAGAGAGTAAAAAGAAAACATTTGACAAGAAAAGGGGACAACTGTCGGAAAAATGTGTGAACTATGAATTTCTCACTGACACCTACCTACTTGTCTGGTCAAGTTAGATCTGAAACAGAACTCTCATGGTATGAAAAGGTGTCTGTTTCTACTCTTGTTTACATCACAGGGGTGCTACCAGTTCCTGGCTTGTGCCAACCAGCAGCAGCCTCAAAATAAACTTATTGGATTGACAAACAATAGTGTCCTGGTGTACTACTTTTACTTCTCAGTCAACAGAAACATTATTACAGTGCTAAATTTATGTCTAATCCTTAACAAACATGTGAGATTGGAATGGTTCTGCTTTCTGGATGTTTTGAGAGTTGCAAATGCTAAAATATAACATACATACTAACAAAAGAGAAGTGATATACAAAAAAATAAAGCCAGCATAGATTAGATCTGTATATAGGAATACATTTAAAAAGTGGAAGAGGTCAAGTTATAACTTTTGCTTCAAATGTATCCATCCTTCTACACTCTACCATGCCACACAGTAAGGCTAACCTTCATTTTAAATATCTTTACTTTGCCCATCAACTTGCACTCAACATCCAAATTTGGCACATTATAAGTTATAACCCGACAACCACCATTATGGAGATGCTCGTGTGCACACCCTTGAAACTGGCCTGCCACAAACTCAAGTATGCTCATCTTTTGCCCAAAGCACTGACAGAAGATCTGCCAGCATGTTATAAAAGATGACGTTAATAGGTGTTATTCCATGCAGGGTTTAAATTTAACTTCTAAACTTTGCTTACACACTTCGAGATACAAAGTCCTAATGAGATGACTGCCTAGCAACCACTCCCAGGTATCTATTATCCTGGCTATTTATTTTGTTTAACCCTATTAAGAGTGTAATTAGAAAGTAATTAAATTTCAATGATCCCATTCAGTGAAATAGTATTGCTCAAATTTAATGCTAGAAAAACCCAAGGCCCATCACTGGTCACATTAATGCAGTTCTACTAACTCAGATTTTTTAGTTTTCTTTATTTTCAGAACATTCCTGTAAAGCCTAATGTTCATTTTATATATACAATGGCAATGGCAGCCCAGGAAAATTTCTTTTGGTAGATGACTACACACATATAATGTACATGGATATACTTATGAATATATACACATGTATAACGTACATCGAAATGATAGGAGTCAAAGAAGGGAAAGTGGGGCAGCTATGTCAATTAGAAATAACATAGTGACAATAGCAAGAAAAGATAAGATGAACAAGAAGAAACAAAAACCAAAATTCATGTAGATTGAGCTAAAACAGGGAAGGTTTGGTAGTAATAAGAGGGATGATGTGTGTATTGCAGACCTCCAATATATGAAGAGTAGTGATAATGGGGTACTTGCTGTCATTCAGAGTAATTAACACGGATTGTTGTAATTAAGATGTGCTTGACAAGTATTTACTGGAGAAGAGAATAGACAAGAAAGTAAACTCCATATTTATTGAAAATTATTGAAATTCTGGTCAGCGAGTTCAAATGAATCAGTTTAGATTTACTAAGCTTTTATAAAACTTCCGGTATGTCTTTTTAACTAGATAGACAAGGGATTGTTTTCAATCCCCTAACCATATAATGGTTCTGTGTTTCTCTTTCCATGGAAATTGGGGAATGGTGAGGAAGTTGGAGTGGAACAGTCAACATTATAGCTACATGTTTATCAGTAGTAAGACGCAACAGTTAAAGCAAAATGAAAGTAATAGCATAAAGATGGAACTGATAAAAGAAACAACCAGGAAACGTTTGCATGGCCAATTACCACACAAACTGAACAAGATTGTAAACTGAAACACAGCTGTTTACAAGAAATCAACGTAGTGCTGACACAGTGAAAACACAGGTTACAGTAATTAATGGTCGACATTAAATAGGTGAGGAAACATGGCAAATCATAATAATATAATGCCTGAACAGGCCACTACTGCAACAATGCAGCAATGCAGCCTCCTGAATGGGGTTTCCTTGAAAGTGGAGTCCCAGATAGATAGGATAGTGAAGAAAGTGTTTAGTATGCTTGCCTTTATTGGTCAGAGCATTGAATATAAAGAGTTGGGAGGTCATGTTGTGGCTCTACAGGACATTTGTTAGGCCACTTTTGGAACATTGCGTGCAATTCTGGTCTCCTTCCTATCAGAAGAATGTTGTGAAACTTGAAAAGGTTCAGAAAAGATTTACCAGGATGATGCCAGGGTTGAAGAATTTGAGCTATGCGGAAAGGCTGAATAAGCTGGGGCTGTTTTCCTTGGAGCATTGCAGGCTGAGGGGTAACCTTATATAGGGGCATGGATAGGATAAACAGGCAAGGTCTTTTCTCTGAGGATGGGGAGCCCAGAACAAGAGGGCATAGGTTTAGGGTGAGAGGGGAAAGATATAAAAGGGACCTAAGGGCAAAGTTTTCACACAGAAGGTGGTACGTGTATGGAATGAGCTACCAGACGAAGTGTGGAGGCTCGTACAATTATAACATTTAAAAGGCATCTGGATGGGTATATGAATAGAAAGGGTTTAGAGGGATGTAGGCCAAGTGCTGGCTATTGGGACTAGAATGGATTAGGATACCTGGTCGGCATGGACAAGTTGGACCGAAGGATCTGTTTCTGTGCTGTTCATCTGTATGACTCTATGACTGTGACTACAGCAATGTAATCCCTGAACCAATCACTCCTGTAGAATGCAACCCACAAACAGACAGCTATTTCCACAAAATAATCCCTAAACAAACCACGACTGCAGCAAGATAACCCATGCACAACCATTAATGCAGCAATGCATGCTCCTTACTAATCGTTACTGCAGCAATACAAGAGCTGAATGAATCATTAATGAAGCAATTCAATTCCTAAAAATCCACTTTGGAACTACACAATACCCTCAAGAGACCATTACTGCACCAATAAAGTCCATGAATAAACTACTGCTGCAGCAGCACAACCCTTTGAAGTGACCACTTGTGAAATGATATAACCTTTTCATTGACAACTCCTACAACACAGGCAAAGATATTCCAATGGACAGAGTCACGGCATCCTACCCTATCCATCTTACCAAAATGCCACACTACTCCCTCACTTACTTTAAAAATTTTACTCTTTTCAGTTGCTGTCAAAGTGCCTTTGAGACCTTTCACTCCCAAAATATAGCATCAAGTATTTTATGAAGGGGCCATGTGTTTGGCTGTAATGCCAGACTCGGAATCTTGGCTGGAAAAATTGCTGACAGATAGGTAGGTAATTTTAAAGAGGATTACTGTCATTTGAAATGATTCCAATGGAAATTGGAATATCTGGTCCAATATAACCCACGGAACAGACCATTGCTGCACCAATATAACACATGAATAGACCAGTGATGTAATGAATTGTATTATCAGTATCCTTCTAGATGATGAAGATGTAGAAATTCAAACCAATTGAGGATGGGGTAGATTCTTATGGTGCACTTAGCATCAGAGCACTGGGAAGAGGTGTTGCAAGAGGGGATAGGAAAGATTTAGAAAACCAAAGGACAGAATTTTCAAGTATGCTCCATCCCCCACCATGTAAAGACAGGAAAGCTTATGCCAGATGCCAAGAATTCAATACTGCAGAAAATATAATTGTAAATATATGTTGAATGCAGTAAAGTAAATAAGACTGAGTGTTACAAGTGAAAATAGATGGAAGGGCTAGAAAGATATCAAATATTTCTTGGTCTAAGTTGTTCAGGGAAGATAGTAAAGGAAGGAAAGGGAAAGGAGTAACAGTATTCATTAAGAAGGGCATTACATTGCTGAAGAAAGGGACTGTCTCAGAGGGTTCAAGGACAGAGTTAGTTTGGCTAGAGCTAAGGAGTAGAGAGGGAACAATTACATTGCATGATATAGTCAATAGACCACCAACTATTGGAAAGGTATAGAGGAGCAAATATGCAGGGAAATTGCAAAGAACTGACAACATTATAGAGAAGCTATAATGGTGATTTCAATGACCCAAATATAGACTGGGATATTGATAATGTGAGGAACAGTGAGGGCAAGTGGTCCTAGATAGTGTTCAGGAGAGTTTACTACAATAATAAGTGTCTCGTCCAACAAGAAAGGATACATTGTTGGACCTGGTCCTTGGAAATGAGGTGCACAAAGTGAATCAAGTGTCAGTGGGGTAACACTCAGGAGACAGTAATCATTGTTTCATAAGGTTCAAGATGGTGGTGAGAATGACATGCAACAATCCAGACTAAGAAAAACCAATTGGCAGATAGCTGACTTCAATGGGGCAAGAACAGAGCTGGGCAGGATTGACTGGAACAAGAGGGTGACAGGAAAGCAGTAACTGAACAATGGGCTCCATCAAAAAGCAGACAGTTGGGATACTTTTGAGGTAAATTGACTTATTCTGAATATTATATCTCTATTTTTCTATTTTATTCTTGGACCTCTCATTTCTCTACTTTTCCATTTTTGTTCCCTAAGAATTTGTACTTAAGATTCTGTACTTGGGTACCTAAAATGGCACCATAAGTGGCAATTTGTAAACTTTTCACTGTATTCATGTGAGCATATGTGACAATAAAGCCAATTCTAATTTTAATTCTAATTCTATTTTTTCAACTGGGAAAGTAAGACAAACAAAACAAGAGTTCCTTTCATGACAAAGGAGGTAGAAATTAACATTAGAAAGAAAAAGTGTGCTTATGACAGGTGTCAGGCAGAAAATGCAATAGAGAACCAAGAGGAATACCAAAGCTTTAGTGGGGAGTTGACAAAGTAATTCAGAGAGACAAAGATGATTTTTGAAAAAAGAATGACAGTTTCTATAAATGGGAATGCCAACACCTTTGATGGGCATATAACGTGTGATTAGGGAGGAGTAGGGCTGAGTATAGACCAAAAAGAGGATTTACACAGTATCTGTAGACATGGTTGAGGTGTTAATAAATACAAAAGAGTGCGATGTTCCCCAGGCTATGGTGACAGAGGTGCAAACTCTGTCACTAGAAGGGTTCAAAATTATTAGGAGTCTTGGATAAACTTGATACTTCAAGGTGAAAACTCACTGGGACCAGATGAGATGGATCCAAGGATTTTGAAGGAAGTAAGAGTAGAAATTGAGGACAATAGTCATTATCTTTCAGATGTCCATGGAGTCAGGAGATGGTGGGAGGGGGAATGCTAGAAAACTGCAGAATTGCAAACATTACAGCCTACTTCAAGAAAGGTTGTAAAGATAATCCTGGCAATTACACATTGGTTAGTTTAACTTCAGTGGTGGGGAAACATCCAGAAACAATTATTCAGGATACAATTAGGAGTCACGTGGCAAAAGATGGATTGCATTGGAAGAATCAGCACAAATTTCTAAAGAGAAAATTGTGTTTAACTGACCAGCTGAAGTTTTTGAAAAGATAACAGAAAGGCTCAATGAAGGTAACCCTACTGACATTGTATACATGGATTTCCAGAAGGAGTTTGATAAGACTTGTTAGGAATATTCTAGGTCATGGGACAAAAGAGACAGTAGCAACATGGATACAAAATTGGCTGAGTGTTAGAAAACAGAAATTAATAGTCATTGGATATTTTTCAGGCTGTTGGAAGGTTTGCTTTGGAGTTTCCCAGGGCTTGGTATTGGAATCCTTGCTTTTCCTGATATATATTAATGATTTGGATTCTGGTATGCAATGGACAATTTCAAAGTTTGCAGATGACACAAAACTTTGAAGAATTGTAAACTGTTAGGAAGGCATAATAAAACTCCAAAAAGACATTGACAAGTTGATGGAGTGGCCGAATAGGTGGCAGATGAGGTTCAGTGCAGAAAAGTGTGAAGTGATACATTTCAACAGGAGGAACACAGAAAGACAATATATACTAGGGGATACAGTTCAAAAGGGCATGCGGGGGCACAGCGACCTGGAAGTATATGTGCACAGATCATTGAAGGTGGTAGGACAGGTGGAGTGAGCAATTAATAAAGCATAGATTTATTAACAGCGGCAGCGAGTTCAAGAGAAAGGAAGTGATGTTGAACCTACATAAGGCGTTTGTTGTACCCCACCTGGAGTACTGTGTGCATACCTCGCTTCCACTTTAATGGAAAGATGTAAGAAGGTGTGGGAGTGACGATAGGGTAGATAGGGAGAAGCTGTTCCCATTCAAAAGAAGCAAGGGTGATGTGAGAAAAGATGCTTTTTCACACAGTGAGTAGTTGGGGTATGGAATGGTAGAGGAACGTTAAATTGAGGCGTTATCGAGGACAGTGGATGATTATTTGGATAGAATTAGTGTGCAAGGCTATGGGACAAAAAGCAGGGGTTTGACACTAGGTAATGGTGCTTGTTTGATGAGCCAGTGCAGGCAGAATGGAACAAATGGCCTCCTTCTGCACTATTGCAAAGCTGTGTGATTCCGTAGCAGGTCAGATTATTAGAAATGCAAAGATACTTCAAAATTGATGTAGGGCATGCAGATAAATAAGGGAAGAATAAGGCGAATAACAAACTAGAAAGTCACTTTGCATGTAAGGGTGAAAGATGATGCTATGATGTTGTGGCCATAACAGAGACATGGGTTTCTCAGGGGCAGAAATGGTTGCTGGATGTTCCAGGGTTTAGCACATTTAAAAAGAATAGGGAGGGGTGGACAAAGAGGAGGGGGTGTAGCACTGCTAATCAGAGAGGGTATCACAGCTACAGAAGTTACCATTGTCGAGGAGGGTCTGCCTACTGAGTCAGTATGGGTAGAAATTAGGAACGGTAGGGGTTTACTACAAGCCCTCCAATAGCAGCAGGGAGATTGAAGAAAGCATAGGTCAGCAGATTTTGGAAAAGTGTGAATGTAGTAGGGTTGTTGTAATTGGTGACTTTAACTTTCCCAATATTGATTGGAACCTCCTTCAAGCAGATGGTTTGGAAGGAGCTGTTTTTGTAAGGTGTGTTCAGGAGGGTTTCCTAATTCAGTACGTTGACAGGCCAACGAGGGAAGAGGCCATTTTGGATTTGGTGCTCGGCAATGAGCCGGGGCAGGTGTCAGATCTTGTGGTGGGAGAGCATTTTGGTGATAGTGACCACAACTGCCTCACATTCTACATAGCTATGGAGAAGGAGAGAAGCAGGCACAATGGGAGGATATTTAATTGGGGAAAAGGAAACTATGATGCTATCAGACGTCAGTGATGAAGCATGGACTGGGAGCAATTGCTCCATAGAAAGGGCACTATAGACATGTGGAGACTGTTTAAAGAAAAGTTGTTGCGAGTGATGCATAAATGTGTTCCTCTGAGACAGGCAAGAAGGGGTAAGATAAAGGAACCTTGGATGATGAGAACGGAGGAGCTTCTCATCAAAGGAAAGAAGGCAGCTTATGTAAGGTGGAGGAAGCAAGGGTTTTGCTCAACTCTAGAGGGTTACAGGCAGGCGAGGAAGGAGCTCAAAAATCGTCTGAGGAGAGCTAGGAGGGGGCACGAAAAAGGCTTAGCAGGAAAGATTAGGGAGAATCCAAAGGCATTTTACACGTATGTGAGGAATAAGAGAATGATCAAAGAAAGA
Source organism: Chiloscyllium punctatum (assembly GCF_047496795.1). Taxonomy (NCBI): domain Eukaryota; kingdom Metazoa; phylum Chordata; class Chondrichthyes; order Orectolobiformes; family Hemiscylliidae; genus Chiloscyllium; species Chiloscyllium punctatum. Next base: position 98,985,200 of record NC_092745.1, on the reverse strand, counting down.
GTAGGGCCGATCAGAGTCTGAGGAGGTAGGGGAAGCCCCAAATGAGTTTTCTTGCTTCTGTCTTTACTAAAGAAAAGGACCTTGTAGTGAATGAAACCATTGAGGAGCAGGTAAGCATGCTGGAATGGATCGAGATTGAGGAAGCTGATGTGCTGAAAATTTTGACAAACATTAAGATTGACAAGTTGCCAGGGCCAGACCAGATTTGTCCTTGGCTGCTTTGGGAAGCAAGAAATGTGACTGCTTTACTGCTTGCAAAGATCTTTACATCCTCGCTGTCCACAGGAGTCATACTTGAGGACTGGAGAGAGGCAAATGTAATTCCTCTCTTCAAGAAAGGAAATAAGGAAATCCCCGGCAATTACAGACCAGTCAGTCTGCCGTCTGCAAGGTGTTAGAAAGGATTCTGAGCGACAGGATTTATGACCATCTGGAAGAGCATGGCTTGATTAAATGCAGTCAGCACGGCTTTGTGAGGGGCAGGTCATGCCTCACGAATCTTAATGAGTTCTTTGAGGATGTTACTAGACAAGTTGATGAGGGTCGAGCGGTGGATGTGGTGTATATGGACTTCAGCAAGGCATTTGATAAGGTTCCTCATGGTAGGCTCATTCAGAAGGTCAGGAGGAATGGGATAGAGGGAAATTTAGCTGTCTGGATACAGAATTGGCTGGTCAACAGAAGACAGCAAGTGGTAGTGAAAGGAAAATATTCTGTCTGGAAGTCAGTGGTGAGTGGTGTTCCACAGGGCTCAGTTCTTGGGCCTCTACTCTTTGAAATTTTTATTAATGACTTGGATGAGGAGATTGAAGGATGGGTTAGCAAGTTTGCAGACGACACAAAGGTTGGAGGTGTCGTTGACAGTATAGAGGACAGTTATATGCTGCAGCGTGACACTGACAGGATGCAGAGATGGGCTGAGAGGTGGCAGATGGAGTTCAACTTGGATAAATGCAAGGTGATGCATATTGGAAGGTCAAACTTGAAAGTTGAGTACAGGATTAAAGACAGGATTCTTGGCAGTGTGGAGGAATAGCGGGATCTTGGTGTGCAGGTACATAGATCCCTTAAAATTGCCACCCAAGTAGACAGGGTTGTTAAGAAAGCATATGGTGTTTTAGCTTTCATTAACATGGGGATTGAGTTTAAGAGCCGTCAGATCTTGTTGCAGCTCTATAAAACTTTGGTAAGACTGCACTTGGAATACTGTATCCAGTTCTGGTCGCCCTGTTATAGGAAAGATGTGGATGTTTTGGAGAGGGTTCAGAGGAGGTTTACCAGGATGCTGCCTGGAATGGAGGGCTTATCTTATGAAAAGAAGCTGACTGAGCTCGGACTTTTTCATTGGAAAAAAGGAGAGAGGGGACCTAATTGAGGTGTACAAGATACTGAGAGGCATAGATAGAGTTGATAGCCAGAGACTTTTTCCCAGGGCAGAAATTGTTAACACGAGGGGTCATAGTTTTAAGCTGTTTGGCAGAAAGTATAGAGGGGATGTCAGAGATGGGTTCTTCACGCAGAGAGTTGAGAGAGCATGGTATGCGTTGTCGGCAGCAGTTGTGGAAGCGAGGTCATTGGGGATACTTAAGAGACTGCTGGACATGCGTATGGTCACAGAAATTTGAGGGTTCGTACATGAGGTTTACCTTACATGAGGATCAATGGTCGGCACAACATTGTGGGCTGAAGGGCCTGTTCTGTGTTGTACTGTTCTATGTTCTAAGTGGGCATGCTTTTAAATGAATACTTCACACTGGTTTTCCCAGAGAGGGGCTAATGCAATAAGTGCAAATGAGGAGGAGGAGGAATGTGAAGTATGGGTGGCCCAACAATAGTGAGAGAGGAGCTTTCAATGGACTGGTCAGGTAGGCTGTAAAATGGCAAATGGAATGCAATCTAGAGAAATTTGTGGAAATGCATTCATTGTTGAGGGCAAACATAGCATTGGGATACACAACAAATGGTAAGATTCTGAAAACCTTGAGAAACTGAAGGACTCTGGAGTGTATGTTCCATCTAGTATGCATGACAGAATCATGAAGATATCAGAAATTGAAGTGTTTAAGAAGATCTATGGGATAGTTTACAAATGGAAACATAAACTTTACATCTCAGAGGTTATATTGAAACTGTAGGCAACAATATTGAGACCACAGCCAGAGTAACGAATACTGTAATGGTCACTGTGTGGGTACACAGGAAATTTATAAGGCTGTTGCCGAGAATGAAGAATCATTGCTGTTAGGAAAGGTCTTGGGGATTTGTTTTGTTTGGACACGGAGGGAAAATTTATTTGGGATATATAAAATTACGAAATACTTGGAGCGAACAAAAACATCAAGAAATGTTTTCTCAGCCATTGTCACTTAAATTAGCTGTGTTATTTTTTAAACACAAGACTCTAATAATAGGTTGAATCTCAAGAAGTATAGACATAAAAGCCAAAAGATGAACCTTAATAAGACCTCAATGAGAATACTATGATTATGTGGTAGAGGCAGAAAACCTCATTGCATTTAAGAGATACATGTATTTGAAATACGGCAACCTTGAGGGCCATAGGGCACAAGTTATAACATTGCTCTTTTGCAGCCACACAGATATGATGATCTGAACAACCTGGGCTGCAGCAATTCAAGAAGGCAAGCCATCATCGATTTGAGCAATTAGGAGTGGGCAATAAATGCTGGCCTTGTCACCAACATCCACAGTCCATAAAGAATAAGTTTTTAAAATTTCATTCTGTCTTGCACATTTTCTATGATTGTGTCTCAAAAGACGAGAATGGGGAGCGTTAATCTTGTGGTGAATCTTTAGCAGTGCTTAAGCTATGTTGTTGTGGATTGGAAAAGGCTTTGGTGTAGGAAATGTAATTTTATGCCTTACATAAGTATGTAAGTATTTTAAAACAAGCTAAAATTTCAAAGTTGGTGTATCTTGGAAGCTTAGTTGCTGTATGATTTATCCGTCCAGATACAGTAACGCTGCAGAATGTGCAGATTATTTTGTGATTACTATCTGGATTAGTGCCTGAAGTAATTTTCCACTATCTGTCAGAGAAGCAGCATTTTAATTTTTTTTCTCTCATTTCTTTTACTTTCTGTTTCTAGCACTGCTGACCTTGACTGCAAGATGTTTCCGCTCCACCCAAGCTTCCAAAACCCCACTGAACTCGAACAAACATCGAGAAATGTTTTTCCAGTCATTGTTACTTAAATTGGCTCTTTTAAGAATAATAATAGTAACAAGTTGAATCTCAAGAGGTATTGAACATAAAAGCCAAAAGCTAAATGATGAGTCTTGATAAGACCTCAATTAGAGTAATATTTCTAACACAGGGCTCTACAAATTTTGAGGCTTTAGAAAGGATATAATACAGCTTACTAGGGTGATAAAACAAAAGCAAAAATATTGAGGATGTTGAGAATCTGAAATAAAAACTAAAAATGTTGTACTTACTCAGCAGGTCTTGGATCTGTTGTGTAGAGCGAAGCAATTAACATTTTGAACGAAACATGACTCTTCTACAGAACCCTAAGATGCTGATTGGTGTAGGAAAATCAATTATGACAAAATAGATAAAGAATGGGGTGTTTTCTTGTTAGCATGTGGTTATCAGCATTTTTTGGGAGTGTTTAATATTAGGAAGAAATGGAAGGAACCTATTGGAAGCAGGCTGATAGATGCAAGATAATACGTAAAAGATGTTAGAACAGAGGTCAGGAAAATATCGTCATACAGATACAGAAACGAGGTTCAGCGCATAATTTGAGCAGTTGTTTCCATGCTACTAACAGATGGTTGGGTGAAATGGGCTATTTCTATATTACTTAGTCTCAGAACAAATGTTTTGACTCTTGTGTCCATTAGGAGAAATTGAGGAATGCGGGTGCTGGAGATCAGAGTTGAAAAGTGTAGTGCTGGAAAAGCACAGTCGGTAAGGCAGCATCCCAGGAGCAGGAGAGTCGATGTTTCGAGCACGAGTCTTCATCAAGAATGGGGGGATGTGGGGGTAAAGGGCAAGGGGACTGAGAGATAAATGGGAGGGGGGTGGAGCTGGGGTGAAGGTAGCTCAGAATGCAGTAGGTAGATGAAGGTGGGGGGTGATGGTGATAGGTCAGAGAAGAGGGTGGAGCAGATAGGTGGGAAGGAAGATGGACAGGTAGGAGAGTTCAAGAGGGTGCCGAGTTGGAGGGTTAGATCTAGAATAAGGTGAGGGAGGGCAAATGAAGAAACTGGTGAAACTCCTGTGTAGTTGGAAGGTCGCAAGGCAGACTGCAATTTCCCTTCCCATGTAGTTGACAATGCCCTCCCGCACAAATCCTCCACTTCCCGCACCTCTGCCCTTGAACCCCACCTCTCCAATCACAGCAAGAACAGAGCCCCCATGATCCTCACCTTGAACCCCACCAATCTCCGGATACAACGCATCACCATCTGCCATTTCTGCCACCTACAAACAGACCCCAACACCAGAGATATATTTCCCTACCCACCCCATCTGTGTTCCGCAGAGACCATTCCCTCCACCACTCCCTTATTAGGGCCACGTCCCCACACCAAACCACTCTCCATTCCTGGCACCTTCCTTTGCCACCACAAGAAGTGCAAAACATGCATCCACATCACCCCCCACCTCTGTCCAAGGCCCCAAAGGATCATTCCACATCTGGCAGAGATTTACCTGTATTTCCACATCATCTAATATGTCCATTGCTCTTGATGTGGTCTACTCTACATTGGGAAGGTAGGACGCCAACTTGTGGAACGTTTCAGAGAACATCTCTGGGACACACGCACTAAATAACCCCACCACTGTGGCCGAACGCTTCAACTCCGCAACCCACTCTGCCAAGAACATGCAAGTCCTTGGCCTCCTTCACTGCCAAACTCGAGCCACTCAATGCCTGGAGGAAGGATGCCTCATCTTTCTTTTTGGGACCCTCCAACCACAGAGGATCAATACTGATTTCACTAGTTTCCTCATTTCCTCTGTCACCATCTCATCCCAGATCCAACCCTCCAACTCAGCACCACCCTATTGAACTAACCTACCTGTCTATCTCCCTTCCCACCTATCCACTCCTCTTCTCTGACCTATCATCATCACCTCTCCCATCTTCATCTACATACAGCATTCCCAGTTACCTTCCCCCCCCCCCCCCCCCTTCCCATTTATCTCTAAGCTCCTTTGGGCCAACACCCCCACCCCACATTCCTGATGAAGAGCTTATGCTTGAAATGTCATCTGTCCTGCTCCTCAGATGCTGCCCGACTGGCTATGCTTTTCCAGCGTCGCACTTTTCGACCCTTTATGTACATTACTTTGAAAAACATTTCAATTAAGATGTAGAGTTGCTCTTTTGAATTGTCTTCCAATTATTTCTATAAGCAAGAATTTTTGAGTTTTTTTTGTGATAGAATCCTACAACAAACAAATAAGTCAAGCACTTGTTCCAGATATACCATAATCAACTATTTGATGTCTGATTCCTTTTGCTATAGTCCATCATCTGGTCAATGATTTTAGACACAGAAATACAACATTGCATAATTAAACTTACATTTCTTGCACCCTTGATCGCACAACTTGATGAGACTATGCCGTGTGTGCCTTTAAACCTCATCCGTGCAAAATGGTTAAACTTTCACCAGCCAGATATGGAATACAAATGTGGTTGGGATAGCCATACATTCTGCTATAATGCAGTGATGCTAGCCATAGTTTGCTACTACCTCACCCAATACCTGTGACTTGTTGGCATGACAGAGGTCTTACCCTGCCGCCAGTGACCTGCAGGGAACATCTGGCAGTTCCCCAGGGACAGATCTGATTAAGTCAAGGATCTTTTAAGCATGGAAATGACCAATGGCAGACCTTCCCTAGGATTGAAGCTCCCAGCTGCAGAGGCTGCCAATGGCAGCTTGGTAACAGCACTGTTTGTCCAGAATCACCATCAAATCCCTGGCCAAAGGTGAGTGAGGGCAGGATGGAATTTGCTGTTGGTGTAGATGAGATGGGGGTGAAGGTCAAGAGTCTTTCTCAGCAGCCACATGTTTCAGTGATCTTATGCTGGGTCCCTTGACAGCACATTGAGTGAATGACAATGCAATCCCTTTGCCCCATCTCCATCTCAGGGAGGCCACTGAATAAGCCTCTAGGAGATGCTGGGGCAGCCTTCTGAGACTGTGGGAAAGCAATTTAAACTTTTAACTGCTGCTGAATTGGATCAAGCTCAGGAATAATGGGTGTCAGTGACTTCTTATTGAACATAATTGAGCTCCTCCAGCCGGTGGATGGGAATCCCAAGTCAGCCCCTTCTGCTCTCCTATTTAATCAACCAGGAGACTGACACAGGACATTCCCATAATTTGTGGCCTCAGCCTCCATGTTTCCCATCATGTTAAGCTGCACAAAATCCAACCCAATATCAGTAAAGAGTAAAGGTCAATTTAGCATTTCTGATGCTGGGGATCTCTAAACCATTCGATGCAGTAACAGGAAAGAATGGCTACTCAAATAGTTGTATTTACAAGGATAACTCAACGGCAAATAGGAGTTAAATTTAATGTTTAGTTCTGGAAGGTTGTTTAATGGTAAATAATGTACTAGAACGAAAGTTCAATCTGAGGCCGCAGTCAGCACAGAATCTGCTTGATTACTATTAGAAGATCACATTTGTGATTTTTCTTCACTAAATTACTACTTTGGACTAAATGTTACTGGATTCTGAATGCAAACAAAACATATCATGAATGCAACAAAGTTCTCAGCATTAGGGACAAAGTTACCATTTTATATTTGAACTGCTGCTCTTAACTTGTAAAATTAGCATTTTGGCTTCCAATGATGTTAACGTGGCAAGTCTGTGTTCACACATTCAGTAACGCATCTGTAATTCAGATCAGGGATTAGCCAGAAAAGTGAAATTTCAGAGCTGGAGAAAATCATCTGGACTGTTAGTTAAACAATCCTTCACTTTTTGGATTCATTAAAACGGGGGACATTTGAACTGAGCAAATTGTGTCTTTTTTTTTCACTTCTGTCACACAGCATCAAGTAGACAAAGGGCAATTATAACACAGACTAAACTCTAAAGTGCCCTTCCTGTTGCACAGTATGACTTCTCTTTGCCCCACAACAGCCTATCCTTGTGGCCTCCCTGAGCAAGATGGATAATTTGTGTTAATTATTTCTAAATTATAGGCAGTAACATGCTGTGGACCCACACACATTAAAAATAGCTGGTTAGGCACAAAGTCATTCACATGAGCTTCTGGATTTGCTCAAAAGAAAATCCCATCAGTTTGAACTCCATGCAAATTAAATTGCTAAATTTGAAAGATTAGCACACATGACTTCTCTGTAAAATACTTCTCATATATTAAATGCTAGATTATCTTTTTTAATGCAATTTTCAAAAGATTATTAAGGATGCCATGCCTCTACTTAAGTGCAGGCATACAGCCTCATTCCCCAAACAACTAATGTAGGATGGCTTCAGTTGCCAGCTGGCAGGTTCATCTAGTCATAGTCATAGAGCTGTACAGCATAGAAACAGACCCTTCGGTCCAACTCGTCCATGGCGATCAGATATCCCAATCCAATCTAGTCCCACCTGCCAGCACCTGGCCCATATCCCTCCAAGCCCTTCCTATTCACATACCCATCCAGATGCCTGTTAAATGTTGCAATTGTACGAACCTCCATCACTTCCTCAAGCAGTTCATTCCACACATGCATCACTCTTTGCATGAAAAAGTTGCCCCTTAGATCTCTTTTATATCTTTCCCCTCTCACGCTAAACCTATGCCCTCTAGTTCTGGACTCCTCCACCTCAGGGAAAAGACCTTGTCTATTTACCCCATCCATGCCTCTCATGATTTTTGTAATCCACTCCTAATGCATTCTACTTCTTGGAAGGAATGATTAGCTTCATCTCAGCCTCTTACCATCTTGGATTATGGAGGGAAAGGATTTATTGAGATTGCTGATGCAGGAAGCACTAATGATCTAATGGTCAGAACCAGGCTAGTGCCCAACAATGTATAACAAAGAAAAAAAAGTGTTAATCGTAGTTATAAACAATATTAAAGAAAAAGTGTTCTATGGGAATGATCAGTGAATAAAGCTGTCAATATGTTCATTATGTAATTGGAAGACAGCATGAAGGAACTATTATTAATACCACAATATCTCATATACGATGAATTACACTCAGAATGCAAGATATCTGGGAATGATTTCTATTACAAATCTGTCATGTCAGAAGGTTCCTTTGACTTATGAAAAGTAATAAACACCACAAATGATTTCAAGGCAGCAGCTTAATCAAGATGTTATTGTTATAGTCCAAATGGAAGTTATAAAGGACGGAATTGAATTAAATTTTTATGTATTTATATCTTTATATTTATTATGAGGAAATAACTCCTAACCACACATCCAAACATTTAGGGCTCTGGTGAATTCCCAGTTAGGGCCTATGTCTTTCTACCCATCAGTCAAATGAGGCTCTCAGCTGGCTGGTATTTAGCCAGTGATGGAAAAGGCCTCTGCCAATTGTCCATACTTGGCAGCTTTTGCAATGCATGCTGGTCATAGGCAAAGGGGGTGGCCCCTCCAAAGGTTCCTGGCCTAATGAGGTTTCTCCAGGTCTCCCCTCCACCCCCTCACCACTGCCTCCACAGCATTCACTCAATTCCCCAAGCTACGTGACCCTCTCCGCATGCTAGGCCTGTCCTTTCCCACTCCTCTGAGTCAAGGCCTGCCAACCCAAGGCCTGCCAACAAAGAGCAAAACCAGTTTAAAAAATCAATAATATTAGACATGATCATACTGGATACACTGGAGCTCTATTGTGAGCTATACACGATGAGTCAAACCAATTTGAGTCATTCACAAGTTTTAGCAGTTTTATTTTGTCTGGGCAGCAGCCAATTTTTTCCTGCCCTAGGATATTGCTCTGCCAACCCCAACAATTTACCCTTCATTCTGAACCCATGGCTCCTCGTGGTCAGGCACTAAATGGCTCATGCAGACCAAGTAATAGCCACCATTCCCAGAATGGTCAGATAGCTATCAAGGACAGGACCTTTTGGTGGGAAATGCCCTGAAAACAATTTGTGGTCCGACAGGCATAAGAGCCCTGCAGATCAGCTGCTAGTCGGGGGTGCAGGCTCCCCCCTGTCTAACACGTCAGAGAGGAGGCACAGGTATGAAAGCTCAGATGCATTGAAAAATCCATCAATGAGCTGTGCTCTATGCACAGTTCATCAGAATGGGTTTCATTTCTCTTATCAACAGGGCCTGATAAGAGATAATGTGATTGATTCAGAATTCTCAGACAACAATTGCAAGCTTCTCAGGTCATAAAAAAGCAATTGCATAGAAATGAAACTGACTGTGTTTACAATCAAGTATGGCTATCAATCTGCAATTTGGTACAGAATTATTGTTTATAGACCAGATTAACACATACTCTCCTTCGGATTGGTTGCAGGTACACATGCAGGAATGGACAGAGATCCCAAACTGCACCTCCTCTTTCAAACATCTTCTCCAACTAGTCCTCCCATGACCTGGTTTTCCTGTATGTTAGAAGTGAAACCACCTTGACTGCTCCCTGCCTCGCTTGCACCATCCTGTGACTCATTTCCTCCATTCAGAATGATAAATGGTATAACCACAAAAATACCACTCTTGCGCTAAAAAGTACTTAATGTGCATGAAAAGTACCCAGTCATTTCACACTGTCAGATGACATGGAAAAGCAGTATATGGCTGGGTAGATAGAATGCCTGAGAAAAAATTGCTTCAAAGAATCTGCCTCAGTGACACAAATTGCTAGCAATGAGATTCACAGAGTTTAAGGTTCAAGCTCTTCACTTCCTCATGTTTTTGCAGATAATCTGCAGGTTATAACTCTTAGTGTGACTTGTTTAGTTTGAGCTGTAGTGTGTGCGCAAAAGTTGGAAACTCAGAATTGCAGCATGGTTGGCCTTCACAATGATGTGTGGAAATCAACTCACTCAGAACCAGGCAGCTGCATTAAGCAATGGCGAAAAGTTCAAGGCAATTTGGGGGCATTTGACCCTGGAGTGGAAAAAAAAAGCTTGCACACCATTTTGCTTTCAACAGAGATGTTATTTCCTGTGATTATACATTGACATCATGCAGAAAGCAGCTATTTCAAGGCCGTGGTCTTTTGAATGCTAACATGTCTATGGAAAAACAAATTCAAAACATGTGACTGTAATGCCACGACGATGGAGTGGCACTTGCTTGGCTGTGTCACCAGGTTTTTCCTCTGCATCAGATGCATGCTTGATCAGCTAGACCTTTGCGAGGTATGAAACAGAAGGGAAGAAGGGAAAACAGAGTCTCAGTCTTCCCTCCATGCTCTGTAGTTCTGCATTCCCCAGCACTTGAAGAGTGGTCTTACAGATATCAGACATGGGGCAGATCGAACTGTTGCCAATGAGAGTCTTGCCTACTGCTTGGAAATTTGATATTGCTTTTCTCTGGGAGATCTGACACAATTGCAAGGTTAGAAGGCACTTATGTGGACAACGTTGGGCATCACATCAGGTTAAATCCCCAGTCGGGCAGAAGTACCCCTTCTCTTCCCCAAAAGCTGTTAGCCAATCAGAAGCTCATGGCTCTCCATCATATCGATATCACCAGGAGCAGTAGATGCTCAGACAGAGTTACCTGGGGCAGGATTGGGGTCACAGGAAGGAGGATCAATGGTACAGCAGGGGTCATATTCAAGCTTAGTGCAGTGATGCTCAGTGCCTCCATTTCAATTGATATCAGGGTTTGCTGGGCAGTTTTCTGGAGTCAGACCTGTCTGAGTCTTGTGCAAACCCTGCTACACCTTCAAATTCCATGTCATAGAGTCAAAGAGATGTACAGCACGGAAACAGACATTCGGTCCAACTTGTCCATGCCAATGAGATATCCCAAACCAATCTGGTCCCACCTGCCAGCAGCTGGCCCATATTCCTCCAAACCCTTCCTATTCATATACCCATCCAGATGCCTTTAAATGTTGCAATTGTTCTAGGCGCCACGACTTTCTCAGGCAGATCATTCCATACACATACCACCCTCTGTGTGAAAAAGTTGCCCCTTAGGTCTCTTTTATATATTTCCCCTCTTATCCTAAACCTATGCCCTCTAGTTCTGGACTCGCACACCCCAGGGAAAAGACTTTGTCCATATATTCTCTCCATGCCCAACATAATTTTATAAACCTCTATAAGGTAGCCCCCCTCAGCCTCTGACACTTCAGGGAAAACAGCCCAAGCCTGGTCAGCCTCTCCCTATAGATTGAATCCTCCAACCCTGGCAACAGCCTTGTAAATCTTTTCTGAACATTTTCAAGTTTCACATCATCCTTCTGATAGGAAGGAGACCAGAATTGCATGCGATATTCCAACAGTGGCCTAACCAATGTCCTGTACATATGCAGCATGACTTCCCAACTCCTGTACTCAATAGCCTGATGAATAAAGGAAAGCACACCAAACGTCTTCTTCACTATCCGATCTACCTGCGACTCTACTTTCAAGAAGTTATGAACCTGCACTCCAAGGTCTCTTTGTTCAGCAACAATCCCTAGGACCTTAACATTAAGTGTATAAGTCCTGCTAAGATTTGCTTTCCCAAAATGCAGCACCTTGCATTTATCTAAATTTAACTCAATCTGCCACTTCTCAGCCCATTGGCCCATCAGATCAAGATCCCGTTGTAATCTAAGGTAACCATCTTTGCTATCCACTACACCTCCAATTTTGGTGTCATCTGCAAATTTACTAACTGCTCGCATCCAAATCATTTTTGTAAATGACAAAAAGGAGAGGACCCAGCACCGATCCTTGTGGCACTCCACTGGTCACAGGCCTCCAGTCTGAAAAACAACCCTCCACCACCACACTGTGTCTTCTACCTTTGAGCCAGTTCTGTATCCAAATGGCGAGTTCTCCCTGTATTCCATGAGATATAACCTTGCTAACCTGTCGCACGTGGGAAACTATGACAAATGCCTTACTGAAGTCCATATATATCACATCTTCCACTCTGCCCCCATCAATCCTCTTTATTACTTCTTCAAAAAACTCAATCAAGTTTGTGAGACATGATTTCCCACGCACAAAGCCATGTTGACTACCCCTAATCAGTTCTTGCCTTTCCAAATACATGTACGTCCTGTCCCTTAGGATTCCCTCCAACAATTTGCCCACCACCGACGTCAGACTCACTGGTCTTTAGTTCCCTGGCTCGTCCTTACCACCCTTCTTAAACAGTGGCACCACGTTTGCCAACCTCCTGTCTTCCGGCACCTCACTTGTGATTATTGATGATACAAATATCTCAGTAAGAGGCCCAGCAATCAATGCCCGAGCTTCCCACAGATCTTGGGTATACCTGATCAGGTCCTGGGGATTTATCCACTTTTGTGTGTTTCAAGACATCTAGCACTTCCTCCTCTGTAATATGGACATTTTTCAAGCTATCGCCATCTATTTCCCTACATACTATAAGTTCCATGTCCTTTTTGACAGTAACTACTGATGCCAAATACTCGTTTAGTATCTCCCCCATCTCCTGCACCTCCACACAAAGGCCGCCTTGCTGATCTTTGAGGGGCTGTATTCTCTCCCTAGTTACCTTTTTGTCCTTAATTTATTTGTAAAAACCCTTTGGATTCTCTATAACTCTATTTGCCAAAGCTATCTCATGTCCACATTTTGCCCTCCTGATTTCTATTTAAGTATACTCTTACTGCCTTGATACTCTTCTAAGGATTCACTCCATCTATCCTGTCTATATCTGACATATGCTTTCTTCTTTTTCTTAACCAAACCCTTAATTTCTTTAGTCATCCAGCATTCCCTATACCTACCAGCCTTTCCTTTCACCCTAACAGGAATATACTTTCTCTGGATTCTCGTTATCTCATTTCTGAAGGCTTCCCATTTTCCAGCCGTCCCTTTACCTGTGAACATCTGCCCTCAATCAGCTTTTGAAAATTCTTTCCTAATACCGTCAAAATTGGCCTTTCTCCAATTTAGAACTTCAACTTTTAGATCTATCCTTTCCATCACTATTTTAAAACGAATAGAATTATGGTCGCTGGCCCCAAAGTGCTCCCCTACTGACACCTCAGTCACCTGCCCTTCCTTATTTCCCAAGAGTAGGTCAAGTTTTCCACCTTCTCTAGTAGGTACATCCACATACTGAATCAGAAAATTGTCATGTATGCACTTAAGTTCCTCTCCATCTAAACCTTTAACACTATGGCAGTCCCACTCGATGTTTGGAAAGTTAAAATCCCCGATCATAACCACCCTATTATTCTTACAGATAGCTGAGATCTCCTTACAAACTTGTTTTTAAATTTCCCTCTGACTATTAGGGGGTCTATAATACAATCCCAATAAGGTGATCATCCCTTTCTTGTTTATCAGTTCCATCCAAATAACTTCCCCTATGTATTTCCAAGAATATCCTCCCTCAGCACAGCTGTAATGCCATCCTTTATCAAAAATGCCACTCCCCCTCCTCTCTTGCCTCCCTTTCTATCCTTCCTGTAGCATTTGTATCCTGGAACATTAAGCTGCCAGTCCTGCCCATCCCTGAGCCATGTTTCTGTAATTGCTATGATATCCCAGTCCCATGTTCCTAACCATGCCCTGAGTTCATCTGCCTTCCCTGTTAGACCTCTGGCATTTAATTAAATGCAGTTTAATTTATCAGTCCTACCTTGTTCTCCAGTTTGTCTCTGCCTGCCCTGACTGTTTGACTCGCCTTTGTTCTCAACTGTACCAATCTCAGATTGATCTCTTTCCTCACTATCTCTCTGGGTCCCACACCCCCTCCACCTTACTGGTTTAAATCCTCCTAAGCAGGTCTAGCAAATCTCCCTGCCATGATATTAGTCCCCTTCCAATTTAGGTGCAATCCGTCCTTCTTGTACAGGTCGTTTCTACCCTAAAAGAGATTCCAATGATCCAAAAAATGTGAATCCTTCTCCCATACACCAGCTCCTCAGCCATGCATTCATTGCTCTATCCTCCCAGTCCTGCCCTCACTAGCTCATAGCATCGGGAGTAATCCAGATATTACTACTCTCGAGGACTTCCTTTTTAAATTCCTGCCTAATTCTCTGTAATCTCCCTTCAGAATCTCAACCTTTTCCCTTCTTACATCGTTGATTCCAATGTGTACAATGACTTCCGGCTGGACCCTCTCCCCTTTGAGAACATTCTTCACCATCTCTGAGACATCCTTGATCCTGACACCGGGGAAGCAACACACCATTCTGATTTTTCGCTGCTAGCCACAGAAAACTGAACTTTGGACCGGAGAGTCCCCTAACACAATTGATCTCTTGGAACCTGACGTACCTCGCATTACATTACATTACAGCCAGTCTCAATACCAGAAACTTGGCTGTTCATGTTACGTTCCCCTGAGAATCCATCACCCCCTACATTTTCCAAAACAGCATACTTGTTTGAAATGGGGAGAGCCACAGAAGACTCCTGTACTAACTACCTACCTCTCTAACCTTTCCTGAATTTAACCCATCTATGTGACTGTTTCTGTGACTTTTCCCCCTTCCAAAAACTGCCATCCCTCATATCCTCTTGCCCTTTTAAATTCCCCATCGCTTCTAAATGTCTCTCCAACCGATCCATTCGATCTGATAGGGTTCACATCCAATGGCATTTATTATAGATATAATCCTCAGTACCCCGTAAACTCCCCTAAACTCCTACTTTCGACAAAAAGAGCATTTCACTCTACTTAAGGCCATTTTTGCTTCTTCCAATCTGCAGCCCCAGAAAAATAGCACTGTCGTATTACTGCTCCAGGTTAAATTCATACTTATGGCTTATATTTTAAGTTTAATCAAGTGACATATTTCAATAAAACATAAAATCAAGAAAGAACCCACTCTACTCACTACTGCAGACTTACTGTAAGGCCACAGTTAAAATATTCACTTATCTGTTTCTGTGCTGTGGCCTCTCCTAAACAGGTTCCTCCAAGATTGGTTGTAAATTT